>NW_006772326.1:613937-643679 GCF_000442215.2 Lipotes vexillifer
AAAGAGCAGATCTTCTAAAGAGGAGAGCATGAACAGAACATGCAAGCTGACCTGTAGAACTCGTGTGTTTTGCTGGGTCATTCTGGTGGTTCTTGACATCTTAGAAAAGATAGAAAAATCAGATAGAAAAGTCAGCATGAAAATAGTAATTTGAAGAGCATGAGCCAATCTCATGAAGGAAATCCCAATTTAAAAGTACAGTTTGCTCAAACAAAACCTTGTTGCACTCTCCCAGGAGAGGAAGCGGACAGAAACCCGACATTATGTCCGAATAACCCAGGTTGATGGTCAGTGAATCTTGAGACCGGCTGCAGTTGGGAGGTTTCATGACAGGCCCGCTCTTGGTTTTCAGGTTAAGGTTGTAAAACTGTGCTGATATCAGGGAGCTGACATTGAGATTCCTGCCGGCTGCTGAGAAAGCACGTGCTCCGTGGCTTCTCAGAGGGGGGCTGAGGGGTGTATTTATCATCACAGCTACTTATAGGATGAACTCGAGTCTAGTGGCCCAGCTAGAAGTTTTAGACATTGGCAGATGTGGGGTCTGAGGTACTTAGACAGTTATGCCGCCCGCTTCTTACCCAGGGGGAGAGGAGCCTTGAAAATCCAGAACATTTGGTTCTGACATATGTAAAGGATAGTGTGCTTTGGCTAACTGCATTTTATCTATTTGAATATGTTCTATTTAGGATATGTTAATGTACCGGTTTTTATGAAGCAATCTTTTTTTTAATAGATTTATTGTTTATTTATTTATTTGTTTGTTGTTTTTTTGGCTGCATTGGGTCTTCATTGCTGCATGCAGGCTTTCTCTAGTTGTGGCTAGCAGGGGCTACTCTTCGTTGTGGTGCACGGGCTTCTCATTGCGATGGCTTCTCTTGTTGCAGAGCATAGGCTCTAGGCGCACAGGCTTCAGTAGTTGTGGCACGTGGGCTTCAGTAGTTGTGGCTCACAGGCTGTAGAGCGCAGGCTCAGTTTTTGTGGCGCACGGGCTTGGTTGTCCCGTGGCCTATATGAAGCGATCTTATTCTTTATCTTTTTCTTCAGATTATGATTTACCTTATTGACAAGGTACTTCCTGAAAGCTATTTTGTCAACAATCTCCGGGCACTGTCTGTGGATATGGCCGTCTTCCGAGACCTCTTGAGACTGAAGCTCCCTGAATTATCTCAGCACCTGGAAACTCTCCAGAAAACTGCAAACAAGGAAAGTGGAGGTAGTGATGATTCAGTGCTATTTTACCTTTGAAAATAGTTTACTTCTCTGGTTCCACTGTACATAAGAGCCTAAACCTTGAATGGAAATATGTGTTTTCAGATATTTCTATTGGTGAGAGTTTAGTGCAATGAAATAGATTTCTAGAGAACAAAAACAAAACTAAAGACAAAACCAAGAACAAAAAACAGAGGGCCAAACGTTGAACCTCTAACTGGTTATGGTTAGGAACTCAGACAAGAACCTAACACTTCACCAGTGCCAGATCACCAAGTATATATTGTACTCTAGGTAAAGAAGGGTATCCGTGTCTTGCCATCTAGTTAAATGCTTTAAGTTGGCACCAAAGCTATAGGAGTTCTTTAAAACTAAGCTACAGGTACAACTTAGCACAGACTGTGGTTTTGCCTCAACCATTGATGTTATGGAGAGTGGAATATGTATTTTCATAGAGGTGTAGGAGGTAAAAGCAGTCCTTTGGACCGAGTTCCTTTTATTCATTCATGAGAAGGGTATTTAGATTTACTTGCGATGAATGGGCCTGTTCTTGCTGGCGAAGGGCTCTTCTGGACCTCTGTTTAGAACCTGAGCCCTGCAGGGATGGACTGGGCTGAGTGGGTCGGTGATGGAGACAGCTCTGCAAGCAGCTCTAAGTCTCCTCCGTGTAGCCGGCTTCATCCAGCTTCCCAAGTACCTGAGCTCATAGCTGTCACTATACCCACTGCTTGCACTTCCCCGGCTGTGCTCAGGATACCAGAAATAGAATAGTCAGAAGTTTGCTCTGTTTCCTTTAAACGATTGCCAGTTCCATGCATTTAAATCTGGGAAAATACGAAAGGAGTTTGAGGACCCTATCTATGATTAAAATACACTGGAAATTTTAGTGACACCTGAGCGTCTCTAAGCATTTTCTTCTAAGTCATTCGAGCAATGTTACTTAATTTGGCTGTGCAGTATACTTGTGAACCGATGGGGATTTCACACAGCTTCCAGAGAGACCAAACTTTTCTGTCCCGGAGTCAGACACACTTTTACTGGGCTCCACGTTTCCCCCAAATGCCCTGTACTTGCTTAAGTGGTGACCTCAGATTCTAGTCTCTGAACAAAGATATTCCTTTGTTCATAGGTAAGAAGCAAGAAAATGAGTGCAGGAGAACAGATCTTGTTTTGCTTGTACTTGGGTAAATGCACCTTCTGACTGTAATTTGGAGGGAGGATTAGTCCAAATATCTAAATTTTTATATTTCATTAAAGTACACGCTTACGTGATCACGGGAAATGGGAGGGGACTCTTTTTTTAGTGAATCCAGAAACTTCAAAGTTAGCTGGATCCCAGGTCTTTAAAACTGGGTATAGTTTAGTTAAAAATACTGTAAAATTTCACTTTGCTTGATCTCCGAGTATTTTGGGATTTTCCAGCTTTATTTCTGTTATTGATTTATGGTTTAATTCCATTGTGGTCTGAGAACTATGTATAAATTAAGAAGTAGACAAGTAACTGCTAATGAGCAATTTTATTTTTATCGGCAGCATTTGAATAAAGGTAGGCTTTAGGAGGTTTTGAAAATCAGCTTTTACTTTTGAGAGGTTAAAATCCTTTCTTTTTATCCTGTTTTCGGTAAGGAAAACATCCTCCTTAATTTTCAGCACCCCACGATAGGTAGAGCCAAATTAAATTTTAGGTTAAGATTTCTGAAATATCACAAAGAATCTGTGAAGTTCATATTGTTGAGATTTTTATTAAACACACCTGTGTTCTTCCAAAAAAAAAAAAAAAAAGAAAAAGGAAGGACAAAAGGAGGAAGGAACCAGAATTTAGAGATATAAAGAAAGCAGTCAGGAAATAACATATTTGGGTGGACATGGGAGACTGAAAGAGGGTATTTTTGTATCTTACAAGTTGTCGATTCTGGAGAGATGTAGAGTGTTTGTTTTATTTCAGGTGGATATGAGCCCCCACTTACGAATGTCTTCACGATGCAGTGGTTTCTGACTCTCTTCGCTACGTGCCTCCCTAACCATACGGTTTTAAAGATTTGGGATTCAGTCTTCTTTGAAGGTTCGGAAATCATCCTAAGGGTGTCGCTGGCTATCTGGGCAAAACTGGGAGAGTAAGTGATTTCCCACTGCTGTTCTTTTCTGTGGTGTTGAGGGCCTTACACCCTTTTTTAAAGATTAATTAATTAATTAATTATTTATTTTTCCTTGCACCATTTTTGTGCTCTAACAAGTAAAGGATTGATATTTAGGTTTGAGTAGGAGAGAAAGTTGTGAACTCGGTGCAATTGCTTCTGCCTTCTGAACTCTCAGGTGGCTCTTCTGTGAATGTTGGGGGCAGAGAGAATCCATTTTACCGAAGGAGGCAAGCTGTTTCAGGCCTGTAGGTCTCCTCGTCCTCAGTGCTTGTGTCCTGCCTGGTCCGAGCTGTCGGCATCTTTCCTGACACTGGTTGCGGGGAGGGAAAGGGATGTAGCGGGGAGAGGGACAGGCAGATCCGGAGAAGACTGGGTGGGTTTGTTGGTTAAGGCTGCAATTTGGCTTATGTTTGAATCTTTATAATTTATTTTGTGAGCTGTGATAAAATTAAATGAGATAATATGTATAAGGGTATCTAGCATGGTGCTTGGTACCTAGTCAACAGTAGAACTTATTTCATGAAGAGTTAATTCTAGGGGCTTCCCTGGTGGCGCAGTGGTTGAGAGTCCGCCTGCCGATGTAGGGGACACGGGTTCGTGCCCTGGTCTGGGAGGATCCCACGTGCCGCGGAGCGGCTGGGCCCGTGAGCCATGGCCGCTGGGCCTGTGCATCCGTAGCCTGTGTTCCGCGGCGGGAGAGGCCATGGCAGTGAGAGGCCCGCGTACCGCAAAAAAAAAAAAAAAAAAAGGTTAATTCTATGTTGAAATCTATTACTACTAAACAGATTTTACTTACATTCTTGTCTAGTAGCAGAGCTGAAAAAACTAGGGTATTTTCACCTATCTCTAATATATTATGACTATTACATTAAAATTCTGCCTTTGGGGTACTGGAAGAGACATCAAGATGAAGTTGTTGCAGTTAACTGAAGATGCAGAGGATTTTTTTAAAAAAAATTTTATTGGAGTATAATTGCTCCACAATGCTGTGTTAGTTTCTGTTGTGCAACAAAGTGAATCAGCCATATGCATACATATAGCCCCATATCCCCTCCCTCTTGAACCTCCCTCCCACCCTCCCTATCCCACCCTTGTTTGTGGTCACAAAGCACAGAGCTGATCTCCCTGTGCTATGCTGCTGCTTCCCACTAGCTATCTATTTTACATTTGGTAGTGTATATATGTCGATGCCACTCTCACTTTGCCCCAGCTTCCCCCTCCCCCCACCATGTTCTCAAGTCCATTCTCTATGTCTACGTCTTTATTCCTGCCCTGCCACTAGGTTTATCAGTACCATTTTTTTTTAAGTTTCCATATATATGCGTTAGCATATGGTACTTGTTTTTCTCTTTCTGACTTACTTCAGTCTGTATGACAGACTCTAGGTCCATCCACCTCACTACAAATAACTCAATTTCATTTCTTTTTATGGCTGAGTAATATTCCATTGTATATATGTGCCACTTGAAGATGCAGAGAAGTTTTTAATATTTCTTTCCTGTAGAGCTGTAAATGACTTGAGTGGGTACCCATAGACGACACAGATCAAAAACTTTTTCAGTAGCCTTTTTATCTATGACAAGTTGTTTCCTCGAAGACTTGCAGTATTTTTTACTTTTTGTAAGAAAGATCCACTGACTCTCAATTCAGGAATTAAAAAAAATCATAGTTGTGTGGAAGTATTTTTAAATATCATATAGCTATCTCCTTTGCCTTTGTTTTATTGTACATAGCTTTTCAGCTAGGCAAATAAATTCATCTGTGCGGGGTTTGTTGTGCTATTTACTTATCTGATTACTTTCTTCTGATGTCTACCTCTTTCTGCAGTCGCATATTTCCAACCCACTCTACACCTCGTAAACTCTTTGAGCTTTGATAATTTCTCTATCAAACACTCTCACACTCTAACTGGTGTGATAGTTACTGAGTAATTAGCTTATGGGATTAAAATGCTAAAGCACTTTACTGTATGCTGAGTCAGTTATGGTCCCCTTTTTGTTAGTTCTTAATTATGGGGCAGGAGGAAAAGAGGTGGTTCTCATTTTATTCCCATCTATCCATTATCTGTAGGATCAGAATTTATTCATATGGTCATCCCAAGGATGGCACACTGTTGAAATAATAATAGCTACACTTAAAATCCAATATTCATGGAGTGCTTGCAGTGGACAGGCATGGTTCTAAGCACTCTAGATGTAAAATTAACTCATTTAGTCCTCACCATCATCCTATGAGGTAGGTACTGGTATCATCCCCATTTTATAGATGTGGGCACTGAGGCACAGAGAAGTTAAGTAAATCGCCCCAAGTCACCGAGTTAGTAAGTGGAAAGACCTGATTTTGAACCTAGGTACCTTGGCTCTATAATCTGTGCTTTTAATAACGTGAATCTATTGCTTATAAATGGCTCCTGTTTATGAAGTTCAGGGATCTATGAATCACACTGGTAGAATTTTAAATGTTTCATAGTCTTTGCTTATTATAATTATACATGTTTTGAGTGTGCAGCTTGTTAAACGAAAGGAAAGGCAACCAACATGTATACAACATCAAGTACCTGCCGTGCCGTCATTGTGTTAGGAAGTTTACACACATCATCTCATTCGATTCTCCCCACAACCCTGTGAAGCAGGTAGGATTATTCTCCCTGTCTTTTCAAGTGATAAAACTACCCCAGGAAGGCTAATTAACTAGTTCATTGTCCCACAGCTAATGAGTAGCGGAGCTGGGACTTAATCTTGGATCTTTCTGACTGTAATCAGTCAGACTCCAGGGCCTGTAATCTTGTCCACAAACTTTCCATTGGAAAAATCGTAAGCAGTATGCAGGTGATCTCCAGCTTATGTGTACCTGAGTAACATATGTGCCTTGTGTGTGGTTATCCATGGGACCCTTCCCATCACCCTGCTTCTGCAACATGAAATTTCCTCCTTTGCTCATACCAGCGGTACTTTTGGAACGTTTAACCTGTAGACCATCTACTTAGCCCCACTGGCATCTCTTTCACATGTCCTTTCTTTTCTGATCTGGCTGCCTTGATTCCCTCCCTCGTTGCCTCATGCCTGGCACTGTCCTCCCTGGCCTCCCCATCGTACCCCGAAATCGCCATGCCACCACCTGGGCAACCTTGCCAAGGGCATGTCTGTTCCCACACTCCATATTAAAGGCCTTTCAGTGACTTTTGTCCTGAGGGGGCTCAGCAGGCAGGGGAGGCCATTGCGATCTGCTCTCTGCACCTCTCTGCCCTCAGCTCTCCCTGGCGCCCCAAGCTGTGCAGCCGCTCCCATGCTGGTGGTGGGGACCTACATGCATTTCCCCGGTAGTGCCTTCTGTCTCCTGTATCCACATCTTTGCGATGCTTTTTCCACCTTGTCAACCTGCAGAATATTTTTCAAAACTCATCTTAGGCATTACTTCTCTTCCTCACTCTTCCTGCCACTCAAAGGATAAACTTAACCACTTTATTTATGCCCACATGCTACTCGGTGTTTTTCATTAACACGTCAGCCGTTTATTTCATTTATTTATTTACATGATTGTGGCAGTGGGATTTGAACAGCACTCCAGAGCATGGAATTTTCCCATCATCATATTGTTTTTGGATGGCTCTATGGAAATCCCCTAACCTTAGTGTATGCCAAAGAGCATGTCTTATGATTGGTGGGCAAATAGATTTATCCTGCTATACAAAGAATGTCATAATAGATAAAACAAATGCACAGGTCTCTTTGCTTTGGGTTATTCCTTCCCCCTCTAGAAGAAGGATTAAAGTCTCACCTGTCTCACAGGATGGGAGGTGACAGATTCTTTATTTACATGTCGAACCAAACACAAGAAACAGGGTGTAATTTCCAACTAGCAGCAGTGTCCTGAGAAGGGCTGAAAAGACTACCTGTGAAAATATCCTGTGGACTGATGAAATATGCAGATAAAGTTTTTGTATATTTCATCTTTCGCTTCTACTGTGGTTTGATTTCAGTCTGTCAATGCCACTGCAGTTTGCAGATCCAGAGAAACAGATTCCCTCTAGGGAATAATTGTACTTGGGCACCCAATTTCCTGGTTATAATTTCTGATCAGTGATGGGTATTCTGATGTGCAGAATGTGTCACATGGACACAATAAAGATGCCACAGATGGGGCTGTGAGTCAGCGGAGCAGCATAGCAAAGGTGGGAACTCATCCTAGAATAAGTACCTTTACATTGCCCTTCGAATTTTTAAAATCTTTTCTCTGCCTAAAACAGGCTGTCCTGTGAGTGTATCATAGGATTTTGATTTTTGTTGGTTGCTAACTTGGTCGATTTGATGGCAAGAGAACACATGTCTTGTTGTGCCTGCAGTATGTACCTGATAGCATGGGTATCCTAAACAGTTCCTTTTTCTGTCCTTTATCTAGGCAGATAGAATGTTGTGAAACAGCAGATGAATTCTATAGCACCATGGGGCGCCTTACCCAGGAGATGCTGGAGAATGATCTTCTGGAAAGCCATGAACTCATGCAGGTGAGTGGGCAGTGCCACCCCCCTTGGCTCGGGGGACCCTGGTACCGTGGGAACAAGCAGTGCCAGAGCAGCGGTCTTGGGAAATGTATTTTCCTAGTCCTCAGATGTAGTTTTTCAAATGACCAAGAGTCTATATATAATTTGTTAAGGGTCTAACTGCGTCACAAGAGGAAGGAAGACATGGATATTTGTTACGGCTTTCGTTCCAACTGTGTTGCTTAAAAATCATAACGTGCAATACAAAAACAAACCAAAAAACCACCAGAACACCTCCTCCCTCACCCCCCAAATCACCAGGTGTTTGTTCTGAATCTGATTCTTAGCTGTAAAGGGAGACTTGTGGGGAGAAATCATTATTTCTGAGAAGAGATTATTGAGGATAAAAAGGAGATTGTTCTAATCAGCATTTTGGTTTATTTGTTTTGCCCACATTTGCAACTCATATTATTACATATGAATCATAAATTTCAAAATGGAAGACTTGAAGGGTTTTGTCATTTTTCTGACATGTGCTGTATCTCAAGATTACATTCGCCAAATCATTAAAATTGGCAGTGAGTATAGAAGAGATAGTGGATTTGTTAATAGGCTCTCTTCCATTCGGCTCTATAACATGAGTTTCCTGCAGTCTCCTCCCGCTTTTTTTTTTTTTTTGCGGTACGCGGGCCTCTCACTGTTGTGGCCTCTCCCGTTGCGGAGCACAGGCTCCGGACACGCAGGCTCAGCGGCCATGGCTCACGGGCCCAGCTGCTACGCGGCACGCGGGATCCTCCTGGACCGGGGCATGAACCCGTGTCCCCTGCATCGGCAGGCGGACTCTCAACCACTGTGCCACCAGGGAAGCCCTGGTTTTACCTTTAAAGATGGATAGGAGTAGGTCGGGCCGTGTGTGTGTGTGTGTGTGTGTGTGTGTGTGTGTGTGTGTGTGTGTGTGTGTGTGTTTGAGGCAGTGGTGCAGAGCAGACAGGCAGTTCATGGCTGAGGGAACAGCATGAGACAAGGCATTGGCAATGAAAACCTTTATGGTGTGGGAAGGAAGCTACAGGAGTTTGGTATACAGGGATGGCTCGTGGGAGACCGCAGCCCATGGTTAGGAGTGTGGACTTGATCCTGGAGGTCAGTGGTTGTGAGCTTGTGCTTGCTGGAGTTCTTGGGTCTCTGTGGAACCTTTGGAAAGGGAAGAAGAGCTATGGGCCTGAGAGGTTTTAGGGGGAAGAGGGAAATGGTCTCAGTTGTGTCTGATGTCGACTACAGGGGCAGCTCTGTGAAGGGTGGACTTGAAGGGGTCACCATGGGGAGGCAGTGAAGCGTCGAAGCAAGAATGGAACGGAGGCAGTACTTAGAAGATGAAGTTGACAGGACTTGGCCGTGGGAAGTGGACATGGGGTGAGGGAGAGAGACAGGGAGAACCAGGGACACAGCCCCCAGGTTTCTGGCTTCGGAAGAAGAGGAAAAGTTCGCGGGGGAGGAAGGTGGATTTGTCTTCACACTGGCTGCACTGGAGGTATTCTGTGGTTGCCCCGCTTCTTACCTATCCAGAGGCGCTCCCCACGACTTCACAGCCAGGACCTATTGCACTGGCCACAGCTCTGTCCCCACCCAGTCCTCTGTGGGCCCTGCTCATCCCCATGACAGGGCTTGTGGTTCCCTCTGACACCCTATCTGGGCAGATCCTTTCTGTCTGCCGGATCCTACTCAGTCTGTTCTCCCCTCCCCTCAGGCTCTGTCATCTCAGCCCTCGTTGATGATAATACCTCTTCCCTACTCCTTCAGTACTTAAGATTGTCAGCAGTTGACTTAATGTTCATTACAAATTATTTTATATTGTTTGGTATTTTTTCAAATATGTTAATCTTATCTAGCAAGTTCCTTAATGATAAGGGCCTTGGTATCCCCATAACGTCTAATGTAGTGCTAAGAATCCACCTGGTTGCTCAGTGCATACACAGAATTATAGAACGTTAGAACTCGAGGCAGTGGTTTTCAAACGTGACTGTGTATAAGCGGCATGTCAAGAGTGTATTAAAAGGCAGATATTTGGCCCGTGGGTGGTTCTGATGCAAGTGGCTTTGAGCTAACACTTAGACAACACTGGTTTGACAGAAGCTTAACGGTCCACTAACCTAATTCTGTCATTTTACAGAGAAGAAACTAAGACATGGAGAGTGAGCATCTTGCCATATTCTTAGGTTGTCTAGTGGCAGACGCAGAACTGGGGCCCAAGCTCGACACCTGGCCAAGTGCTTCTCATCACCACCCAACACAGGGCTTCCACCTTATTGAAAACATGACTTTCTAAAAGCTGAAATCCCTTTTAGAAGGATGAGCAACGTTTTATCTCACCTAAAGTTTAAACATTGCCAGAAGGAATGATAGATATGTTGAGGTACTCCATCTTTGTCCTCCAGGAATTTCCAGTCTTAAGTATTAAGAGATGGGCTTCCCTGGTGGCGCAGTGGTTGAGAGCCCACCTGCCGATGCAGGGGACACGGGTTCGTGTCCCGGTACGGGAGGATCCCACATGTTGCGGAGCTGCTGAGCCTGTGCGTCCGGAGCCTGTGCTCTGCAACGGGAGAGGCCACAATAGTGATAGGCCCGTGTACCGCAGAAAAAAAAAAAAAAAAAAAGAGCAAAGAGCACCCCTTCTTTACTCTGCTTTAAGAGAATCCTGGAAGGAAAAATATAGGCTGTGGCTTGATTGATTAGAATTCCATTTTAGCAGCATTTCTCCTGCCGAGGGAAACATCTGGTGAAGATGAATTGAGCCTAATTTTGTACAATTTATGTTTTCATGTTTCTTTTAAAGCATGTCAATAATGAAAAAGAGAAATATAGTTCCTTTTCAGCAGTGCCTAAATATAAATGTCTATTTAAATGTGTGTTGGTAGTTTGGGCAGTACGTAGACTTGGTTTTCCTTGACATCGTAGAGTATTAAGGAGAGAAATGCTGAATGTCATTTCAAGCACTCTCTTTTCTGTACTCTTAAAAAAAATTAATTCAATGGCTGTGATCCAATTATGGTAGACTTTTAAGCCTGTCAGCAAACCTGAAATGACTCCAGATGAAAAATTTGGACTGCATACAGATCTTTATTTTCGAGCTGAAGAGATGAAAATGTTCTCCCTGTTAGGTCTTCCGTATTTTTTTCAGTTCTAGGTGCCATAGGCAAAATAATCTACTGGGTTTTTTCCCCCTGCAAATTGCATCACTCTTTTATTTTACTAGTAATGGCCATTTAAAAAAAACAACAATGTTAGAAAAAGATACTGGGAGAATGCTGATGAAATAGTGTATATGGATTTCAGTAAGACTTTTGACAAAGGTCTCTCATGAATTCTTTAAGAGTAATATAGAGAAAAGTTAGTTAGATGCTGTTTACTAGATGGGTTTTAGGTGCTTAGGAAAACCTAGCCCAAAGTGGTTGTCAATAATTTACTGTTACCTGTGGGGAGCTTTCATGTGCCATGAGGCAGGACCTGCCTTTGGACTGTTCCCTTTTTTCTATCAGTGATGAAGTAGAAATTACATGGATGTGAATGCTTGTCCAGTAGAAGGTTACTGTTTGATTAGTGCTGTCAAAAATGAAACCGTCTGCCTTGCAGAATTGTGTGTGCCCATAACTGCAAGTGTTTAATTAGTGCCTTTATGATCATCTGTTGGAGATGCTTTAGAGGGAACTTCTGCTTGGGAGGGAGGTTGAACTAAAATTATGTTTAAATTTCTTTCTAACCCTAAGACCCTATTCATGTACTATACTTTGGCTCTAAGATGATTAGTAAAATTCCTTTCTTGAAATCTGTTGTAAATCTCTGATTTACACAGTTGGAAATCTACAGCTTCTCAGGTATCCTGAGGACTGTGGTGGTGTGTGTGGTGTACCTTCATGGGATAAACATGCCTGCCGACATGTGAGACCTTTAAATAAGTGAGTGAGTATATGCAAAGTACTATTAGCACATTTGTTTCAGGAACACCGATGTATGCTTTGAAGGGCTAACTAAAAGTAAATTATAGAGAAAGGAAAACCAGGAATAGAGAATGCAGCTCAATGGAGCCAGTGTTCTTTTTGGTCCAGTGTCTTTAGCTGAGTCGCCCTTGGAGGAGCTTGGTTAGACCCCAGACTATTTACCCTGGAGCAGGATGGGACAGAGTAGGGGCAAGATGTACTTCCCTTTCTTTCTTTTTTTTTCTTTTAATATTTATTGGAGTATAGTTGATTTACAATGTTGTGTTAGTTTCATGTGTATACGGCAAAGTGAATCAGTTATACATATACATATATCCACTCTTTTTTAGATTCTTTTCCCATATAGGCCATTACAGAGTATTGAGTAGAGTTTCCCATGCTATACAGTAGGTCCTTATTAGCCCTTTCTTTTCTTGTACACTTCCTTCATGAGGCTGGACAAAGGAGTTTTCTGATAACTTTTAATAAAACTGGCAAAAATAAAACAAGTGAATCTTCAGCTAGACATCCCACTAATTGTCTCCAATGAGACATCTTACTTTGTAGAGAATTTTGAAATTCCTAGCTTAATAATTTCATCTTTTAAACTTGAATCCAGATGGTGTGGGTTTCTCTTTTATTGAGATATGATTGGCATATAACATTACATTAGTTTCAGGCATACAGCATAATGATTCGATATTTGTATATATTGTGAAATGATCACAGTAAGTCCCGTCAACACCCATTACCACACACAGTTACAAATTTTTTTTCTTGTGATGAGAACTTTAAAGATCTACTCTCTTAGCAACTTTCAAATACACAATATAGTATTAACTATAGTCACCGTGCTATTCATTGCATGGTATGGGTTTCTTGAAATCTGAACCAGGTTTCTAAATTGTTAAGGAAGAAAAGTCTCATGAGTGAGGGACAGGCTGACTCTTGGCCCAGCAGTGGAACCAATATTTGATGTGTCAGAGACTGATGCTGCTGTACTGAGGCCCAAACAGAGGTGCTGTGCTCTGGACTTAGAGTTGGGGTGCTGAGGTTTTCACATCTCTCCATTTCCCTCAAAAGCGTATGTGGAGTTAAGACAGGTCACAGGAGCAAGGAGGGAAGAATTCCATACTGGCAGTAAAGCAGCTTCTCAGCGATGAGCTGCTGGTAAACTTTGTGGGGTCAAAAAATGTGAGCGTATACTCTGACCATGTTATTAATGAAATTATATGAAGTATTTCAGGCATACAGAATGTATTAAAATAATAAAACTTACACACCTACGACCCAGCTTAAATAAAACATTAACAACATAGGTGAACACCCTCATATCCTTCTCTCTGATCCCGCCACCTCCTCTCCTCTCAGAGGTAACCGGCATCCTGAGTTTCATGCCTTCATTTTTTCAGATGAGAGACAGGAGGCCTGGAGAGGTTGGGAACCAGCTTAGCTGCACACTCCAGACTCGTGGGAACCACAGTCTTCTGCTTCTTCCCAGTGGGGAACAGTTCACTGTTAGTAAATTTGTACTGCTTCTCAGCCTTCCGGGTACACAGATCTTCCTGGACTTACGATGGGGTTACATCCAGATAAACCCTTCATAAGTTGAAAATGCATTTAATACACCTAAACTACCAAACATCACAGCTCAGCCTGGCCTGCCTTAAACATGCCCATAGCCTAGAGTTGGGCAAAATCATCTGACACGAAGCCTATTTTATGATGAAGAGTTGAATAACTCATGTAATTTATTGCATACTGAACTGCAAGTGAAAAACAGAACGGTTGTCTGGGTCCAGAATGGTTGTAAATGTATTGGTTGTTTCCCCTCGTGATCACGTGGCTGATGGGGAGCTGCCTTGCCCAGCGTCATGGGAGAGGACCTATGGTGTATTGTAAACCCAGGAAAAGTTCCAAATTCTAAATTCGAAGAAGGGTTTCTACTGAATGTGTATCACTTTTGCACCTTCGTAAATTGGAAAAATCATTTAAGTTGAACCATTGTAAGTCAGGGACTGTCTGTAATCAAGTATGTGTGAGATAATACGACTTGGAGATGACTTTTGTGGTCCCAATAAACTGTGTAACTTTGCATAATAAGCAATGGAGAATCAAAGGGAAGGAATTTTAGTCAACACTTCCTTGTTTGGAATCTTGGGATGTTACACTAAGGTATAAGCGGATACCACAGAAGTTTGGGGACAGTCAGATGTGCAGACTGTTTAGAATCGAAATTACGGTGGACTGTCCCGGTGGTGGCTCTGAGCTGTGGGGTGAGGCTGCAGTGCTAGGAAGCCCCTTTCAGAGCCCTCCTTTTCCTACCTGTGCAGATATTAGACATCTCCTAAGCCTTCAGGAAAACAGTACTGTTGAAATGAAAAATACCACTTCAAAATATTGTCCTAGAAAAGTGTTATCAGGACATTTGAATGGCTTCTTGGAAGAAATGAAAGTTAATGTGATTAATATACATTTTCTGGTGAATAAGAACCTGAAAGATTGAAGAAATATGTTTGGAGAGTTAAATTTTCATAAAATTAAGAGAACAAACAAGATGATTTTCCTCCTGCTGGTAGAATGATATATAATCTTAAAATCCTGGAGGAAGCACAGGTGCTTTTCCCATTTTTATTTATAGATTTTTAACAGCCTGTGCTTTACACCCTGTCACTTTTTTCTTTCTTTTTTTTTTTCTTTAAAAATAACAGTTAACAATTTTCACCTAGAACTGATTCACAGACATTTGAAAAGGTGGTATCTTTGGAGAAAGCTTGCAGGTGATCACAAGATTGTCCCCCGGACATAATTGTATCCGGAAGGCTGACATTTAATGCCTATAACGATCATCAAGCAAAGCTTTGAAAAACGAGTGGCACATATGAAGATTGATGGGTTCACTGTGAAAGAAGTAATAGGGAGCTGTGAATTTCTGAATTAACCCATCTATCAAATGAGCAAGGGAACGTCAGACTGTCCCCATTTGCCCACCCATGTTCACCAGTTGGAGTGCCCAGTCCCAGCTGGGTTGATTTGGGGACTAACTGCTGTTTTATCAGTATTCTTTTGTCTTTCTCTAACACGATATTGAAGTATATTCTCTCCTTCTGCTGTGTAAGGAGCAGTATCTACCTCTTCACACCCAAATCATAGAACTTTAATGTCTTTGCAGGATTGATAAGAGTTGAAAAGACCACCATTTCAGACTTGGCATTTTTGTTCCTGTTTTCCAGACTGTGTATTCTATGGCTCCATTCCCTTTTCCACAGTTGGCAGAGCTGAGGGAAAAATACACCTACAACATTACACCATTCCCAGCCACAATTAAGCCCACCTCAGTTTCTGGGTAAGGTCCTTTTTTTTTCCTTCTTGTTTTCATGATGGAAGACTTAATACCTTAATTTGTTATTAATATTTATTAAACCCCAGAAATAAAGTAGTTTGGTGCTTAAAATCTGAATATCTCTTTCCCAAAGGTTTTGCTTTAAATTCCAGAGGGAGATTTTTGAAAGTGTACTTTCCAAAGAAGGTTGGAACATAAACTGAAGGGATATTTAGCAACCCCACAACTTATTTAAAAATATCAAATATTAAAAATCTCAGTAATTAAAAAAGGGTAGAATCAAAAAAGTGTAGACAGATGAGCTAGTTTAAAATACTGTGGAGACCAGAAATTAACAAATACACACAGACACACAGACACACACACACACACACACACAGGAATTTAATATATGAAAATGTAAATCAACACTGAAAAGATATACTATTTAGTAAATGGTGCTGGGCCAGTGAGACTCAGTCTGGAAAGAAAGAAAGTTAGAGTCATACTTTACACCATACATCAGGATAAACTCCATAGAGATGAGACAGTTAAATGGAAAAAACTGAAATAATAAGCAGAAGAAAATGTGGAAGGATGTCTTTAGTTCTTTGGAATTGGGAAGGCCTTAATAACTGACTCAAAAACAATAAAGGATAAAAAATTAAATACTTTAAAAATAATTTTCTGCATGACTAAAACCAAAACAGAGCAAAAGAAAACCTCCATAAGCAGACACAAAAATATTTATGAAAAAATATTTGTAACTGATTCCCCTCATATATAAAGTTCTTAGAAGTCAATAAGAAAATGACCACCATCTGAAAAATGATGAAACTATGGGAATAGGCAGTTTACGTAAAAGGCAACTTCACTTGGACTAAGAGAAATGCAGCTTAAAGCAAGATTGAGATTCTGGTTTTTTCACCTATCAGGTTTACAAAAATTCAAAAGGTTGATGTGCTCTCTGTTGATAAGGCTATGGGGAAACAGGCACTCTTACACTTTGCTCATGAGAGGTTAATTATCATGGGATTTGGGGCAGGCAATTTGACCGTATTTTCCCAAATTACTATTGCATATATCCTTTGACCCAGCAATTCTACCTTTCTGAATTATCCAACAAATATATTTGTACACATGCAAAACACAGTATGTATAAGGTTATTTATTGCAATGTTGTTTATAATAGTTTAATATTGGAAACCACTTGAGTGTGCATCATTTAGCAGCCTGGTTCCATAACATGGGCTACGTACATACAATACAGTGCATACATACAAACAATAATGTATACATACAGTACAGTGCAGACATTAAGAAAAGGATGAGGAGGGAGCTCTGTGTGAATATGGAGAGAATTTTTTTTTAGGTGAATAAAAGCAAGGTGCAGAAGAGTGTACTTATATATAACATGCTAATACTTACGAAAAAGAGGTGAAAAATAAGACTGTATAGTCATATTTGCTTATTTAACTGATAAGGAAGCTGAAGAATACATCAGAAACTAATAACAGTGGTCATTTGTGGGGATTAAGTGGGGCAAGAACAGGGTAGAAGTTGGACAGGGATGGGAGATGGACTTTATATATATGTATAAATTATTTAAATATAATATATAATTATATAAATGTTATAGAAATTATAATAATGTATATACTTTATATATATGTCATTTAAGTCATGTGGCTGTATTACTTATTTAAAAATAATACCACTTTTTGAAAAAATATTCCTTTTTCTTTTATGTTTTCCAAGACGACATGGTAAGGTCAGAGACAGCGATGAAGAGAATGACCCAGATGATGAAGATGCTATTGTTAATGCAGTGGGGTGTCTCGGACCTTTTAGTGGGCTCCTGGCACCTGAACTGCAGAAGTACCAAAAGCAAGTTAAAGGTAAAGAGGTGGCATCTATTAGATACTCACAATGTGTTGGTTCACTATAGCAAGGGCAGTATTATTGTGTCCTATAAATGCCTGTTGTTTCCCGAACTGATTACCACTATTAAAGGTCTTTATTAAAAGTAACTTCTCTTATCATTTAGGAGGATCTCTCTGTTATGTGTTACATGCATAATACATATTTCTTCTTCTTTATGATTCGTTTTGCCTCCCACTCATCTGATTTAAGTTTGTGTGCTCAGTTCCTTAGCACCGAGCCTGGCATATAATGGATGCTTACTACATTCTGTTTGAGTTAAATTGAGTCCATTATAGACTGGCTTCTTTTCCACTATGGAAATACTCTCTAAAGCCAAAATATTATGGTACCTCGACTTGAATTTCAGTGATCAGAAACTCATTATCTCATAAGACATTCTGCTGATTCCTCTGCTTAGCCCAGTGTTTCTAGTTTTGAGGAGATAAACTCCACTTACTGGTTCTATTAATAGTTCTTCTCTTCAGAACAAAACAGAACAAGTCTGCTCCCTCTTCTGCTGGATGTCTCCTTTGAATCTTGAGGACAGTCATCACGTCCCCCAAAAGTTTCTTCATGGTCCAAATTCAGAATTTCTCAAAGATACGTCTTCCAGAACTTTTAATGTTCTATAAATTCACCTCTAAATGTCCTGCAGTTTGATAGTATCCCTCTTAAAAAGTGGTGCTCTGAATTGAATGTCATGCTATGTTTGTTTTTTTCTTGCAGGAAATAGATTGGACATTATTCGTGTAATGAACTCTTTTGAAGCATTTCGCGGTTCCCCCGCTGTGATCTTTCCTATCTTTGGTGGGAGCTCTTCCTTTATGACATTTATTCTAGTTTGAAGACCATTCTCCTTGCTGAAAGAGGACAGAAACAAAAGATGTCAGGCACCTCTGCATTCTCTTTGCCATCTGCTAGCTTTATACTGCCTTCTCAAAGTCATGGGGCTATTTTCTTGTTTTTGTTCCTCTTGCTTAGAAGGCTTCCTTTTTGTTTGTTTGTTTGTTTTGTTGTTGTTTTGGTCGTGGTAGTTTTGAGTATGTTCTGCAAGCCTTAGCTTGTTTTGAGTTTTAACCTGCTTAATGTTCGGTTCATGTCATTTTGTGTGTGTGTTCTTGGTATGCACTCCCCTGTCATCTTTTTAAATGACTTTAAAAAATCTGAACTCAACAAGAGTTCTATTGGTTTTGTAATGGTTTCTATCTCCTCTTTAGTTGCCTGAATTTTAGCTTTTGGTTTCTAGCCATGGGATCAATTAGTGTTTTAACTCTAATGTTTTTGAATCTGCTTTCTGTCATCTGGGTCTATGTTCCATTTTTTCCCCCCTGTTATTCTTTCTGTGCAATTACAGGCTCTGGGATCACATGGTCATTTTCTCCTAAATTTCATCCTTAGTCTTTCTTGTTGGTTTTACTTTAGTTAGATTAGAGGTCCTCTTTTACTTTTCTTCTCCTTAGAGAAGTATTTTCAATAAAAAAGAAAGTTTACCAGATGTTCAGTCTTTATCTGAATAACACTTTCAGCAGATGTTAGGATACTTGAAATCCCCTACTAATCTTTTTTTTAAGCTTGTCCCCAGGCAAGTTTTACATATCGTGTTAGAAAAGCCTAATTTTATCCCCTGTTTACCTGTGTGGCATGTGAGTGTATTTTCACACAGTACTTATTTCTGTTTCTTGGAGGTAATCTCAAATTTATTTAAGGGTTAAATCTACTAATTGTTGGTGTTAACAGGAGCAGAAACTGCATCAGACATAACACACATAGTAGACAGTCAGGAAATGCTTGTTAAATGAATAAAACCATTTCGTTTCTAGTGATACCATGATCTAAAGTCTTGATAATCTTATAGAATGTCTTGCTGTTTTTAACTTAAAACTCACTTTTAATGACTGACTAAACCCTACAGTGTAAAATTTACAAATTTATAGTTGTGAGTCCTCATGCAGTTAGTTATATGGCACCTTGTAAATCCTCATGTAGTTATATGGAAATCTGTACCCTGACTTTAGACAGCTAGAGTTATATTTTTCTAAGGGAATTTTAGAAAATGGCAGTGATTTTTATCTGGAAACAGGGGATCTCATGTCCATATAATGAACAAAGGGGTAATAAAATCAGTGAACCCACACAGCTTGTTTCAGACTCACAGTTAGCCTAATAAGAAAATGCAGAAATATTTTCAGGACCAAATAAAAACAAGTACTAGACAAATTCTAGTGTGCATGTTTTTTATGGTTCAGAATTTCCTGGAGTTAAGATACTACCCCAGGTTATATAGTGTAAGCAATTCCCATTTAGTCCCGTCCTCCTCCTGTGATAGTGTCTCCTTGTCTCTATTCCTTGGAATGTAGAACCAAATGGGGACCAGAATCTGAGATCCAATAACATTGCGGAGCTGAGTCCAGGAGCGATCAATTCCTGCCGAAGTGAATACCATGCAGCTTTTAACAGTATGATGATGGAACGCATGACCACAGATATCAACGCGCTGAAGCAGCAATATTCTCGGATTAAAAAGAAGCAGCAGCAGCAGGTTCATCAGGTGTATATCAGGGCAGGTAATGTGCTTCTTTGAGTCAATTTCAGCTCCTGTCAACTTGTGAAAGGAAGACCGAGTATTCCCAGGATGGCCTGGGAATTACTGCTCACTCTGGCTCAGCATCCACCAGCACAGCTGGCAGGAGACAGTAACATCTTTATCTTCTCACTTTTTATTTTATCTTATCAGGCTCTAAATAAGAGAAAGGTCCCAAGGACCAGGCAATTGATGGTATTCAATACTTCTTTACTCTGTATGCTTGTGGAGAAGGCTTTACAAATGATTAGAATGTTGCAAAGCCATGCAGTCCTTGGATTTGAGACATTTTGGAGCTGTTGCCTCCTAAATTTCAGGCATTTGGAAGTAGAATTTAGTCATCTGTATACTGGTAAATAATATTACTACCAGTCATTTAGGTAGTAATATAACAGATGTTGTGATCAGAGGAAAAGGAAAAAGCCATTACTGTGCCTGCTAACTGTGGGTTAGCAGTGTCTTGGGAGTCTGCTGAGAAGAACACAATTGTACTGCAGTTGGAAATGCTCTTTTCCAAGGATTGTCAAGCTTCTTTTTTCCTTTAAATTCCAAAAATCCCAATGAACAATCTGATTTATTGTTTAATATATGCTGATTTGGGAATTGGTTTGTCTTATTTTAAGTGAAATCCTAATGAAAATGATGCCGATCCAGGATTAACCAAGATATAAATTTGACATGTTTTTAAGAGGCTTGTGAGCATGTGACTGATCTTGCATAAAAACTGAATTTACCTTTCACTTGTTGGGGAGGAGTAGGCAGCTTCTTAAAGATTCTTACTTTATCCTGAATCATTAAAAAAGCAATCACAAAAGGAACTAACAACGATAACACTTTAATTTTCAAAACATTGGCACATACATATCCTCATTTGTCCTTAAATCTATGAGAAAGGCAAGGACAGATATTCTTATATCCTTTTAAAAAATGAGGAAATGGTAATTCAGGAAGGCTTAGCAACTGTCTAGGATTATATAACTATAGTGAGTGGTCAGGCCAGGGCTAGAACCCCCATGTTCTGATTCTTTATGTAGTTCTTTTCCAACTATCAGAAGCTTTAGGTGGAATGGTGAACAATTGCCATTGGGTACTAAATCAGCCCAGTGTCTGTACTCCAGTCAGGGGTCAGCAAACTATGGTCTGTAGGTCAAATTCTGCTCACTGCCTATTTTTGTAAATAAAGTTTTATTGAAACAGGCATGCCCATTTGTGTACATATTGTCTATGACTGCTTTTGCACTACAGTGGCTAAAATATTTATAGTCTGGTCCTTTACAGGAAAAGTTTGCTGACCTCTACTCTAGACCAGGGTTTATGTGGTCATTTTTAGGGAGAGATTGCTGCTCAAGGGCAAAGTTTGAGAGCATTGTTTCTCAAACTTTACTGTGAATACGCATCACTTGGGGATGTGTCAAAATGAGGAATCTGCTTCAGTAGCTGTGGGTGGGACTGAGATGATGCATTTCCAATGAGCCTCCAGGCGATGCCACTGCTGCTGGATGGAGATTGCACTTTGAGTAGCGGGGTTTTTAGAGGAGATGGTGTAGGATAGGATCAGCAGCACAGGTGGAGAGATTGAACTTGTGCTAGAGGCAAAAGTCCTCAGCTTCTGAGATTTAAAGGAAGGTGGTAAGGATGGTGGTTGAGGTACCAGCTTCCTAGGTTAGGGAGGACAGGAAGTTAAGGCTTTTCAGTCCTGATAGCTTCTGCTTTTATGAAGAAATTGGAGGAAAAGTTGTTTGCTTGGGAGTAAGTTGAAGGTTGGGTGGGAGCTTAAAGAAAGTAATGAAGATTTGGATCGGCCGTCGGAAGCAATGGGAGAGGGAAAGAAAGTTTGTTCAGCGGCATTGCGGACCTAACAAAAATAGGAAGTTATGAATTTAAGGGATATCAATCCACATGGCTGTGTGATTTCCCCTCATCAGCATCCCCACCCCCAGCAGCTATTAGCAGCTCCTGTTTTGGAAAGGAGAATGTGAATTGTGGATCTGGAGTGGAGTTTTGCCAGGCATGTGTGATAAAGCCATAGGGATGCCTGGATGTGTGGTTATTGGTGAGGTGTGGTCCAAGGGATCCACCTTGCATCTAGCAGGGTAGGGGTGTAAGTGTGCCGAGGAGACAGTGAGAGGTTATGAGAAGACTGAGGGATCAAGGAATGGAAATCTTTATGGTTTAGTACCAAGTATAGTTACATCGAGAGTCTGAGAGCTGGAAGAGTCAATGAGAGGAATATGAGAGTTAAATATTTTTCACATGAGGCAGATCCGAGTGATGAGGTTTAGGATGCAACTGGGCAGGTGGAGGATGGGTCAGTCACTGAGGCAGTAAAGTAACCGAGGTAGGTAAGAGGACATAGAGTGAAGAGGAAACAGGTGTCAAAATTTCAGTGAAGATTGGACTGTGACCAGAGGTAGGTAGATAGGAACAGTCGAGAAGCACAGACGGGAGTTCAGCCATGTGACCTAGATATCAGGAGGAAGGCTGTTCACAAGAGATGGCGGGGTCTTCTCTGCCTGCAGTTGTCGTCCCTGGGGCCATGAATGTTGAAGCTTCATTGGAAATAGGGGCTCCGTCATAGCCACAGGATGAGGACAGTAATACTGTGAACAGTGCCTTCCAGGAGAACACAGCTTTTGGTGCTTTCCTGTTTTCAATTTGCTTTCAAAGTCAATTGAGGACACAGGAGTGGAACTAGGGCCAGCCACTGGATAGCTGTGATGTCACTGCATTTTTACCACCTTCTTATCACTTCTCTCATTCTGCTGTCTCTCAATAATATGCAGTGTGTTGTTTTTCTACCTCTCAGGAGCTGACAGCTGGTAATCTATATGGTCATAGCGTTTGACCTATTATTTAAAAAAGAAAATCTTCAAAGATTTCCTAGATACCAGACCTCCGAGGTTGCTTCTCAGACACAAGGCTCTCTGTAAAAAACACTAGGGGGGCTGAGCTCTAATTAGTAACAACGGGTCAGAGTCTGTTCCTTTTAGTATCCTCAGCCCCTTGTCCCCTCCTCTTTGAAGAGGAGGGAATCCGTACCCCAGGCTCTAGGATCGAATTCAGTTTCTGCTGCCTTCAGTTACATGACTCTGCCAAGACCTGGGAAATATGTGGGCAGGCTCCAGGGACAACCTGTGTGTGACTCCTGTTCTGTGATGGATGTCTTTCTCTGTGGTACCTTTCACACGACCTTTCAACATTTCTTTCAGACAAAGGGCCCGTGACCAGCATTCTCCCATCTCAGGTAAACAACTCTCCAGTTATAAACCACCTTCTTTTAGGAAAGAAGATGAAAATGTCAAACAGAGCTGCCAAGAATGCTGTCATCCACATCCCTGGTCACACAGGAGGCAAAATATCTCCTGTCCCCTATGAAGACCTTAGGACCAAGCTCAATTCTCCATGGCGAACTCACATCCGGGTCCACAAAAAGAACACGGCGAGGACCAAGAGTCAGCTGGGCTGTGGGGACACCGTCGGGCTGATAGACGAGCAGAATGAGGGCTGCAAGACTCACAGTCTGGGGGCAGTGCAGGCATTTTCCTCCGATTGTGTGGGGGCAGCTCAGAGGGAAGGTGGCAGCTCCGACGGCGGCACTGGGAGGACCATCGAAGGGCAGTCTCCAGAGCCGCTGTTTGGGGATGCTGATGCCGATGTGTCTGTGGTCCAGGTGAAGTTAGAAGCCTTGGAACTGAACGCAAGGGATGCTGCTGCTGAAACTGATCTCAAGGTGCACCTGCCCTGCCAGCAGCACCTCCCGGAGCCGCCAGATGCACCCAGAGGAAACAAGGCCCCTGGCAAGTCTCCCCAAGGCAGCCACCCGAAAACTCCCATCTTTAGCCCCTTTCCCAGCGTCAAGCCACTGCGTAAGTCAGCCACTGCCAGGAATTTGGGGTTATATGGTCCTACAGAAAGAACCCCGACCGTGCACTTTCCTTACATGAGCAGGAGCTTCAGCAAGTCCAGCGGTGGAAACAGTAGCACTAAGAAACGGTGACATCTTTCAGCAACTGTGTATCCACATCCACCTCTTCAGGGTGGCAGAAGGGTTCCAGCTGGATGGCTCCAAGAGAGCTTCAGTTGTCCATTGAAAATGAAGAGATAGGTTCAGAGATGAGCAACGGTCCATAAACATGGGAACTGGAAATTTTATAATGGGTGCTAGAATAGGGATGTCTTCCGATCATCGATACAGTGGGTTCTTGTGGCAAAATAAATATTGTGGTTTTAAAGTGTGAAGTTTTCCCAACTTTTCATCGTGAGCTGTTTAGAAAAGACTTTGTATCTAGGCTGTTAACCCCTCTTCCTTCCTCCTGTTCTGAGGGCCTTCAGGGTGCCTGTGACAACCCCCTACCCAACCTTCCAGTTCTCTGGGTGTTATTAATACTCAAGCATGCACACACTAGCTTGCTAGACCAGAAACTGTAAAAAGAAAGTAAGTTTCTTAGTTGCAAAGAACTTCCCAATTTCCCTCTTCATGCCCCACTGGGGGGAATGTTTGTATGTGTGAGTTTTCCTTCAGTAGTTTCTTTCAGCCAGTCTCAAAACTGGTTTTTATTCTTGTGCTAAAATGCAGGAGAAAAATCTAGATAGCCTTTCTTTCACTTTCTATTTCTACCTGCAAAAGGAAGAAAACCTTTATCGGTTGAAATGTAGCTTGATCATCAGCTGGAAGATCTTATGAAGAGGACACAAATGGGTTATGCATTAAGCAGTTGCTCTCAACAGCTTGCCGACTCCACTGAGCTTTCCTCGAGCTTCGTGTTCACCTCTTAAGCAGCGTTTTGGTCCTCAGTGGTGGGATCACCAACGGGCTTTATACAGAGCTTGTCTGGCATCCACCGTGCAGCTCATTTACCTATCAGTTCTCCACTGCAGATGCGAGTGGAGCCAGAACATGGCACCTGCAACTCTGTTACTTGAATTTTGTGCTTGTTTTGGGTGGGAGTACTTTGTTGAGTACTTTCTTACTGGAACACTGCCTTTCCCTGGAGAAGGCCCCGGTGCTTTCTAGCTCTGGCTCGCCCATTCCTCCCCAGAGACAGCACCTGTTACCTCCATCATGCAGACGGGAACTCTGAGCCACACAGGTAAAGTAGGACTTCAGATACTCAAGGTAAATACTCCCGATACTCAATGTGACTCAGCCACATTGCCTCCAGTGCAATAGGTGGGTTTTATGCTCCGTGTACCCAGGTGCACTGGCTACATAGTTTCTAGAAACCAAGACTGGGAAGCTATTCACTGCACTCCCTCCTGACTCAAAGGACCTTTCTCCAGATGGTACAGAGTCCTGTGATGGCGTTTTATAAAACCAGCTTTGACCTTCTTATCTGAAAACATAGTTCATTTAAAAAATGCTTCATGCAGCTGTCCTTTTGGCTGGACAAAAGGCTCACTCCTCAATCCCCTTCTCCCACCAACATTAGAAGATAGATTTGGCATTTTTATCCTCGTTCCCTGGAAGACCTCGGCTAGGCTTGCCGGCATTTTGATGAGGCAGTCAGTATTCATTTGAGCTAGTTGGATTGCTAATTCTGAAACCAAAGCTATAGTTTTAGAAAGAGTTTTTACTATGAGAGGCTAATTTTTATAATAAAATAGAGAATGTGGTTGTGTGGGCTTTTTTGCACAGAAAACACAAGAATGATATATACAACGAGAAGAGTTATCCCTTTTGTGGTATTTTTACCCTCCAAAGAACTGAAGATGGAAAATATGACTCATAAGTTATTGCAGTTTTGGTCTTGCAGGAGAATTCTGTGCCATCTGAAGTTAGCATGCAGCTTCTTAAAAAGCAGCCACTCCCACAGCCTGTGTCTTGGGAAGGGTGTAGGTGGAGAGTCGGGATTACTTTGCATACCACCCCCAGGACGAGCCCCACTGCATTTTCCAAAGTTAAGCCAGTGATATGATTTTCTTCCATCTGCTGAACTTTACATTCCACCTTGTACTCTTTTCTCCTCCCCCCTTCCCAAGTGAGTCAGAATAGTCATTTCCCCTTGAGGGATGTCTGACTTGAATAGAGAATTTTTCTTTTCTCTCTTGAGTCAGCGCCCAGCTCCCGGAGGGTCTGGGTTTGGGGAGGTGGGTCAGGGGCTGGAGGGCACTTACTGCAGTTCTTAGGCTTGTGCCATCGCTGTCTGCCACCTGTCTTAGGGTTAGTAGCACATGCTGTATCTGTTTCCTGGGGTTGGTCTTCCTGAGAAAAGAATGGATGTGATGGCACATGGTTTGGGATAAGTATTTGTTGAATGAATGAATAAACTACTGAAAGGATAATAGTCCTTTGAGGTAAAAATGACCTCATCAGGATTTCCAAACCTGACAGATTCCTGTTAAAGCACTCTGTCCTGTTAAAGTGCATGCATTGTACCATGTAATCACCATGTGTATGGGTCAACTTGTGAGCTTTACCTACTTTAGAAAATAAAGGATCTGCAGTAGCCTGTAGCACACAGCATGTACGAAGAGACCAGTATGGACTTCTGTCTTCTTTGTATTGGACACTGTATGCCAGCACCAAGTACTTCTTTGTATTGGACACTGTATGCCAGCACCAGTACTTACCAAGTAGCGGTTTCTTCATTTTTAGATATGTCTGTACCCCGTCAGCACTTAGGCCGGAGCCGACTCCTCATGTCTCTGCACCTCGGTTCTCTTACAAAAGCCTCCAGATACTTTAAACCTAGTTTGTAATGTCAGCCTATGGGGCTGTAACTGGAATATTGTATTCCCTTTTTCAGTCTCTCTTGTTCTGAAGAACTGTACTGATTACAAAGATATATGCATAAAGATTCTCATTATTGTAGCTATTGTGACGTTGTTTATCTGAGCGCCTGTGTAGAACGCTGTTGTGACTTTCCCCACCCCCTTCTCTTACCCTGTCAGCTTTACCCCACCTTGGTCACGTGAACCAAGAGAACCAAGAGAACAATAAACTCCATCTCTGCCAGTCTAATCACTGGGTTGCTGGGTGGCCTATGACCTGCCAAGAACTTGGCAAAATGGCGAGTTCCCGAGTATGAGTAAAAGAGTTTACTCAGGAATGTGTGTATGTGTGTGTGGATGTATGTGTGTGTATAAAAATAACCCGTGGATCTGTCATTTTTCTTTGTTTTAATAAAATAGAACAATAAGAATGCCATTTAGCTTCCTGGTCTTATGGATTCTAGATAACGGAGAGCCGTGCTCAAGTGTACAGCCTGCCATCTCCCCTCATAAAATCTCCCTTTACTCTTTCTGAGCCACTTTTTTTTTAACATCTTTATTGGAGTATAATTGCTTTACAATCGTGTGTTAGTTTCTGCCGTATAACAAAGTGAATCAGCTATACATATACGTATATCCCCATATCTCTTCTCTCTTGCGTCTCCCTCCCTCCCACCCTCCCTATCCCTCTAGGTGGTCACAGAGCGCCGAGCTGATCTCCCTGTGCTATGCGGCTGCTTCCCACTAGCTATCTGTTTTACATTTGGTAATGTATATATGTCCATGCCACTCTCTCACTTTGTCCCAGCATATCCTTCCCCCTCCCCGTGTCCTCAGGTCCATTCTCTACATCTGCGTCTTTATTCCTGTCCTGCCCCTAGGTTCTTCAGACCATTTTTTTTTTTTTTAGATTCCATATATATGTGTTAGCATACGGTATTCGTTTTTCTCTTTCTGACTTCTCTCTATATGACAGTCTCTAGGTCCATCCACCTCACTACAAATAGCTCAATTTCGTTTCTTTTTATGGCCGAGTAATATTCCATTGTATCTGTGTGCCACATCTTGTTTATCCATTCATCTGTCGTTGGACACTTAGGTTGCTTCCATGTCCTGGCTATTGTAAATAGAGCTGCTGAGCCACTTTTTTTTGCTACCTATAGCTGTCATTTGAGGCAGCATTTTAAATATATTAGTTTCCTAATTAGAAAAATGACATGTGTTAAGAAAATCTGGAAAACAGAGCACAAGGAATCATTGGTATTCTGGTATGGGTCTCTCCACTATGTTTTTTTATGTGTGTTCGTGTATATACACACCACTATCTACAGAAAGGTATATTGAGAAAACTAAGCTTTCTTTCCATTAAATGCTCTTTTACAGTATCATTTTCAGTAACTATTATTTCATCGTGTGTTTATGCCAGAATTCACATAACCAGTGTCTCGTCCATGACGTGTTTTTTTTTTTTTAATTGAAGTGTAGTTGATTTTCAATATTGTGTTAGTTTCAGCTATATAGTAAAGTAATTTGGTTATACATATATATATGTATATATTAGTTTTTGGATTCTTTTCCGTTATAGATTATTACGAGTTATTGAATATAGTTCCCTGTGCTGTACAGTAAATCCTTGTTGTTTATCTATTTTATATATGGTAGTGTGTATCTCAAACAGGTATTTTTTGATTGTAGATAGTACTGGAGAGAACATCCTAATACTTATAACTTTGTACACAGCCCTAAGAATTTTCTTAGGGTATGTTCATCCAGGTGGAGTTGCAGGGTCAGAAAGTATGTGCACTTTTAAAACTTATATATATGTATTGCCAAATTGCCATCCTTGAAGATTGAACTTATTATATATACAAGCAGAATGCCTGTTTCTCTACACCTCCGGATGAGGCAGTAGTTTCTTTTTTTTTTCCCTAGGACCTCCAGCATTGATAGAAGCAGTGATAATGGGCATTCATATCTCATTCCTGACTTTTAAGAAAACCATTAAGTAAGATGTTTCCTGAGATTCCTGGTAGGTATCTTTTATCAGGTTAAGGAAAGTACCTTTTATTCTTTGCTCACTAAGAGATTTTTTAAAAATTAACAAATATTTAACTTTATCAAATGATCCCTAGTTGCATCCTTTGAGAAGGAAGTGGTGCTTGAGATTTGGTATCTTTGAACTTGAGAAAATAGCCATTACCGGGTTTCATCGAAGCATATTAAGATATTTTAGAGTTGCAAGTGATAGCAGTGAAAGTTTTATATGCAAATTTTCATTGCACTGTTAAATTTACTAGAGGAAATTTGGAAACAGTATAAACAATGTAAACATCTGAGAATAGGAGTAATGGTTACATTAATTATGGTTGATCTACAGGATGGAAGTGCAATGGCCCATGAGTGTTTGGGCCATTGAAATGGCAGTTATCTCTTATCCACATGAGACAGTTCAGATGAAAGTTTCAGTGAAGTCTGGAGTCATAGAATCACTAGGATACAGCTACGGATGGGAAGCCCTTACTGGATGATGGCTAAAGCAGAACCGTGCAGTGTAGCTCTTCCACAAAGGCAGCCTGGGCTCAATTAAATGGGGACCAAATGGGGACCCACAGACTCTTGGGGTTGGATCAGCTCCCATGAATTTCCTTGCTGCCTATGTCCTGAATCTGAGTCTGCTTCTTTCCTGGTGCTCAGCTCTGATCAAACCCACTTACCTTTTTCAAAGTCACTCTCTATCCCATTCTTTTCATTCCTTCCAGCACAGGCAAGCCTTATCTGACTGCTATACCCTGCATCCCAGGGGCCTCGAGAGTCTTCTTTTTCAGGTTAAAAAACCAGAAAGTTGACTCTTTCTTAATATTTGCATTCCTTCTATATATTCCTGTAGCACTTCTAGTTTTTCTTTAGGTGATGTTGATCCTTGGGAAGGAGGTGGATCAATTTCCCTAAGGGGCCAACAGCTTTCTGGGTGGGACTTAGCTGATATTTCAACCCAGGTGTCTCCCAACCCCTGGAGAGTTTAGAAATCTGTATTAGAACAAAATAAAGCAACAACAAAACAAAAAAACCTCCCCTAGAAATTCTGATACTGAACCAGATTTGACAACCACTGGTCAACCTATTTTATTTATTTATTTATTTTTTATTTTTAACATCTTTATTGGGGTATAATTGCTTTACAATGGTGTGTTAGTTTCTGCTTTATAACAGAGTGAATCAGTTATACATATAGATATGTTCCCATATCTCTTCCCTCTTTGTCTCCCTCCCTCCCACCCTCCCTATCCCACCCCTCCAGACAGCCACAAAGAACCGAGCCGGTTTCCCTGTGCCATGCGGCTGCTTCCCACTGGCTATCTACCTTACGTTTGTTAGTATATATATGTCCATGTCTCTCTCTCGCCCTA
>NW_006772326.1:650372-673491 GCF_000442215.2 Lipotes vexillifer
GTTTTTAATTAATTTTTTCTTTTGCCCTACCCAGGTACGTGGGGAGTTTCTTGCCTTTTGGGAGGTCTGAGGTCTTCTGCCAGCATTCAGTAGGTGTTCTGTAGGAGTTGTTCCACATGTAGATGTATTTCTGGTGTATTTGTGGGGAGGAAGGTGATCTCCGCGTCTTACTCCTCCGCCATCTTTCCACCGCCCCCTGGTCAACCTATTTTAAATGTCCTTCAACTAGTCTCTCCCATCCTACCCCACCTTTCTCTGTTGCCGTGGCTACACATTGCTGCCAGAGTGATCCTTCTAAAATGAAAAACTGATCAGACCATTCCTCTGGACAAAATCCTTCAATCGGGGCTTCCCTGGTGGCGCAGTGGTTGAGAGTCCGCCTGCCGATGCAGGGCACACGGGTAGCCCTTGTCTTCGTTTGACCTGGCCCGTGGTTATTTTTCCAGCTTATTTTCCCACCATCTTTCCCATTCATTGCCTTCTGCAATCTATCATCATCAGCAGAATAACATCAACCTATTTGCTTGGCACTATGCTAGCTCCTTTATATATGTTATCTCGCTGGCATATTCCTCCCAAGAACCCCACAAGGCATATTATTCCTGTATTAGAGATGATAAAAGTGGGGTGACTTGTTATGTCCTTGACCACGTTTACCTCGTGGTGAATAGCAGGGTCCTTATCCCTCTGACACGAGAGCTTAAGCTCTTTGCCCTTGCACTGTCTGAGAACTTTGCATACAGCAAATCTGAAATTCCCTGAAAGCTCCTTGCTCTCCCAACACCCTCGTAATTGTGTATTCATTAACCTCTGCCTAGAGCACCCTCCTTGCTCCAGTCTGCCTGGGAAACACCCACCCATCCCTTTAGTCATATCACACACATCAGTGGGGTCAGATCCGATCCCTGCCACTTTCCAATAGTATGATGTTGTGTAAGTTTCTTAACATCTGGGACCTTCTATCTCCACATCTGTACAAGGAGGATAATAATTTCAACCTCATAAGGTTTGTTGTGGGCTTCTGCTATTTTTGCTGCCTAGAATTAACTACCTTCCTTGGGCAACAATGCCCTGGAGAGCTTTGTTCTCTTCTAACTCTCTCCGTGTAGTCTGGTGAAGTTGATGCCCCAGGAGCACAGGGACAAAGCTAAGCCATTCAGCTCTCTCCCTCTTCCCTGCTATGGTGTCTGACTCATGGTCAAGCACATGGGCAAAGAAACTCATTCCTGGGCTCTTGTTTTGAACTCTTGGGGAAGCTGATTTGCTCTTTTTTTAGTGGATTTGAACCTAAAGGAAAAAGCCAAGGAGCTGCTGCTGGCAGCCACCTGTAACATCTCCCCATGAGAGGAGAGTGTCTTGGAGAAGTGAGTCAACACTGAGCAAGCAGAGCTCAGAGACCGAAACCAGGCGCTTTTCATATCAGATGACCCCTGGGTCAGGCCATACCTGAAGTTAAATTAATCTCTCTACACCATTTATTACATCAGCCAACATTCCAGTTTTTGGTTTTAGCCTGTTTGGTTGGGTTTTCTATCATTCATATTAAAAACCTGTCAATTGGAACAGGCATTTTATGAAGATTACAGGTTAAAAAGGCAAAATAGTGGTACAGTCAGTAAAAAGTAGCTAATATTTTGTTTAGTTTAGTGAGTCAAACCTCTCTTGAGCTCTGTTATTTTTGGGGGGCTCTGTCCTCCCCATCATAATAATAGATAGTGTAAGCTGGTGATAGAGTCAGGGAGAGTGGTTCTTGTTTTACTAAGAGGGTTCTTGCCTCCAGCCTTTGGATCTTCTTTGGCCTTGTATCTCCTTGTGGCGGAAGGACAAGTGATTCTGAGTATGGAACGATTTTCCACCAATCTTACCTATTGTTCCAGCCCCATCTGCATTCACAGCTGAGTCCTGTGAAGAGCAGAGAAACTATATGCAAAACATGGAAGGGTTGTTTTAACCGAATTCCATAAAATTTGGGAGTCCAACAGCATATTTGTGGAATTGCTCTCACCGGCTATAATGGAAACTGAGGGCATTTCCCTTCCCTCCCTCAGGTGCTTATGCAGCTCTCTGACAGAGAAGGCTCTGGAGCAGCTCGGGTGGCATCTGATGGGAAGCAGCAGGGCTGGGTTGGGGAGTGGGCCTCTTGGGGAGCTGAGGTGTCCAGCAGAGTTGTAGGAGCACCCGTTGGGGAGCACACCTGTTTGGGAAAACAAGAGAAGCACCTCTTGAGGATTTCAAGAAAACCTTGCCCTGTGTTAAGAGGATAGGAAGACTTTATAGGCCCTACCTCAAAAGATGTATGTGAGAACAGTGGTTTGAGTTGTTGCTGTTACAGTGACCCTACCTGGATGTAAAATTTGCTGAGGTCTGTGAAAAGTCAGGTTACATATAACTGCTACCTGATAAACTCCACATATGTATATGCAACCAAACTAGCAGATGGTGAAAAGCTTAAAGTTTTTTTTTTTTTTTTGCACGTGGAACTATGGACTAGAGTTTCTAGTGCATTTTTTATGTGGGAAACAAATCACAGAATCATAGAATTATTTAACAAAAGTGTTTGTATTGGAATAATGGAATTAATAAATGTCAGACCTAGAGATCATGGAGCTCAGTGGTTTTCAATATCTTTAAGCAACAGGACATTTACAAAATTATTTAAACTTTCACTTTGCACATATTTGCACATGGTGAAAATTCAAAATGTACAAAAAAGCACATGGTAAAAACTAGGTCTCTCTCCATGCCTTGTCTCTTATCCAACCAATTTCTCTACCCACTGGAAACCACCGCTACTATTTTCTTGCATACCCTTCCAGGAAGATATTATTTATAATCAAGCACTTTCACACGCACATATTTATAAGTAGCAGCATAATAACCTTCTGAACCTTTTTTTAAAAAATAAATTTATTTATTTATGGCTGTGTTGGGTCTTCCTTGCTGTGCGCAGGCTTTCTCTAGTTGCAGTGAGCAGGGGCTACTCTTCCTTGTGGTGCGCGTGCTTCTCATTGTGGTGGCTTCTCGTTGCGGAGCACCAGCGCTAGGCGCGCGGGCTCAGTGTTTGTGGCTCGTGGGCTCTAGAGCGCAGGCTTAGTAGTCTTGGTGCATGGGCTTAGTTGCTCCATGGCATGTGGGATCTTCCTGGACCAGGGATCGAACCCATGTCCCCTGCATTGGCAGGCGGGTTCTTAACCACTGTGCCACCAGGGAAGTCTTGAACCTTTCTTTTTTTGTTGTTTTTTTTTGCGGTACGCGGGCCTCTCACTATTGCAGCCTCTCCCTTTGCAGAGCACAGGCTCTGGACGCGCCGGCTCAGCGGCCGTGGCTCACGGGCCCAGCCGCTCCACAGCATGTGGGATCTTCCCGGACCGGGGCACGAACCTGTGTCTCCTGCATTGGCAGGCAGACTCTCAACCACAGCGCCACCAGGGAAGCCCTGTTCTTTCTTTCTTTCTTTTTTTTTGTATCCTTATTGATACCAGTTCTTTATACACTAAGAAAAATGTCCTTGTCTGTAATATGAGTTGTGATATTTTTCTCATTGCTGATTATCTTTAAATTTGTTTATGCTACTTTGTTTTTTATTTTTATTTTTTAACAGTTTTATTGGAGTATAATTGCTTTACAATCGTGTGTTAGTTTCTGCTTTATAACAAAGTGAATCAGCTATACATATATATATATCCCCATATCTCCTCCCTCTTGCATCTCCCTCCCACCCTCCCTATCCCACCCCTCTAGGTGGTCACAAAGCACTGAGCTGATCTCCCAGTGCTATGCGGCTGCTTACCACTAGCTATTTATTTTATGTTTGGTAGTGTATATATGTCCCTGCCACTCTCTCACTTTGTTCCAGCTTACCCTTCCCCCTCCCCACGTCCTCAAGTCCATTCTCTACGTCTACGTCTTTTTTTCTGTCCTGCCCCTAGGTTCTTCAGAACCATTTTTTTTTGGATTCCATATATATATGTTAGCATATGGTGTTTGTTTTTCTCTTTCTGGCTTACTTCACTCTATATGCCAGAGTCTAGGTCCATCCACCTCACTACATATAACTCAATTTCGTTTCTTTTTATGGCTGAGTAATATTCCATTGTATATATATGCCACATCTTCTTTATCCATTCATCTGTTGATGGACACTTAGGTTGCTTCCATGTCCTGGCTGTTGTAAATAGAGCTGCAATGAACATTGTGGTAAATGACTCTTTTTGAATTATGGTTTTCTCAGGAAATATGCCCAGTAGTGGGATTGCTGGGTCGTATGGTAGCTCTATTTTTAGTTTTTTAAGGAACCTCCATACTGTTCTCCATAGTGGCTGTATCAATTTACATTCCCACCAACAGTGCAAGAGGGTTCCCTTCTCTCCACACCCTCTCCAGCATTTATTGTTTCTAGATTTTTTGTTGATGGCCATTCTGGCTTGTGTGCACTGATACCTCATTGTAGTTTTGATTTGCATTTCTCTAATGATTAGTGATGTTGAGCATCATTTCATGTGTTTGTTGGCAACCTGTATATCTTCTTTGAAGAAATGTCTATTTAGGTCTTCTGCCCTTTTTTGGATTGGGTTGTTTGATTTTTTGATATTGAGCTGCATGAGCTGCTTGTAAATTTTGGAGATTAATCCTTTGTCAGTTGCTTCATTTGCAAATGTATTCTCCCATTCTGAGGGTTGTCTTTTGATCTTGTTTATGGTTTCATTTGCTGTGCAAAAGCTTTTAAGTCTCATTAGGTCCCGTTTTTTTGTTTTTTGTTTTTATTTCCATTACTCTAGGAGGTGGGTCAGAAAGGATCTTGCTGTGATTTATGTCATAGAGTGTTCTGCCTATGTTTTCCTCTAAGAGTTTGATAGTGTCTGGCCTTACATTTAGGTCTTTAATCCATTTGGAGTTTATTTTTGTGTATGGTGTTAGGGAGTGTTCTAATTTCATTCTTTTACATGTAGCTGTCCAGTTTTCCCAGCATCACTTATTGAAGAGGCTGTCTTTTCTCCATTGTATATTCTTGCCTCCTTTATCAAAAAGAAAGGTGACCATATGTGCGTGGGTTTATCTCTGGGCTTTCTATCCTGTTCCGTTGATCTATATTTCTGTTTTTGTGCCAGTACCATACTGTCTTGGTTACTGTAGCTTTGTAGTGTAGTCTGAAGTCCAGGAGCCTGATTCCTCCAGCTCCGTTTTTCTTTCTCAAGATTGCTTTGCCTATTCAGGGTCTTTTGTGTTTCCATACAAATTGTGAAATTTTTTGTTCTAGTTCTGTGAAAAATGCCATTGGTAGTTTGATAGGGATTGCATTGAATCTGTAGATTGCTTTGGGTAGTATAGTCATTTTCACATTGTTGATTCTTCCAATCTAAGAACATGGTATATCTCTTCATCTGTTTGTATCTTTAATTTCTTTCATCAATGTCTTATAGTTTTCTGCATACAGGTCTTTTGTCTCCTTAGGTAGGTTTATTCCTGGTATTTTATTCCTTTTGTTGCAGTGGTAAACGGGAGTGTTTCCTTAATTTCTCTTTCAGATTTTTCATCATTAGTGTATAGGAATGCCAGAGATTTCTGTGCATTAATTTTGTATCCTGCTACTTTACCAAATTCATTGATTAGCTCTAGTAGTTTTCTGGTAGCATCTTTAGGATTCTCTATGTATAGTATCATGTCATCTGCAAACAGCGACAACTTTACTTCTTTTCTGATTTGATTCCTTTTATTTCGTTTTCTTCTCTGATTGCTGTGGCTAAAACTTCCAAAGCGATGTTGAATAATAGTGGTGAGAGTGGACAACCTTGTCTTATTCCTGGTCCTAGAAGAAATGGTTGCAGTTTTTCACCATTGAGAACCATGTTGGCTGTGGGTTTGTCATATATTGCCTTTATTATGTTGAGGTAAGTTCCCCCTATGCCTACTTTCTGGAGGGTATTTATCATAAATGGGTGCTGAATTTTGTCAAAAGCTTTTTCTGCATGTATTGCGATCATCATACGGTTTTTCTCCTTCAATTTGTTAATATGGTTTATCACACTGATTGATTTCCGTATATTGAAGAATCCTTGCAATCCTGGGATAAACCCCACTTGATTATGGTTTATGATCCTTGTAATGTGCTCTTGGATTCTGTTTGCTAGTATTTTGTTGAGGGTTTTTGCATCTATGTTCATCAGTGATATTGGCCTGTAGTTTTCTTCCTTTGTGACATCTTTGTCTGGTTTTGGTATCAGGGTGATGGTGGCCTTGTAGAATGAGTTTGGGAGTGTTCCTCCCTCTGCTACATTTTGCAAGAGTTTGTGATGGATGGGTGTTAGCTCTTCTCTAAATGTTTGATAGAATGAGTCTGTGAAGCCATGTGGTCTTGGATTTTTGTTTGTTGGAAGATTTTTAATCACATTCCCAATATCAGTGCTTGTGATTGTTCTGTTTATATTTTCTATTTCTTCCTTGTTCAGTCTCAGAAGGTTGTGCATTTCTAAGAATCTGTCCATTTCTTCCAAGTTGTCCGTTTTATTGGCATATAGTTGCTTGTAGTGATCTCTCATGACCCTTTGTATTTCTGCAGTGTCAGTTGCTACTTCTCCTTTTTTGTTTCTAATTCTAATGTTTATGGTAATTTGTTGACACCTATATATATTTTAGAACATTTTTTATCTTTTCAAATTCATCAGCCTTTTATTTTATAGAGTCTGGGTTTTGTGTGATATTTAGAAAGCGCTTCCCCACATCTTTGTAATTATTTGAAAATTCTCTAATGTTTTTCTTCTTCTTTTATAGGTTCCATTTTCATGCTTAAATATTTTTTGAAAAATTGAAATGTAGTTCATTTACAACGTTGTGTTTTGGGTATACAGCAAAGTGATTCAGTTATACATATGTATGTATGTATATATAATATACATATTCTTTTTCATATTCTTTTCCATTATGTTTTATTACAGGATATTAAATATAGTTCCCTGTGCTATATAGTACAAGGCTATACAGGACCTTGTTGTTTGTTTTATATATAATAGTTTGTATCTGCTAATCCCAGATACAAACTGGGATTATCCCTCCCCAACCCCTTTCCCCTTTGGTAACTGTTTGTTTTCTGTGTCTGTGAGTCTGTTTCTGTTTTGTATATAAGTTCATTTGTATCACTTTTTAGATTCCACATGTAAGTGATATCATGTAATATTTGTCTTTGTCTGGCTTGCTTCACTTAGTATGATAATCTCTAGGTCCATCCATGTTGCTGCAAATGGCATTATTTCATTCCTTTTTTATGGCTGAGTAATATTCCATTGTATATATGTACCATATCTTCTTTATCCATTCATCTCCTGATGAACATTTTGGTTGCTTCCATTTAGGTTGCTTGGCTATTGTAATTAGTGGTGCAATGAACATTGGGGTGCATGTATCTTTTCCAGTTAGAGTTTTGTCTGGATATACGCCCAGGAGTGGATTTGCTGGTTATATGGTAGTTGTATTTTTAGTTTTTTAAGGGACCTCCATACTATTCTCCACAGTGGCTGCACCAATTTATATTCCCACAAACAGGGTAGGAGGGTTCCCTTTTCTCCACACCCTCTCCATTCATGCTTAAATCTTTGATCCAACTGGTATTTTCTTTTGTGTAAGATATGCATTAGTTTCCCTCTTAACATTTTTTTTTTTTGATGACAAAATTCAAGTTTATTATAAAAGTCTTCCTGGGCTTCCCTGGTGGCGCAGTGGTTGAGAGTCCGCCTGCCGATGCAGGGGACACGGGTTCGTGCCCCGGTCTGGGAAGATCCCATGTGCCGCGGAGCGGCTGGGCCCGTGAGCCATGGCTGCTGAGCCTGTGCGTCCGGAGCCTGTGCTCCGCAACGGGAGAGGCCACAACAGTGAGAGGCCCGCGTACCGCAAAAAAAAAAAAAAAAAGTCTTCCTATGTGGCTACATCTAGTGCATATTGAATGTATTACAATATGGGGCCACCTTAACAAAGTATCACAGACTGGGTGGCTTATCTACTAGAACTTAATTTTCTCCCAATTCTGGAGGCTGGGAGTCCAAGATCAGAGTGTGGACTGGTTTGGTTCTTTCTGAGGCACTCGCGCTAGAGGTGAGAAAGGATTAGCACCAGGTAGCTGTGTACAGACTTCTTCCCAGTGAACCAGCTGTAAGATTCTTCAGTTGTTTGACGTTAAATTCGTGTTTTAATGAATTCAACCAGGTGCTTTCTTCTTGAAGTCACATAACCATTGCTAGACAATGGACTCATTGAGGAGGAAGAAAAGCCTTTATGATCCTACACTATATGGACAAATCTCGGACATTGTCACAAACAAGTCCGCCCTTCAGATCTCCAGAAATAATCACCTTAACCATCAGGCACAGGGAGTATACGAAGTATAGAAGGCTGTCATGTTGAGGTCACAAATCTAAATGCATCAGTGCTTCTTAATCCATCTGTGCTAGAAGACCAGTTTTGTTTGCCTTTGTTTTCACTTCGTTTTTGATATTGGTGAACTGATTTTTCACATTTTTTTCTAAATGGTTACCCAGTGGTCCAAAAACCATTTATTAAATAATTCATCTTCCCTTTACTGATTTGAAATGCCATTTTTATCCCATATTAAATTCCTTTATGTTTTACGGTATATTTCTGGACTTTCAGATCACAACAGAACCTTGTATTCAAAGCAAATCTCCTGAGCAATAACAGAGCTACTCTGGTTGAGGGTTGAGGGGTGGAGAGGCCAAAGCCTTCCTGACTCGCTTCCCCTCTTCTTGCCTGAGGTCACCCCCAAGCTGCTCTGTGGAGGCTTTGGGGTTCTGGAGAGCAGAGTTTGAAAACCATTGATCTGGCCTAGTCTTTTTCATGGATGACAACGGTACCATTGTACCATTACCAGAACACCATTGTATGTCCCTTCCCTCCCCATGTGCATGGAGTGTACCGTTGGCAGAGGAGCTGGAGGGAGTCACAGGAAGCCGGTCAGAGAGGTCATGTTGTGGACCACTCCATTGTCACAGGTGATCATCTCGGTGTTTGGGGGAGAAATGTCCCAGGTAGAAGGAACAGCAAAGGCAAAGTTACTGGGATACATGTGTGTAGATAGAGACATAGCTGTAGGTATAAAAATAGGAATAGGCACAAGATAGATAATATAGGAGACAGAGATGGTGATAGATCTAGAGATTAGAATATGCTTCACCTAAGAGTAGGAAAATTTTCACTTAGTGTCCTATTTATATTAATACAAATGTGTTCCTGTGTTAAAAATCTCACAGCCAACCACTGAAACATCAAATTGTTTTTATTTTCATAGCACTCCTGAACTGAGTGGAAACACTGCAAGCGTTTTCAATAAATGAGCATCTCCTTCAGAAATCCCTCTCCGCTTGAGCCGCTTTGATTTGGGTTTTGCTGCCAGCAGCTCAAGGTGTTGACAGGTAAGGTAACTTCAAGTTTCTACAACTAGTGGGGCTGGGGTTGGGGGAGATAACCTGTGTTTTAGAGCCTTGAGGAGGGTGAAATGTAAGCTCTGCACCCAGAGTCAGTCCCAGCCTGGTTCTGCCCTCCTTTTGAAAACTCTCTTTGAGATAATCTCCGGAAGGAAGCCTCTCAGAGAGGAACCATCCCCACTGGGTACAGAGAATAAACCATTGCTTGAGTTTGCCTCATATGGGATTTTGGGTATCACAGAGGGACATAGTAACTATGATGTCACCTCGTAGTTATACTGAAATAGCTTGAAAGGTCAAGAAAGGAAAGAATAAATAAAACACTTTTGAAAAGGTCTCACTCAGCACCACAATTTGTATAAAGGCTTGCCACAAACAACAGTTCAACCTGTAATGATGTAAAAATAACAAATTAATGATTAGGTCACACCCAGCCACTGGATTTCCAGATTTTAAAAGAGATATTTTCTAAAAAAGGAATTATACCAAGTGAAATCTTACTTTCCTTGAAATCACTCTCTTCCAAAAAAACCCCCAAACTAACACAAACAAGAAACAAATAACAAAAAACAACTGCATACCTTAACCCAGAGAAATGGATGGATTCCTGTAATGATATTATTAGTCAGAACCCAGCTTCATCTCTGCAGTAGAGAAGTGGGGATCTGGTCTTCTGCATGGCCTGGGTCTGAGCTTCTGAACCAGATGGTGTGAGTTAGGCTTGGAATGAAAGGCCTTCCTGCCTCCTTTCAGCAGGGCAAGGTCATGGCTGTGCCAGCAATTGTGTTTTCATGTCCAGGTCCGTTGGCCTTGTAGTCTACAAAAATCCTCCCAGATTCTGACAATGAGCTGACTTGTAACCAGTGATTCTGCCATACTGATCTTTTGGGTTTTTTTTTTTAATTGATTTAATTAATTAATTTATTTTTGGCTGCATTGGGCCTTCATTGCTGTGCGCAGGCTTTCTCTAGTTGTGGCGAGCGGGGGCTACTCTTTGTTGTGGTATGCGGGCTTATCATTGTGGTGGCTTCTCCAGTTGTGGAGCACGGGCTCTAGGCGCATGGGCTTCAGTAGTTGTGGCACGCAGGCTCAGTAGTTATGGCTCGTGGGCTCTAGAGTGCAGGCTCAGTAGTTGTGGCGCACGGGCTTAGATGCTCCACGGCATGTGGGATCTTCCCGGACCAGGGCTCGGACCCGTGTCCCCTGCATTGGCAGGTGGATTCTTAACCACTGCGCCACCAGGGAAGCCCCTGCCGTACTGACCTTGACAGCAGAAAATCTGGACTGGTGCTATGGGCTACAACTGCAAACCTCAAAGTGTGGTCTGGGGACTGCATTGGCAATGGATTCTTAACCACTGCGCCACCAGGGAAGCCCCTGCCGTACTGACCTTGACAGCAGAAAATCTGGACTGGTGCTATGGGCTACAACTGCAAACCTCAAAGTGTGGTCTGGGGACCCTGTGGGTCCCTGAGGTCCTTTCATGGGGTCCCTGAGGTCAAAACTATGTTTATAACAACACTGAGACGTTATTTGTCTGTTTCACTCTCATTTTCTCATGGGTGTACAAGGAGTTTTTCAGAGGCTACATGATGTGTGATATTAGAACAGATTGAATGCAGAAGCAGATATGGGAAACCAGCTATCTTAATAACCAGACGTGAAAGAAATTTGCAAAAGTGTAAAGCAATGCCACTCTCTTACCAAATATTTTTGTTTTGGAAAATGAAGCTATTTTTTGTAAGGTGTTATTTATGTTAATGGATTTATTGTCATTTAAAAAAGAATTCAGGAGAGGCCACGACAGTGAGAGGCCCACATATCGCAAAAAAAAAAAAGAATTCAAAGATTTCAAATTAACTTATAATACAGTAAATACCAAAAAGTATATATAAACTTTAAGCTCTTTAGGGTTCTTATAATTTTTAAGAATTTAAAATTTTTAAGAAGTCAAAGGGGTCCTAAGACCAAAAAGTTTGAGAACTCTTGATCCACGGGATAGTGAGAGGAGATAGACACAAGATAACAATAATTATTTATTGAGTGCTTCCTGTTTGACAGGTTCTGTGTCAAGGGCCTAACATGGATTACCTCATTCAACTCTCATAACCGCCCGAAGAGCGGGTACTAGCGTTCCTTCTTAGGTTACAGATGAGGAAGGAACCTGGGCTTAGAAAGGATAAGGAACTTTCTCATGGTCATAGAGTTCGAAAGTGGCAGAGTTGAGTTGAACCCAGGAGTGTGGTTCCAGCTCTCACACCCTAAACTAACAAGTGATAGTGTTTCTAGAAGCCTGTGCGTTCATCTGCCCTCTTGCACCCCTCCCCCCAGTTAAAAATTGGATATGATGAAAAAGGCAGAACTAGGAGGCAACTGGAGAAGGGTACTGTGGACATTGACAAGATCTCCCCACCTCTGAGTCAGGGTCGACTGGAACAGGGGCCGGCCTCCCATGGTGTGTGGGATGCCACGTGGGCAACTAGCTCCCCAAATACTGAAATCCACCCTGGTGTCTCTCCCTTCTTAAGTTAGTTTTGGAGCTGAAGGGTCATGATTATTAAAAAAAAAGTAATGAGAGACAACTGTAAGAGAAAAAACGCCACAAAAATCAGTGGAGGGAATCTTATTTCCCAAGTGTCTTAAGATTCTCAACTATTTAAATAAACAAAAAGTGGATATTATAGATGATGTGTGATGTTTGATTTATGCAACATGGAATAGCAATGACTTAGTGGATCTACCTTCAGGAAAGAAACCTTGGCTATACATCAATGACGAAACGAAGGTATAGTTAGCTATATTAAGTGTTTAGGAAGCTCTTCATGCATCGTTTTAATGATTCTCTGTTTTACTGACTTTCTATTTTTCAGCTAACTTCCCATCAGGTCTGGTTGGGTAAGAGGTACAAAGGGAGGGGGAGAAAGATTGGGTTTTTATTGTTTTTTTCTTGCTTCAACTGAGCATGGGTGTGACTGATTTATGTAACCACTAGGTGCCACTGTTGCCTCAGGCAATATCGCCAGATGCTTGAGTTCTAGCGATGTGCTGGGAATTTTACTCTAAGGCGTTCAGGGTGTTTGTGTGAGGGAGGGACCAGGATGGCTCCTATTGCTGCGCACCTGCCTCCCCGCCCCGTCCCCATACTCCCATCTTATTAATTTTTTGAAGTATATACAATTGGCTATTGGATAAGTAGAGCTCAGGTACGAAGTTCCCAGCCAAAGATCATTATTTCTTGCAGAATGACTTCAAAATCACCTTCAAGTAGAGTGTGAAGCACGGCAAGGGAAAGCAAGTGGTATGGCCGATTTAGGCATAGGGCAGTACCCAGTGTCCACTGCCGGTGACTCTGTCACAACAAGATGCCCCACAGGCCGGCTGTCCTTGGCTGTGCGAAGGGTAGAGTTGCAGCCTGGAGCCCAACAGCATCCCTCTTTGAAGAAGAGGATGCAGAGTGGAGGCACACAGTGGGGAGGGGAGCGGACTAGCCATGGCAATACCCTGTGTAGGCCCTGGCCTCTGTTCCAGAGACCCCAGAGCTGAAAGAGCTCCTGGAAGTCATTCATTTCAATCTCCCACTTAGTACAAGTGATTCTTTGATAGCACCCCTGGTAGATGAGCTGGAATACCTGCTGAAATACTCTCCATACTAAGATTCTTACTTCGTTGGGTGTCTTGTTTCATTGTGGGGCAGCTCTGTTAGAAAGTGCATTGTGTTAAGCTAAATAAAGCCCCCCTCCTTTCGACTTCCCTTAATCATTTCTCATGTGATTTCCAGACTCTACAATATCAGCTCAGGGTAGTACAGTACTTACTTATTGAGCAGCTTTAGGTCCAAGGCCCTGTGCTAAGCAATCTAGGGCATCCTCTGGAGAATACTGGGGTTGCCAATGTCCTTCTTACTATGTCTTTCCTGGAATGAAACATAACATTCCAGGTGAGGGTCTAATTCATGTCAAGTATAGGGACAATTATTTCACTCGATCTGAAAGCTTCTATCTAATAAGATTGTGTTAGCTTATTATGTATTATAACAATGCTGGATCATTTGAATTTGAGTTGGATTTCACTCCCCAGGGCTCTTTTCCTAGGATCTGTGTCAGGGCAGTTTTTTCCATCCTGCACTTTTTTTCATAGACATTTTCACTAAAACCCAGGTTTTTATTCATCCACTCATTCAATTAGTGGGTACTGGGGACCTCACAGTTGTGCATGTCACTTGGCTAGGAAATGTGACAACTATTCTACCTTTTCTTTCATCTAGCGTAGCTGACCCTCCCAGGACTGTGCCATTCTCAGATTCAGAACGTAGGTCTGCTCTGACCTCATCCTAACTGCTAAAACGTGACTGTTTGTGCTTGTTTACTCTATAGGAACTTTAGAAGGACCTGAATTATTTTTATGAAGTCTGATTCGTCAAGGAATATGAATGAAACCTAGCTTGGGTTTGGGATTTATCCTTGTGTTGTAAAAACGGTGCTTTAAAAAATTTCAAATGGTTACTTAATTTCACATTTTAAGACCTTGAAGGCCCTTTTTAGTATAACCGAAAGAGCTTCTGATTTCAAAGGGTGATCAGAAGCTAAGAACAGGCAGTCTCCACTTTATGGGGGAGTAAATGTTTCCAGGAAGCCATCTAGAAATGACATCAGGCATCTCTTTTCTTGCAAAGACATTGACCTGAGTTCCACTTCTCGTTTCATTTGTGTCTTGCTATCGTAAGGTACTAATGCCACACTGGCCAGATCAGTACTCATCTCTATTGCTGGAAGAAATAACCAAGTCAGAGTGGTTCCAACACTCACTAAGTGTTGGGCTACACCTTTGAAATTAACTGACTAATTAATATATTATCTGAACAAATGCTACATTGATTATTAAATGTTAGCCATTTTGTGTTTAGTGGGTTTCATTAGGATGAAGTTTAGAGTTAGGAACAGCTCTTTCTCCCAGTTTTGGTCCTTAGCTACTCATTTTGATAAATGACACGATTAATAATTAGGTAATGTTGCAATTATTACATTTCAGATGTTACTCATACATGTTGATTCGGTATTTCTACATAAATATGCCCTATTCACGTAACACCTAAGCTTTCAGTTTATTTAATTAGACTGATACTGTCATAAATAGGAAAACAGTTGGAAATGAAATGGAGACAAAACTTTGAACCATAAGAACTGTATGTAATAACTTATTGAGCAATTAAGCATAGTGATGAAAGAAATATTTACATTGCCCACTGCGTTTTGTTATGCAAGTAGACTATAATTTCCCAGAGAAGTCCCTGAGATGAGTCTAGGTTTGGAAAGAAACCTTTGACTGACAGATTCTAGTTCATCGATAGACTGTTTTCAGTTAGCTCGCAGGACACGATGCTCTCTTGGCTTCCCTCCTGCCTCACTTATTGTTGTTTTCTGTCTCCTTTCCTGGCTCCTCCCCTTCTTTCCACTCATTTAATATTGGGGTGCCCCAGGGCTCAGTCCTTGGTTCTCTTTATCTATATCTACTCCCTTGGTGACCTGCTCCAGGCTCATGTCTTTAAATGCCATCCGTGTACTAACAATTCCCAAATTTATGCCTCCAGTCAAGAATCCCTCCGAATTCCAGATTTATAGATCCAGCTGCTACACAACATCTTTGTCTAAGAACATCCAAACGTGAACTCCTGGTCGTCCCTTCCAAACCTGCTCCCCTCAGCTTTCTCATCTCAGATGGTGATAACTGAAAGTAGCAGTTTATAAGATCAGCGAGGTAACAAGCAGCCAGATCTCGTAAGAACTTGTAAGGACTTTGAGTTTCCTCTGAGTAAGGTGAGAGGACAGTGGAGGGTTCTAAGCAAGGAACAAAATGATCAGACCTAATATTTTAAACGACTCATTCTGGCTGCTTTGCTGAGAATAGACAGTAGGGGTACAAGGATGTGACCAGGGAGACCAGTTAGGAGGCCTTTGCAATGACCCAGGTGTGAGATCATGGTGACCTGGATCGGGGGGAGTAGTGGAGGTGATGAGAAGTGGTTGGGTGCTGGATGTATTTTGAAGGTGGAGTTAATAGGATTTCTTGGCAGGATGCAGGGTGTGGAAAAAAGAGAGGAGTCAAGGATAGATCCAAGATGTTTAGTCTGAACAAGGGGAAGGATGGAATTACCTTCAACTGAGATGGGAAGACTGTGTATTGAGTTTGGGATATGCATTAGACATGGAAGTGAAATATTTGAACGCAAAGATGAATAGTCTGGAGCTCAGGAGGGAGATCTGGACTGGGTATATAAATCTGGGAATCATTGGCACACAGTTAGCATTTAAAGCCTAAAGACTGGAAGAGATCACTAAAGTCTAAAATATTTAAAAGAGGGACTTCCCTGGTGGCGCAGTGGTTAAGAATCTGCCTGCCAATGCAGGGGACACGGGTTCGAGCCCTGGTCTGGGAAGATCCCACGTTCCGCGGAGCAGCTAAGCTCCTGTGCCACAATTACCGAGCCTGTACTCTAGAGCCCGCGAGCCACAACTACTCAGCCCACGTGCAACAACTACTGAAGCCCGCATGCCTAGAGCCCGTGTTCTGCAGCAAGAGAAGCCACCGCAATGAGAAGCCTGTGCACCGCAGTGAAGAGTAGCCTCCGCTCGCCGCAACTAGAGAAAAGCCCGCGTGCAGCAACGAAGACCCAACACAGCCAAAAATAAATAAATAAAAAATAAATAAATAGAAAAAAAAATCACCTACAAAAATAAACTAAAATATTTAAAGGAGAATTTCCTATACCTAGGTTCTCAACCAGAGGTGATTCCCCACTCCACCCAGGGAATATTTGGCATTGTTTGGAAACATTTTTAATTGTCACAATTGGGGGGAAGGGTTGCTACTGGAATCTAGTGGATAGAGGCCAGAGACGCTGCTGTATATCCTACAGTGCATAGGATGGCCCCCTACCACAAAGAGTTATCTGGCTCCGAGCGTCAGTAGTGTCAAGTTGAGAAAGTGTTGTGTAGATGGAAAAGAGAAGACCGAGGACCAAGCCTGGGACACCCCACAACATTTAAAAGGTGAGGTGGGGGGCTTCCCTGGTGGCGCAGTGGTTGAGAGTCTGCCTGCCGATGCAGGGGACGCGGGTTCGTGCCCCGGTCCGGGAGGATCCCACGTACTGCGGAGCGCTTGGGCGCGTGAGCCGTGGCCGCTGAGCCTGCGCGTCCGGAGCCTGTGCTCCGCAACGGGAGAGGCCACAACAGTGAGAGGCCCGCGTACCCCAAAAAAAAAAAAAAAAAAAAATGGTGAGGTGGAAGAGGGAGACAGCACAGGAGACTGAGAAGGGACAGTCAGGCAACTAGGACAAAACTAAAGGTGAAGAACATTTATCAAGAAGGAAGAGGAGGTCAAATGCATCCGATAATTCAAAGATGAGAACCGAAAATCAATCATTGTGTTTAGCAATATGTATATCTTTGGTGATCTTGACAAAAATTTCAGTGCCTGTGGTGGGTGGGTTTGAGATAGAAGGAAAGGTTTTGGAGACAATCAGTACTGAGAAGGGTTTGAGGAGTTTTGCTGCAAAGGGGCAGTGGCTGACCAGAGGATGTATCAGAGAATTGGGCGTGAGTTTTGAGAGCTAACTATAAGACCATAAGCAGGAAATGAGGCAGGAGCCCCATAACAAAGGCCAAGGCAGATCCAAGTTGAACTGATTCAGGACACAAGTCAAGAATGAAGCAAAAGTCTAGGGATCAATTATTTTGATTTGTTGGCTTCATGGGTCAGAGGCAGACCTGCTGACTTGGGCTAAGCCATGCTAGTCAGTTCTGTGCTTGCTGTCCTTTCAAATAAAGGACTGGAGTTGGCTACATGAATTTTTCACAATTACTCCACCCAAAATTCCCTGTTATCTCTGACTTCTTGGGGTGGACTTATTTTCTATTGCTTTGAATGTGGAGGTAAATTTCAGGGCAGTGGATGTCTAGACTATTGTGGCAGCCCTTTATCCGCCTCCAGCTTTCTCCCCTTTGCTCCCTTCTCTACTTCCAGTGTGATCTTTCTAAATGCTAATCCAACTGTATCAGTCCCCTGTCTAAAAACTGTTTATAGCTTCTCACCATAGTCAAGATAAAAATTTAGGCTCCCTTGCGTGGCATACAGTGTTATCCTGGATTCAGTTCCTACCTGTTTTCCAGCCTCACATGCTGCTTTGCTCTGCCCTGTAATGTGTACTGGAGTTCTTACTGTCTGCTTCTCTACACACCATGCAGTTTCACACCTCCATACCTGTGCTCATGCTGTATGTCTTTCTGAAACATCCTATCTGTTTTTCTGCGCTTTGGCCAACGTTTGTTCATTGTTCAAGATTCATTTCCTTTAGGAAGCTGTATTAATTCGAATTATGTTTGGTTGCAAGCGACTGAAAATAAGAGTGGCTTTCCTACTGCTCTGGAGTGGGAAGATGAGGAAGACAAGGCTATAGAGGTCCGTGGAGAGGAATATCAGTTGCTCCCACAACTATTTCAAGGTAGTAATCTTGAAATAACTATCACCTAACTGGGACTGGCAAATCCCTACCTGGACTTGCTTAGATTCTGAGTCTGAGGTATTGTTGCCCTCTGTTATCTTCCTTCAGCTCTAGGGGATCAAATAGTCATACATTTTTGTTTCATTTTGTTTTAAGATTTGTCCTGAGCCTTGTTTTAGATGAATTCATTAGTTCATTAATTCATCAATGACTGTTTGATTCACATGCTAGTTCACTGTAACTTCCTATCCAAAAAGCCTGTTTCTTTTGGCTTAATCATCAGGGTTGTGGAGGTATAGAATAGTAGACCAATTATCCCTCTGTAATCGCTTATGTTCTTGAGATGAATTACCTATAGCTTTAATTCTTCTCTGCTCATTCGTATGATTATTTGTTAAAAAGTAATTATTGAGCACTTGTCATTTGTCAGGCACAGTGCTTGGTGCTCAGGATGCAGAATGAAAGAAGGAGCTGTAGTCTAGTGAGGGTAGGCAAGAGAAGCAACAGACTGGAGTGTGGTAAGTGCTTGGATCAAGGTTTACCCAAAGTGTTATGAGAGTCCAGGAGAGGGGCATGTGATCAAGACTAGGGTGTCAGGGAATAACCTCCAGAGAAAGTGATGCTTGAACTGAGTGATGAGAGACTGAGTCATGAGGAGTTAGCAGGAAGCTAAAGTGGAGGTAAACCAGGGGTGGCCTGATGTGACTAGAATGCCCCATAATTTCCATCAACCCTAATTCACACCACCCAAGGGAATATACAGTCAAATTAAAACCACTGTGCTTGGTGGTCAGACACTATTTTATTACAACACCCCTAATCTGCATCACCCTACCCCAAGTTATCCAGAATTAATATAGAATACAAGTTCCCCAATTTTAACTAGATTTCTACCTGAATCCCCTCCTATAGAGACTTCTGGGGGTGTCACTGCCCTGTATCCCTCACCAAACCCACCCCTCTACTCCCCATCCCTGATACCTACAAACCAGCATCATCCTTATGCTCATCCAAAGAGAAGGAAGAAGAAAGAGTGGAGTTGAAGGACAAGGCAAGGCTTAGGGGAGGAATGGCGCTTTGGGATGAGTAAATACCAGGAATAGGGTGGGGATGACTTCTTTAGATGTTATGTGGTGTTACATGGCATGTCTCCTCTGCCTTCTACTTCTGAAGAACTCTCTCTGTGTCTGGTGGTGGTGTAGAGGTGAAGTGGAGAGGGTCTTATTCACTAGTGAGGGAGTTATGGAAATAGTTCCTGTGAAACATGATTGGTGGAGGGGGTCTTGCTAAAGGCTATGGTGAAGGGGCAGATTTGAGAAGTATTATTTTTTACTGCGTTCTTCTGACTGTAGAAGAAATACACACTCATTATACAAAATTTGGAAAGTATAGGAAATTATAATAAAGGAAAATAATTACCAGAAATTTCAGCATTCAGTGATAAGAGCTGTTCATATTATAGAATCTTTTCCAGTTTGTTTTCTGTGCATATGCAGATGAATTATATGTGTTATCTGCCTATTCTATGTAATCAGGATCAACTTTACGTACATTTTTCCCTGGTACTTCTTTTTTATTATTATTATTGTGGTGAAATACACATCACATAAAACTTACCATTTTAATCATTTTTCAGCGTACAGTTCTGTGATGTTAAGAACATTCACATTGTTGTCCTTTCCTGGCACTTTTGAGTTCTTTCTACCTGCAGACAGTGGTCTTCCTTTAATTCAAGAAAATGCCCTTCTGGCATTTCTAGATCATTTCTTTGGTTCCACATGTTGTATGTGTAAGTGTGTGTGTGTGTGTGTGTGTGTGTGTGTGTGTGTGTGTGTGTGAATCTGCATTTGGAGGAAAGTGCAACAATATGGATTCTAGTGGTTTCTCCATTTGTATACTTTTGGGCTGCTTCAGAATGTAGGTGTTTACTTTTATGAGGGTGAAGACCTTTGTTTGGGAGGCAGGTCAGCAAAATGTTCTGCAGGTAAACCATGGGCTTAGAATGCAAAAGGCTTTTGGTAGCCTGTGCAAAGAACCAGAGCCCTGCAAGGTGTGAGCCAGTGCCCACAAAAGGAATATCCTTGCTTTCTCGGGTCACCTGCAGGGAGAGAAATACTGCCTCTCAACAGGGAATCATCCTTCTGTTTGATGATGCTTGCATCTTGGCATCTGGAATTTAATCAACTCTTCTCTGTCTTAGAGCCAAGAATCTGGAAAGTGGGTGAGAACTTCAGATGTGATTCGGTCTTTTACAATGGCACTGAAGAGAACTAATCAACACTTGGTTCACAGCTTAATGGCACGATGACGAAAACTGGACATATGTGAGGGTGCGGTGAGGAAGAGGCTGGGATGGGGTTGCAGGAGACTGTGGCGATGCCTAGCTCAATGCTGGGCACATGTTCTTGCCAACTCTAAGCTGGGTGTTTCCTTAGTGAGAGTCTGATTGAACCTAATTTTAAAGCAACTGTTTGCTTTGTTCTTCTAAGTTTTTTTTTTTTTTTTGGCCGTGTCGCATGGCATGTGGGATCTTAGTTTCCCGACCAGGGATTGAACCTGCACCCACTGCAGTGTAAGCAAGGAGTCTTCACCACTAGACTGCCGGGGATGTCCCTAATTTTGTTATTTTTAATAGATTGCTGGGAAAATCAACCAAATGCTAATCATATACATTGACTAATCACTTTATAGATAATAAAAACACAAGCATTAAATACTTGTGGGCTCCAGAGATAACCAATTATTTGTAACAATATTTAGACTAAAGGGATAATTCAAGACCAACAGAATGTTGGTAAGGAAGGATTTCTTTTTCACTTTTTCCATAGAACTTTTTTTAAGTTTGAAGTATAGCTGATTTACAATGTTGTGTTAGTTTCAGGTGTGCAGCACAGTGATTCAGTTATATATATATATACACACACACACACACATATATATATCTCTGAAAAAGAATCTTTTTCAGATTCTCCTCTCTTTGTAATATGGGTTATTACAAAATATTGAATATAGTTCCCTGTGCTCTACAGCAGGTCCTTGTTAGTTATCTATTTTATATATAGTAGTGTGTATATGTTAGGAAATATTTTTTTAAGTTAAAAAGTAGATTTGACACTCAGGAGACAGCATGTTATGAAGAGAGGGCTAAAGCCCGAGATTTGGAACATTTGAAATTATAAATGTAGGTTGAACTAGATACGTTGAAAGAGGTCTTCTTTCTCTAGGATTCTTTTTTTTTTTTTAGATGTTGGGGGTAGGAGTTTATTAATTAATTAATTTATTTTTGCTGTGTTGGGTCTTCGTTTCTGTGCGAGGGCTTTCTCTAGTTGTGGCAAGCGGGGGCCACTCTTCATCGCGGTGCACGGGCCTCTCACTATCGCGGCCTTTCTTGTTGTGGAGCACAGGCTCCAGACGCGCAGGCTCAGTAGTTGTGGCTCACGGGCCTAGTCGCTCCGCAGCATGTGGGATCCTCCCAGACCAGGGCTCGAACCCGTGCCCCCTGCATTAGCAGGCAGATTCTCAACCACTGCGCCACCAGGGAAGCCCCTCTAGGATTCTCGAAAGCCTCCTTTCCTTTTTCTTGTTTGGGTCAATGGCATCACCACCTGTCTAGTTCCCTAACTAGAAATCATGGAGCCCTCCTTGAGTTGTTTCCCGTCCTCACCTCCCGGCAATCTAAGCAAGTTTAGAGGAAAGAGCCAGGTTAGGACCCCAGACAGGCTCGGGGAGACCCAGCTTTTCTACAGACATGGAGAGCTCTGTGACCTTGGTCCCATCACATATGTCTCCAAATCTGTTTCCTCTTCTGTTAAAAGCACTTGCCATTGTGGGTAGAGAAAATGTATGTAAAGCATGGAGCTCAGCAGCAGGCTCAGAATCGAGCCTCCATACATGTTAGCAATTATTATTGAATAAGGGCTAAAGCTTAAGAACAGCTACACACGAGCTCTTCCTAGATGCTAGGAACCATGTTACATGCATGTCACATATATTTACTAATTTAATTTTTATAACAATCTTTTAAGATGGATACTATTATTACCCACATATTTTTTGCAGATGAGGAAACTAAGGTAGAGGTCAAGTAACTTGCCCAAGATCACATAGCCAGTAAGTGGTAGAACAAGGGTTTGAACCTTGAACAGTCAGGCTTCAACATCTATGCTCAGCTACCAAGTTCTTTTGATTCTGTCTCTGAAAATATGTCTTTTGTTTTGGTCCATCCCTCTCCCTTCAGTGCTCTAACTTGGATTATTGTCGTAGATTTCAGACTGGCCTGTTTCCAGCCTTATTACTCTAGGATTCTCGAAAGCCTCCTTTCCTTTTTCTTGTTTGGGTCAATGGCATCACCACCTGTCTAGTTCCCTAACTAGAAATCATGGAGCCCTCCTTGAGTTGTTTCCCGTCCTCACCTCCCGGCAATCTAAGCAAGTTTAGAGGAAAGAGCCAGGTTAGGACCCCAGACAGGCTCGGGGAGACCCAGCTTTTCTACAGACATGGAGAGCTCTGTGACCTTGGTCCCATCACATATGTCTCCAAATCTGTTTCCTCTTCTGTTAAAAGCACTTGCCATTGTGGGTAGAGAAAATGTATGTAAAGCATGGAGCTCAGCAGCAGGCTCAGAATCGAGCCTCCATACATGTTAGCAATTATTATTGAATAAGGGCTAAAGCTTAAGAACAGCTACACACGAGCTCTTCCTAGATGCTAGGAACCATGTTACATGCATGTCACATATATTTACTAATTTAATTTTTATAACAATCTTTTAAGATGGATACTATTATTACCCACATATTTTTTGCAGATGAGGAAACTAAGGTAGAGGTCAAGTAACTTGCCCAAGATCACATAGCCAGTAAGTGGTAGAACAAGGGTTTGAACCTTGAACAGTCAGGCTTCAACATCTATGCTCAGCTACCAAGTTCTTTTGATTCTGTCTCTGAAAATATGTCTTTTGTTTTGGTCCATCCCTCTCCCTTCAGTGCTCTAACTTGGATTATTGTCGTAGATTTCAGACTGGCCTGTTTCCAGCCTTATTACTCCAATCAATTCTCCTTGCTGCCCCAGAGTTGTCTTTCTAAAATACACATCTGTCCACATTTGCCCCCAACTTAAAAATTGACAGCTTCGGGGCTTCCCTGGTGGCGCAGTGGTTGAGAGTCCGCCTGCCGATGCAGGGGACACGGGTTCG
>NW_006772326.1:673825-676497 GCF_000442215.2 Lipotes vexillifer
AAAAAAAAAAAAAAAATTGACAGCTTCTATCCGCTTACAGGATTAAGCAGATAATGCTGAGTGTGCATTCAAGGCCTTGCCCACATTTCCAGCCTTATTTTCTTTCAGACCCTTTGCTGCCCTCTGTGTGTTTTTGGGTGCTTGACTGATTCTGTTGCCTGGACTTGGAATTCTCCTCTCTATTTTGTCTGATCATCCTTTAAGGTTTGATTGAAATATCCTCCTCTCTAAAGCCTCTCCCATCCTCCCAGGCCCCACTGTGATCCCTTCCTCAGTGTGGCCAGTCTTCCGCATGCCCTCATGGCACTGCATGCAACTGCACATTTACCCGAGGCAGGGAAAGCCACCTGATTTATCTTTGTACCCTAGCATGTAGTAGAAGCTCAGTAAACCCTGATTAGGTTATAATTGAAATTTTAAAAGGTAAAAGGAAAAGCTTTACTGTTTTTGCTCATTTTACAAGTAACCAGGCTCATTGGGATGGAATCATATACCCTCAGCCCACCACTTAGAGATAGCCACTTGAATACTTCAGAATATTTTTCTCCAGACCTTTTGCTGTGTTTACAGAAACATAGAGGTAGAAATTTTTCTAAATAAAATTGGGATCACACTGTGATTCCTTCTTTGTAAGAGGATCTTTTGGTTCAGTGTGCCAGAGGCATCTTTCTGTGTGAATAAATATGGAGCTGGACCATCATTTGTTTAACCAATCACCGTACATTGGAATTTTAGGCTTTTTCCAGTTTTTCCCACTACTGTAAATAATACTGGGCTAAATATCCTTGTATCTACATCTTTGTGCCTTTTTTCAGTTATTTTTTTTAATTGTTTTTAAAAAATTTTAGGTATTTCTAATATTTTCCTACTACTATAAATAATATATACTATAAATATTACTTGGATAAACCTCCTTGTACACACATCTTTGTCCTCTTTTCAATTATTTTCTTAGGATAACTTATTATAAGGAACCTCATTGCTTAGCATTTGGTCAAAAGGCGTGTACTTTGTAAAGATTTTGGATGCACATTGTGGAATTACCCTACAGTAAGGTTGTGTCAATTCACACAAACATTATCATTACCCTTTTACCTCTCTTTTGCTCACACTGGGGTTTATGAAAGTTTAAAAACTTGATTAGGTATATTTTGTGGACTGGTGTCCAGCCTTAACCACAAATAGCACAATTTCCCTAGGAAAGTGTATAGCCTCTCCTGTAAGGAAGTCTTGTGACATGTACCCCCATGACACACATTATCATGTTGTTCTAGGGGATATTTATTATGCATTTGTGAGGTAAACAGGTCAGTGGTATTTAGAACTGTACCCAAGACCCTTTGAAAGGATTCAGGACAGGAGATTAATTCGTGAGGTCCTTCCAAAGATGGCTTTTAGTCTGGCAAATTATATTCAGACACCCGGCATGAGAAATATGTAGACAGATGGAGAGAGTTCAGAGAAAAGCAATAAAAATGATGAAGCAAATGGTGGGGGGGGGCGGCGCTGATTTATGAGGAGAACTTAAAGACACCAAAAACACAGAGCTGGGACCCAGAAACGACTTCAGGGAACATGATAACAGACAGAAAATACTTGAAAGGTATAACCCACCAAAGTGAAGACTTATTTAGCTTGATACCCAAAGCATAAGCAATGGCAATGAGGTGAAATGAAAGAGAAGACTTGGACCCACTAATTTACTCAGGAGTGTCTCGAGAGAGACACTGACTGGAAACATTTAGCACCAGACAGCACTTAGCCCCCCCGCAAGGAGAGGGTTCTAGACCGGAAAGGAGGAAAATAGACTTGCAGGTTAGATCATGCCAATCTTTGGAGCCCTTCCATGTTGTTACCTCATGGTGACCGTAAATATAGTACCTGGGGCCCCAAAGGTAGAGTAATATGGCTCATCTCTTTTTCATTTCCTGCCTTTAATGCCTCTTGAAGTGCTCAGGTTTAATCATGTCTGAACATATGCTGCTTCCATCAAGTCTGTCCACAGGGAGCCTTAGTGACATAGGTGGGGAGCTGAGGCTATTGTTCAGGTAGACAATGGCGGTAGCCCTCATGTCCTTCCCTGCCTGTTTGAAATCCTGAAGGAGGACACGGGAAGGAGCCCAACAGTCAGGCATGGAGCCCACCCTCCTCAAACCAGAAAGGATGTCTCTCACCAGTGAGGCCTCATCATTTTTGTCCCAAAACTTACCCTCGTAACAGAAATGTAGGGGCTTTGTGTCTTCAAGATTCTCACAGGCTAGTTGGTCCCAGGGGAGGAGGAGAAAGTGTGTGAGGACCTATTTGGGGGATATGGTCCTGATTTTGGTCTCCTAGCTCTGCTGTCAATAATAGAAAGTTAATTAGCTTGGATTTACTCCAGCCAGTACTCAATTATTCATAAAATGGGGACCAGAACTATAAGGATCATGGAAAAACACAGTAACACACACAGAGCCCATTGTTTAAAGCATTTTGCCCCCCATGACAAACCAACAAGTGTTTCGTAAGCACTTTTCACGTGCTCGGTGCTGGCATGGCTCTGTGAGCAAAGCGGAAGCTGCTTTTTGTAGAGTCAGCGCTGGGACAGCTGGAAGTGGCAAGAGCAAGTGAGGAGGACAAAGGCAGACTGTGCTGCCACCTCTCATGAGAGGGAGAGAGGCGGGGGGAGGGGG
>NW_006772326.1:676625-695075 GCF_000442215.2 Lipotes vexillifer
GAGGGAGAGAGAGAGGGGGGAGAGAGAGAGGGAGGGAGAGAGAGAGGGAGAGAGGGAGAGATAGGGAGAGAGAGAGAGCAAGCCAATATCCGAGGTGTTCATGTTAGGAGCTCCAGCTTTGACCCTAGACAAGTGCTTCGCTGCTTACTAATTGTGACCTGGGTCAAATGATTTAACCTTGGTCAGTCTCCATTTTTTCATCAGGAAAAGCAGAGCTAAGAGCAACACCCAGCTCATAGGATTTGGGCGGAGGGTTAAGTAAATAAACCATACAGTGTGCTTAACCAGCCTTGTCAAAAGACAGCACTCAATAAATGTCAGCCAGAACATCCCTGCTCTCCTTCTGCATGAACGTGCACACACAGACACACACAGATGCACACGCACAGATGCACACGCACAGACACACACAGACACACACACAGAGACACAGACACACACACACACAGAGACACACACAGACACACACATAGAGACACACACAGACACACACATAGAGACAGACACACACAGAGACAGACACAGACACACACACAGAGACACAGACACAGATACAGACACACACACAGAGACACACACAGACACACACAGACACACAGAGACACACACAGACACACACAAAGAGACACAGACACAGACACACAGAGACACACAGAGACACACACACAGAGACACACAGACACACAGAGACAAACACAGACACACACACAGACACACACACACACACACGGCATCTCCTGTCAGAGTCCACAGGCCTTTCTGGGCCCCCCTGTGAGAAAGGGAAAGTGAGCTTCACCTCTGAAGGTATTTCTGAAGCTGCAGCCATGAATTCCCAGGAGATGCAGTGAGAAGGTATAAAGTTTTATTTTTTTATTTCAATGCTTTAATATTAAATATATTTAATGTTTCCATATTTTAAAAAGTGGAATTTTGGATCATATCTGTGATCACCTCATATCCAAGCACTGCCATTTAATTTTAGTGCCCACATTTGCTTCTAGGTTCGTAACTAGTGACGACAGAAAGTGACAGCTTTAAACTTTCTCTTAAACTGGGCTATGAGTTCATCACTCTTTCTGTATGTTTCTCAAGTTTGAGAAAAGCTTAGCTATACTAAATAAACACCACGGCAGGTAAGGATGGGGAAGATGGGCAGGCCTATGTGGGAAAGTCCCAGGAGTACCTGAAAGAAGGAGAAAGTTCTAGAAAGAGGAGGCAGCATCTGGTAGAGGTTAATTATGAGCTGTGAGCTAGGCTGATTTGATTCAGAGGCCAGCTCAGTCACCTGGGCTGTGACTTTAGAGCCTAGAGGCCATCACAAATGTCTGAGAGTTAGAGAAACATTTATGTGAAATCCCTTGAGACACGGACTCATCTCAAGCAGCAACATCTCTTCAACCACATCCACAGCACAACACACAACCTACGCGCACAGGAGTGGATTTACACTGTCCTGTGCAGACTCTGGCCAGTGCACTCACTGGGGCAGCAGAAGTGTTCCTCAGGTTACTGGGCTGCGAAGACATCCCCTGACTCTGCCACCACGAAGCAAAGAGATTGTGCAGAGGACAACTTCTGTATAATGAACACAGAATCAACAGGGGCCGGTTACTCACCAGGGAATGGCAGTGGCAGAAGAGGTTTTTCAGGGAAGGAGACAGGACAGTGCCCCATCTGAGACTGTCATAGGCAGGGGTGAAAGCAATTGTATAAAATATGTAATATTGGGACTTGGAGCTCAAGCAGGAATTGTAGTGTTCCTGCTGTGACTGGCCACCCTGATGTCATATAATGTGAATCTTTATTCCAGGAGGTCAGGCACCTCTCCTCACACGCCTGGGGCAGGAAACCCACAGATGCACTTGCCTCAGCCTCTGGACCTGCTGTCCCACAGGTCTGAACAGCTCCTCCGCTCCTGGAGAGCACACAGAGCACAGACTCGTGGTTGACTAATGCATGGCCAGCAGGGCAGCAGCAGGTTTTGGAGGGAGACCAATGGACCAATCTTGCCGAGACTCAGCAATCTCATCAGAAAAATAGGGATAATTTTGAGGATGTAAGAAAATCATGGGGAGGGGGAAGGGTAAGCTGTGACAAAGCAAGAGAGTAGCATGGACATATATACACTACCAAATGTAAAACAGATAGCTAGTGGGAAGCAGCCGCATAGCACAGGGAGATCAGCTCAGTGCTTTGTGACCACCTAGAGGGGTGGGATAGGGACCGTGGGACGGAGATGCAAGAGGGAGGAGATATGGAGATATATGTATACGTATAGCTGATTCACTTTGTTGTAAAGCAGAAACTAACACACCATTGTAAAGCAATTATACTGCAATAAAGATGTTAAAAAAAAAAAAAGAAAATCACATAGTCCAGCTCCTTGCACCCAGCAAATTGTAGCTATCACCATTATTTAAATTCAGCAGTGGATAGAACAGGACAGGGAAGCCTGGCTTCCAGCCCAGAGAATATAGAACAAAGCTTCAGTTGCTCAACCATTGAGGCTTTTTTTTTACCTCAATGGGTTGCCCTGAGGATATCTACTGAATAGCTCATTGTCTCACTGGCCCCATGTGTGCAACTGAAGATTTTGCTTGGAGTGCATGAAAGTGTCTGCGAGAAAGGGCCACACTCAGTTTCCTGGGACTGGCCCTGCCATCTTCTCTCCAGCTTGGTTTTGGGGTTTTGGACATGACCTTATCTGGCTCACCAAAGGATCCCTTTTCATTTTCCGTCTGTAGATGATTAAGGTGACCTTAAACTCTAAACAGTAGATTTTAAATATGTGTATAGGGACCAATATCTGTGCGTGATGAGTGTAGCTCATCACCTTGGGAAGAGTATGGACATTCAGATTCTAGCTCATCCTGACTATGTGACTGACAGAGGCTTGGCCCCTTCACTGTTTGGGGCCTTAATTGCTTCATCTGCAAGTGCCTCAGGAGACTGGACTAAATGCTAAGGATGGACCCTTCAGTGTTTTCAGCTGATCTATGAATACACTACTGGAGTGCCTGAATGGTTGCTGATTTTCTTAAAGGTCTTGGAGCTGACCACTGTATTCTTAGAAAGGTGAGTTCAGGAGAATCTGTTCCATGAACCCTCACTTATAGAGAAAAAGTATTTAATTTGAGGATCTTCTCAGCCTTTAAATTCACCTTTTCCTTCTACTGTCTACTTTTTTTTGTTTGTTTTGTTTTTTGTTTTACTGGGTTTTGGTTTACTAGGGTTTTTTTTTTTTTTTTTTTACATTTTTATTGGAGTATAATTGCTTTACAATGGTGTGTTAGTTTCTGCTTCATAACAAAGTGAATCAGTTATACATATACATATGTTCCCATATCTCTTCCCTCTTGCATCTCCCTCCCTCCCACCCTCCCTATCCCACCCCTCCAGGCGGTCACAAAGCACCGAGCTGATCTCCCTGTGCTATGCGGCTGCTTCCCACTAGCTATCTACCTTACGTTTGGTAGTGTATATATGTCCATGCCTCCCTCTCGCTTTGTCACAGCTTACCCTTCCCGCTCCCCATATCCTCAAGTCCATTCTCTAGTAGGTGTCTTTATTTCTGTCTTACTCCTAGGTTCTTCATGACATTTTTTTTTCTTATATTCCATATATATGTGTTAGCATACAGTATTTGTCTTTCTTTCTGACTTACTTCACTCTGTATGACAGACTCTAGGTCTATCCACCTCATTACAAATAGCTCAATTTCGTTTCTTTTTATGGCTGAGTAATATTCCATTGTATATATGTGCCACATCTTCTTTATCCATTCATCCGACGATGGGCACTTAGGCTGTTTCCATCTCCGGGCTATTGTAAATAGAGCTGCAACGAACATTTTGGTACATGACTCTTTTTGAATTATGGTTTTCTCAGGGTATATGGCCAGTAGTGGGATTGCTGGGTCATATGGTAGCTGTATTTGTAGTTTTTTAAGGAACCTCCATACTGTTCTCCATAGTGGTTGTACCAATTCACCTTCCCACCAGCAGTGCAAGAGTGTTCCCTTTTCTCCACACCCTCTCCAGCATTTATTGTTTCTAGATTTTTTGATGATGGCCATTCTGACTGGTGTGAGATGATATCTCATTGTAGTTTTGATTTGCATTTCTCTAATGATTAATGATGTTGAGCATTCTTTCATGTGTTTGTTGGCAGTCTGTATATCTTCTTTGGAGAAATGTCTATTTAGGTCTTCTGCCCATTTTTGGATTGGGTTGTTTATTTTTTTGTTATTGAGCTGCATGAGCTGCCTGTAAATTTTAGAGATTAATCCTTTGTCAGTTGATTCATTTGCAAATATTTTCTCCCATTCTGAGGGCTGTCTTTTGGTCTTGTTTATGGTTTCCTTTGCTGTGCAAAAGCTTTGAAGTTTCATTAGGTCCCATTTGTTTATTTTTGTTTTTATCTCCATTACTCTAGGAGATGGGTCAAGAAGGATCTTGCTGTGATTTATGTCATAGAGTGTTCTGCCTATGTTTTCCTCTAAGAGTTTGATAGTTTCTGGCCTTACATTTAGGTCTTTAATCCATTTTGAGCTTATTTTTGTGTATGGTGTTAGGGAGTGATCTAATCTCATACTTTTACATGTACCTACAATCAGAGAAGAAAAGGAAATAAAAGGAATCCAAATCGGAAAAGAAGAAGTAAAGCTGTCACTGTTTGCAGATGACATGATACTATACATAGAGAATCCTAAAGATGCCACCAGAAAACTACTAGAGTTAATCAGTGAATTTGGTAAAGTAGCAGGATACAAAATTAATGCACAGAAATCTCTGGCATTCCTATATACTAATGATGAAAAATCTGAAAGTGAAATCAAGAAAACACTCCCATTTACCATTGCAACAAAAAGAATAAAATATCTAGGAATAAACCTACCTAAGGAGACAAAAGACCTGTATGCAGAAAATTATAAGACACTGATGAAAGAAATTAAAGATGATACAAATAGATGGAGAGATATACCATGTTCTTGGATTGGAAGAATCAACATTGTGAAAATGACTGTACTACCCAAAGCATCTACAGATTCAATGCAATCCCTATCAAACTAGCAATGGCATTTTTCACAGAACTAGAACAAAAAATTTCACAATTTGTATGGAAACACAAAAGACCTCGAATAGCCAAAATAATCTTGAGAACGAAAAACGGAGCTGGAGGAATCAGACTCCCTGACTTCAGGCTATACTACAAAGCTACAGTAATCAAGACAGTATGGTACTGGCACAAAAACAGAAATATAGGTCAATGGAACAGGATAGAAAGCCCAGAGATAAACCCATGCACATATGGTCACCTTATCTTTGATAAAAGAGACAGGAATGTACAGTGGAGAAAGGACAGCCTCTTTAGTAAGTGGTGCTGGGAAAACTGGACAGGCACTGTCTACTTTTGGGCTTACTCTGCACTGGTATTTCCATGATCCAATGGAAATAAAAAGAAGTGAACACCCTGTGTATAGCAGTGAAGAAAATCTCTGCTGCCTTTAGCTAAATCAGAATTACAGTACATGAGTTTGCTGGAATTTAAACCCACTTGGGTATGTTCAGAGAAGAAACTACAATGACCTGGACAAGCAATAGGAAGATAGAGAACACAGGACTAAAGAATTCCTCTTTACAGAGCTGCCAAGGGCCTTGAGGTGTTCTCATGTGTTTTGAGATAGATGAAAACACTTTTGAGTCCACCATCCCTGCAGACCTCTAGGTACTGCTGGGTCTTCTGCAGGAGGGCCAACTCTGAGGGCCAGTCCTCCCCTTCTCTTCTTCCATCCCATAAATCAACTCAGGATGGGGGAGAAATAGTTTACGATGAGATCCGCAGCCCTGCGAGGCTGTTGAGGTGTGTGCTTCTGTAGTAATGCCACCTTAGGTCCAAGGAGCATGAATTGACGTTTATTTGGATGCAACTGGCTCTAACGTCTGAGGCAGAAAAGCAAGAGCTAGGTTTTCTGTAACACGAGTTCTTTCAACATTTAAGTGTTTTTTTGTGCAGTTGGAGGAATGGAAAAAGCACAGGGTTAATGCACTTAGTGGTCTCTCTAGTTCTTTATGGAAGCAGGCAGGCACATTTCCAGGAGTGACCAAGGGTAGAGAGAGAGGGAGGAAAGCGAGTATGTGGGAACTCTGTTATTTTCTGAGCAATTTTTTTGTAACCTTAAAACTGCTCTAAAAAATATGTTAAAAGGAAAAAAAACACAGTCGGTGTTGAGTAGTTCACTTTGAAAATTACCAATCATTTATCTGTATTTGCCCCCTTTTTCATTGTTACTGAGCTAAAAATCATGTCATAATGATGATGAAAAATATAATATGTTTTTAAAAAAGCTTAGAGGGATGGGTCATTGCTGGCCTGGGTTCTGGTGGGGTCACCAAGAGGAGAGGTGAGCCTGGAACATGACACATAATAGATACTCAATAAGTATAAAATGAATGAATACATAAGTGAAATAAATGAGGTGGCCTGTCTGTGTTGGGACACAGGGATCTTTCTAATGTTATGCCCTGGGTTATCACTCAGGTGCAGGCTGCCTCTGGGGACCAGCCTTGTCCCCTGCCCCAGGCAGGGAAGCTGCCATCACCCACTCTATTCCTGGACTCCTCGAAACACAAAACCATAAGCTTGCCTCTTCCTCATCAACCCTGAAGGCAAATGATTGGGCTTTTTTTTTGACTTAAGGGTTTTGCTGTCAATTGTAGGGGAATAGAAGCAAATCAGAATTTCGTTCTCTAAGTTGCTAGAATATTGCAAAATTCTTATAGTGTCCTAGGCCCTGGCATAAAGTTCTTGCCATGCACCTACAGTGGCAACTGGATGAGCCTTTGATCTTCAGTGACCGGCTTTTATTTCCTGTCACATCACCCCACTTACTGTCTCTAATATTATTTGTCTTCTTGGTGATCATATGCCTCATTTTCTCTGGATGTAAATTCCTTGAGAAAAGGTTGCTGCCTGTCTCATTCCCACTATCTCCAAAGCTTAGAAGGGGCCTCTACTATAGTGGGTGTTCTGGTTGGAGAATGAGTGAATGGAAACCCAAGAGTCCAAGGCAGTTTAGAGAGGAAATTTGAACCTGAGTTGAAGATGTTAGTGGCACTCAGACACGTTTGGCAGGCATTTGGAGATATGGACATCTGACTTATTCATTCATTCAAAAACTGTTACCTAAGCACCTACTATGTGCCAACTACTATGTGGGCACTTGAAATACAGATCTGGCTTTCAGCCACAGATTCCAGACCCAGGAATAGAATCTCTAGACCAAGTTCCCAAACTTACTTCTTCTGCCAATTTGCTATGTGGGTTGGACCAAATCTCTTAACCTTTCTCTGTACCGAGTAGGTTAGCTGATATTCCATTGCCTCACAGACCAGTTGTAAGGATTAATTGGCATTTATAGAGTGCTTTGGGATCCAGAGATGAAAGGTCTATTTCATCTGCCAAATCGCATGATTACAGTAGCATGGTGAGGATGAATGATTTAGAAGGATTTTGAAGATGAAAAGACAGCAAGTCTTCTTACGATTTCTTTTAGCTTCTGGGCAATACCGGCCTGGAGGTTTATGTGCCCCCAAGCCTTCCTGGCACCACTGGGATTCTGTCTTTTTTTCTTGTTCTTCCCAAGAAGTTACATTGGCCCTCAAAAATTTTAATTTGCAGTTTCCAAAAGAAAAATCAAAGGCAGCATCCTGCATTACAGAAGCACAACCTCAATGAGCCTAGAGCTAAGGGAGGAGGAGGAAGACACAGAATAAAAGTTTCTCTAACATTTTCATCCCTGGGCTTATATCCAGTTGCTCGCTGGTTATTGGCACCGGTGAATTCTACTGAGAGTGACTCCCTGGACAAAAATAAATCTAAGTAGTAATCAACCTAAAGGATGGCTTGAGGCATCCATTTGTTTAATGTTAGATTTAGAAATATGTTCAGAGGGCTTCCCTGGTGGCGCAGTGGTTGAGAGTCCGCCTGCCAATGCAGGGAACATGGGTTCGTATCCCAGTCTGGGAAGATCCCACATGCCGCGGAGCGGCTGGGCCCGTGAGCATGGCCGCTGAGCCTGTGCGTCTGGAGCCTGTGCTCCACAACAAGAGAGGCCGCGATAGTGAGAGGCCCGTGCACCGTGATGAAGAGTGGCCCCCGCTTGCCACAACTAGAGAAAGCCCTCACACAGAAACGAAGACCTAACACAGCAAAAATAAATTAATTAATTAATAAACTCCTACCCCCAGCACCTTAAAAAAAAAAAAAAAGAAATATGTTCAGAGATAAAGTCTCTGAGGACACATTCAAACTGCTTCCCATGAAAGACAAAACACTTACCTATATCCTGTGCATTTCTGGAGTGTCCCTCCCTCTTGAGGACCCACAAGACCCATTCCTGGAGGTGGAGAGATTCCCTCTGGTACGGCAGGGTCTCCCACAACTTCCTCTTGGGTTCCCAGGACTCCAGAGGAAGCTGCCACTGGAATGTAGAGTAAAGCAGGGTCATACCTTGGAGGAGGGTTCTGGGCTTGGAGTAACAAAACCTGCATGGAGTTCAGTTTAGGGTTAGCGTACATGTTGGGGCACGGTTTAGTTTCAGCGTACGGGTTAGGGTTAGAGCACGGTAAAAAAAAAAAAAAAGAAATATGTTCAGAGATAAAGTCTCTGAGGACACATTCAAACTGCTTCCCATGAAAGACAAAACACTTACCTATATCCTGTGCATTTCTGGAGTGTCCCTCCCTCTTGAGGACCCACAAGACCCATTCCTGGAGGTGGAGAGATTCCCTCTGGTACGGCAGGGTCTCCCACAACTTCCTCTTGGGTTCCCAGGACTCCAGAGGAAGCTGCCACTGGAATGTAGAGTAAAGCAGGGTCATACCTTGGAGGAGGGTTCTGGGCTTGGAGTAACAAAACCTGCATGGAGTTCACCCGGAAGAATCTCACCCAAAAGGAGTCCACTCTGTCACCATTTTTCAAAGCCCTCTTGGGACCAAAAATTTGCAAAGGATGTTAGTGATATTCAGAAAAGAGGATATGGTGCAGTGCCCTAAAGCTTCCTGCCCACCCACCCCTTAAATGCGGGGTCCAGAGTTGCTGCCCAACCTGTCCCACCCAAGGGATAGGTGTACACAAGAGGATGTAGGATTCAAGTGGTGGATACCTTCTGATTTCCTTCTGCCTGGGAGGTTGTGCTGAAGACATTTATATGGTGTTCCTCATACAGAAGAACTTGATCCTGGAGGCAGTAGCCCCAGATGGGACCTGGATCATGGTTAAATTCCTAACTCTGTTCAAAAGAAACCTACAAGACCAGAAGGGGTTTTCAGTTTCTTAATTCAGAAGGGAGGTAAAACTTACCTTTATCAGCTCCTTTCAAAACCCGACTGGGGCCAGAGATAGTTGTCTTGATCCTTCCTTGCATTCTCACGTCTCCTACCACTTAATTTCCTCAAGCCTGAGGGTCTCTTTTTGCTGTGCTCTTTTAGAGTGTGTACCGGTTAGTATCAGCCAGGAGGTGGGGCATGATTTCACTGATACGTCACCTCACTTTCTGGCATATTTACAGGTGAATGAGAGTTTGGCTTTTGAAAAACACAAAGAGTGTGCAATTTAAGTCAACACCACCAAAAACACGAAGTCTCCCCCTGAGACCCACTTCTGGAAATTCTTTTCACCATATAAAAATCACTATTGTGCTAAGCTTAAAGTAAACGCTGTAATCCTGTGCCTTGCCAGAAAATACATTTGCACAGGCATTTCTAGACAGAACAATTTGCATCGGAAGGACATGTATCTGAGTGCAAAGTACAGAGAGCACCTTATCCGAGTGAGAGCGGATCTGAGAAGAAAGTTTTCATGTATTCTTTCAAAGCCTTTTAGTAATTCACGAACAGGCAGACCATTCAGTGGTACAACTGAGTTTTCCATTTCTAAATAGTGATATAATAACATAGTAGTTTGATCCAAAATTCTGTCCCTGAATGTCCCATTTCTTGGTGGCGATTTTCAGTGCTACAAGTGAACTTTATTGGATTTGGGGAGTATTTCCCATTCTCTCTCCAGTGCTTTCTGAAGCTGTGCGATTGCTCGATGAAAGGTGCTTTGTGAAAACACTGCCTTGTTTTAAGAAAACACGATTCAACTTTTATGCCATATCTCTTCCCAGTATTTGCGTTAATAGATTGCCCTAGGTATATGTACAGTTGCACAGTTTCTATATACATTTATTATTACATTATGTTTTATCTTCTCTGAAGATTGTCCCCCAGTAGTCTTCTATATGTCTTGTTTTTGTTATGTCTGATTCTAAATTTATCCAGAGATGGCTGTGGTTTGATGAGTTTAAATCATAGGAAGGACATGTGCTGAATTAAAGGCTTGTTGGTTTTTTTTTTTTTTTTTTGGATGCTGGGTGTTTTTAACCCTCCCCTCTTGCAGAGGAGAAATAGGTTTTTATAAGAATGTGTATTTAAAAACATTTTTTGACACATGACTTCTGAAGCCTGAGAATTCTGTGATACGGGAAAGGGCCGGAGGATCATTTGCAAGAGAAACGTAAAAATGAAATATTAATATGATCAGGCACTAGCTTCAAGGCATTTGTTCTCTAGAAAATAAATGCTGCCACATTTCATTTCTTTAAGCCCTCTGTGTCTAACGTAGCTCATATCTCCGTCCTCATTATTTAATTATAGGCCTAAGGAGTCAATGGAGAGGGAGGGCATCTGGTCTCACGATTGATTTTATTTATTGGTTGTGGTCAGGTTGCAGACCTCTGGGAAGTAGGCAGTTTCCAAGAACAGCAGATTTTAGATGTTACTTAGTCATCTATTCAAAGAACTGGTTATTTAGCCAGAGTTCAGTAGCTGCCTGACTGTCCACAGTCATTCTCATTTTCCTGTGTCTGGGACCCCACCCCAGTTCAGAATCCATCCTGCATAGCAGGATGTGTCTGAACTGTCCTGCCTTTCCTCTTCTCACCTCCAACCAGTGGGCGTTTGTAGTCACCGGTGTAGAAGGACTTGGACTGTTGTGTTCCATGTGGTAGCCAAGACCATCTTGATGGCACAGTGACTTAGGAAATGGGGAAGACCTGGTTGTGAGTGTTAGGCTGCCCCAGGGCATTATAGTACATTGGAGCGTCTGAATGGCCAGATTTAACTGTACTGGACCTATAACATAAGCTTTAAACCTAACATTTGTACTGGTGTAGTTAACTGTAGCCACATCTCATTTGTTGGTTCACTCCAGCAGCTGCTTTGTTGCTTGTCACCTTCTGGGTGTTGGTGTTGTTGGTGCTTAAGTCAGCAGTTTATTCACTGCTCTGATTTTCAGATGAGACCATTAGAGGAAGCTGATGAATCACTCTGTTTGGCTCTTTTGTCCTAATGGGCTATCTCCATCTCACTTCACATCTACTCCAATGTGAAACTTGGCCTAGACTTTAAATCTATAAAATGTAAAAACTTGCATTAAGAATTCATGAATTTAGTGTTTTTAAAAATAATTTCAGAGTGTCAATAGGAGTTACCACGTTGCATAGTATGTAGATTTCCATCATCTCACTTGTTTCTTATCTCCTCCTCACTCCTTCCTCCTGGATTGCCTGTGAAACTTCAAAAATGCATTCCTCTTTAAATACACAATAATCCGATTCTCATTAACTTTGGTTCTAGCCAACGTATAGGACCTAACCAGGTGTATTAATCTGCTCAGGCTGCTATAACAAAGTGCTGTAGATTGGATGGCTTATAAAAAGCAGACATTTATTTCTTAAAGTTTTGGAAGCTGGCAAGTCCAAGATTAAGTCGTTGGCAGATTCAGTGTCTGGTGAGAGCTGCTTCCTAGTTCATAAAGAGCCATCTTTTTGCTATAACCTCCCACGGTAGAAGGGGTGAGGGATCTCTCTGGGGTCTCTATTATAAGGGTACTACTCCCATTCATAAGCGCACTACCCTCATGACCTAGTCATCTCCCACAGGCACCACCTCCAGAAACCATTGTGTTGAGGGAATAGGTTGCAACGTATGAACTTGGTGGGGGACATAAACATTCAGTCCATTGCACCAGGGGAGAGGGGTAAAGTGGGGAGAGAGGAGAGGGTCTCACTGTGCACTCCAGTCTTTGGTAAAATTATTTTTCAGACCAAACTATTTCCCTTTCCAAGATTCTCATGCCAGCTGTGCAAATGATAACATATTTTCTCTGTTCTATATATTTGGATGCTTCATTCCATCCACCTATGTGTAAGAAGCACACATTTATTGTTTATTTGTGTATTCCTTCCACACCTGTTTCTTAAGTGCTCGCTCTGTGCTGGGGAATGGGCTAAACACTGGTCTACACAGGCCTTACCTCAAGGAACCGCTGTTTTGGTGACAGGCAGAAAAGCAGACAGACAAGTCAACCTTGTGTGTTTTGAGTGCAGTGTCACTGGATGTTATGGATGCACCATCCTTTAGAGGTCAGAGCGGCCCAGGTACCCTGAATGATGGTGCAGTCTTGAAAGATGAGCAGGAGTGAGCCAGGTGAAGGAGGAGGGGAAGGGAGTTCCAAGAAGATTGAGGAGCACGTGCAAATGGATAGGTGAGACCTGTAGCACACGTCAAAGAACATCAGTCCTAGCCATGCTCGAGTGGCTTGCTTGGGATCACAGCAAAGTCTCTTCCCATGAAGGCTGAGTGCCCCCAACTCTACTTTTGTTCTACAAGTAAAGGCCCATGTAGTTTGCTTATGGTATTTGTTCAGCAAAGCCTTTACCCTTGGTATCGAGAGCTTGATTTTTCTCATTTCCCCGTTGAATTGCCGTTCTTCCCCTCCCTGCTGTCTTGGCAGCACTTAAGGAAATGAAGATGTTTGGGGAAGCTCTTCTGAGATCTCATCTCTAAAGTAATAACAACCAGGATTTTGCACTGTGGGTTTGCTCAGGGTAGAGCACCTTGGAGTTGAGTAGATGTAGGTTCATAGCCCAGTTCTACCATTTCTAGCTGCCTACCCTTGGGCAAGTTATTTGAGGCTCAGTTTCCTTATCTATAAAATGGGAATAGAATAATACCTATGTTATAGAGTTATGGTGAGGTGAGGCAATGCCCCATGTAGCAAAACATTCATCAAATGGTAGCTTTTGTCTTAATCCTCACTAAGAATGTAAAATCCCACTCACTGAACAGGGAGATGGTGGCTGTAGAACTTTATGCCTATGTGGCAAAAAATGGTTGAGAACTGAATGCATGTGAGAGGGGAGGAGGGAGATCCCCTGGTCTCATTTCCTCTATTTGTCACCAAAATAAGAAAATAAAGAAGCTGTTACAAGGAATTTGCCAGGCCTCAGTGTCCCCCTCTCCAAAATAAGGGTCGGTTTAGATGATGTTTTAAGTCCCTTTCAGACTGTAACACTTCATCCATTTCAGTCTCATGAATAATTGCTAATGGAGGAAATCAATTATCAAGATACAGGTCTTCTAAATTATGGTTACATATTACAGTCCCTAAGAAATTTTTTAAAATCCTGATGTCCAGTTCCCACCCAGACATGTTAAATGAGAATCGCTAGTGGGGTGGTGATTTTATGGGGCAGCCAGGGTTGAGGGTTAGTTACACTAGTGGCTAAAGTAAGAGTCTCGTCTTTGATTTCCAGCTTATGGCATCCTTTATAGCAAGTCACCTAAGTCGGAGAATTAGATGTCAAAAGTGAATATCGCAAATTGCTTTTGCTGTTGTTTGTTGAAAAATTTCTGTGTTACTCCTTAAAGTGAATAATTAGCCTTCTGAGAGATGGATGTAACTGCAAGTCTTTGAACCTCCTTTACCAAAATATTCCTAGCATAAAGACGTATGTGACCAATTATGTTTTTAATTAGAATGGAAATGTGTGTACAGCTCTTTCATAGAAATGTGTACTAAATCTGTTTTAGAGAAAATTACTTGTCAGTCTTTTTTTTTTTTTACTCAATTCCAATTCAGGCTTTGGCCTCCAATCAAGAGAAGCCACTACAATGAAATATTTTCTGACACTATGTGGAAATAGCTGTCCTTGATGTGTGTGTCTTTATTTATGTCAAGGCTCCTAACAATTCCCACAAATAAAACCTGTTTTTTCAATGAAAAACATTTCAAAGTGGAAGAAGAATGTATGTCATGTTGACCAAAATAGCACGAGGATAATGAGCTCAACATTGAATGAGGCTTTAAGGGCCCAAATCTTCATGGGAAATATTTGTGGATTTTACCTCACTATAATTGGAAGAGAAAACATAATGGTATTTTTGCTTGACAATTGCTTGATTTGTATTTACTGAACTTCAGTATGTGTGGTCTGTTAAAAAGAATTTCATAGGAGACATTTCATAAATCATATATATGTGTATACATAATTTTAGAGAGATAACTATATACACTGTTTTGTAACTTGCTTTTTTTTTTAAGTTACTATAAGTAGATGTTCTTCCTTGTCAAAACCTTTGATCTCCATCATCATTTTAATGCCTATATAATATTCTTAATTTTCAATACATGAGAATTTGTTTAACCAATCTCATTACTGGGCATTTAGATTATTTCCAACTTTTCCTATGCCCCAATGAACACCCTTGTTCCTATATCTTCTTGCCTTTGTACAATTATCTCTTTAGGATGAATTAATAAAAGTGGGATTACTGGGTCAAATAGTGTTCATAATTTTAAGAATTTTGATACATATTGCCATATTGTATTGAAGGCTGTACCAATTTATACTCCTACCTGCGCAATTGTTTCTTGTTCAGCAAATTCTTTTCAGCAGTAGAGTGTTGTCGTCTGCATAGTAATTTGAAATCCAGAGTTAAACGCTCCCCTCATACTAACTCGGCAAATAGTTCCTCCCAACCCAACCTCATTCTGCAATGTAAAATGCTAGCCACAGGTAAGCACATATTGAAGCAACAGGGGTGGAGGCCAGGAGAATGAAGAGGAGAAAGAGGTTGTCAACACGGGCTTAGGAGAAATTCATCTTTTTTTCTCTTGCCAGTGTCTGACCCCACCTCTTGGACAATGAGCTTCCTTCTAAAGAAAAGTTGAGGTTGGAGAGAAGGGAAAACTAGAAATTCCACTTAAACTTCCTCCGGTCTCGTATTTGAGATTGGCAGCCCTGAGGCTTTCGAGATGACTTTTATTCGTTTGAACCTGTCTTTTGATCTTTTAAAAATTTCCTCCTCATTTCACCTGTTCTGGGTTTATTGCCTGGAAAACAAGCAGGTGACCATATTAGCTCCTCCTTAAGGTGCCTCTAGACTACAGGAACTTTATGTTCAGGTCAGGAATCGTATAACATGACTACATGCTCCAAGTTTATGGGCAAGTTAAGCAACAGGGAATTTTATGCTGGGATTTATGACCCAAACTTGTAGTAGACACATTGTGAGGTGGGAGGGAAATTTAAGTAAGCAAAAACTCTGCCATTAATACTGATTCAAGTTCTCCATCTGATGGAGAAAACACGTGAGAATTTTATTCTTGAAATTGTCTGTGAGTTAAAGGGTCAGGAAAACAAAAATATTATAAACACATCTCCCTTCCTTCCCCCATATATTGATTCTCCTCTTTCAGATGAAGTCAGTTTTCTAGTCAGTCTGTGTACAGGCCAGAATGATCTAAAACCTTTTAATTAGGTACTTTAGCAATCTCGATCCCCGTTAATTCCAGGAGGGAGGGGGGGAAGAAAAGAGAAACATGTGTCGAGTTGAGAGGGCAAGGCTTCTACATTCTCTAAAAATCTGACCTACACCTTATGTATCTGTCCTTACAGCCTGTAAAAGCCAGCACAAAGGAGAGTACCAGCTGGAATCATTCAGGGAAGGCAATGGCTTTCAAAGCCCTGGCTAGCAGCAGGTGGAATATGCATTAGGGGTTCTTTTATTGTTCAAGTAGTACTTATTTTCAGTGGGAAGCAATATGGTTCTTATGCAGTCAATAAAGAGCAAATTCAGGGTGTTTGCCTTTTAGCCAGAGCGGCTGATGATTTGTGATGACTCTGGCATCCATCACCCATAGACCTCAAAAAACACTGGACTGAAATACTGATGGACATGGGTCCTGGCTTGGCAGACTTGATTCTTCAGACCCACGCTGAGGTCCATAGGTACACAGCCTAATGGCCAGTGTGATTCCAAAATCTTGGGCTCCTGGTCAGTGGGTGCTTGGGACTGTTTTTCCAAACGTGACTGGCTTCTCTCTGACCGTTGCTCATTTGGCCAGCTACACTACTTTGCGTGGATATGCTGTGTATGGTCCAGGGGCGATTTGAGTAAATTGCTTTGTTTCTCCTGATAACATCTCTGCTTAGGAGTCATAGTATTCCCATTCTAAATGTAGGTGGCTGCTGGTGGTGGGTGGATGGAAGAGGAGGGGATTCCTCACTTGTCCCCCTGCCTTGGGAGTTCAGGGATTCTAGGAGAGGTCAGTGGTGTCCAATGCTGGGAGAAATCAGATCATATGCTTCTTGAGGGGGCGATTTGCTGGTTTTGTTCCCCACTGTTCTCTCAGTGTCTGGCACACAGTAGGAGCTTCTTAGATACATCACGTTGCCCGAGACCAAGTAGCACGGTAGAGGGTGACACTAACCGGTTGTGACAAGAGCAAGCAGGAAAGCTTTACTGTTCTCTAAGGAGAGATGCTCAAGGGACTTAAGAATATGAAAAATGGTTCCCATCATTAATTTCCACTTTTCTTCCCTACGTGCACCTTGGGCAGAAGTGGGGCAAGAGGTAGCTTTTTTAGGATACCTTGACTCATCATTGCTAAGAATTCAGTGTAAACTCACATTCAGAGCCCAAGGGCTTTCTTCCATGCTTTTTGTTAAATACAGGGTAAGGAGTTGGATCCTAATTGAAGAGGGAACCCGTGGCATAGAGCAGTGGTTCTGGAACTTGCGCGTGCATCAGAATCACCTGGAGGGCTTGTTGAAACACAGATGCCTCGGTCCCACTTCTGGAGTTGACGGAGAGGCTGAGAATGTACATATCTAACAAGTTCCCAAGTGCTGCTGATACTGCTTGTCTGAGACCGAACTTTGAGAGCCAGTTGGCTTCGAGGAAAAAGTACTCACATTGGAGTCAGATAAAGCTGGACTCCTGTCTTGCTGTGTGACCTTGGTCAAGTCCACTTTGAGTAGCCTCAGTTTCCTCACTTGCAAAATGGTGACAATTTCCACCTCACTCACAGGACTGTTGTGAGGGTGAAATGGAATGAAGTGACCAAGATGGCTGGTCCATGGTACTCACTCGCTCCAATGCTGTGAGACCTTTCTCCCTAACTCCTTTTGTGGGCTCCGCAGACAATACAGGGCCTGTTTGAGGGCTTATGCCTTGTGAACTGAGTGTCTCCTGTATTAACTTCACATTACCACTTGTTTACATATCCTGAGGGTTGCACTGTTACTGAACATTTGCTATGTGAATGGCACGGTGTGAGATAATTTTTACAGTATGTATAACATTGGATATTATTCCTCTTTAACAGATGAGGTTAAATAACTTGTACACAAACCCGCAGCTAGTAAGTGGCAGAGCTGAGCATTCAAACCAAGGCCTCCTCCCCACGAGGCTCTTGGCTTCTTTGTTAAGAGTGGTTCCCATGAGTCCCTGTGGGCAGAAGATGCCAAGATTATTAGGTCCTTTCCTCTAGTTACTCACTCACAGGGCATATCTATCTATATAGGTAACACATCTGAGAAAAGTAAGCAGTTATTCTGAGGATGTGAGTGAAAGGGGTAGGATTTTTTGTGTATCTTTAAGCCCAGCACTCTGTCTTATTCATCGCACATGCTGCCTTGTGCACAGAGGACTCAGCAAATGCTTGGGGATTTAACAAAGGCAGTGAAGGTTCAGGTCAAGTGACACCCTCATCTGCCTTAAAATTACTGGGTCCCCTCCTTAAATGACCAGTAAGACTTGCCTCATCATCATTTGTACACACCAGTTGGCACTGGTTCCCGAACAACTGATGAAGAGTCTCTTAAGTATTGATTTAGAACCTTTGCTGAAAATGATCAGCAGTTGTTAGTAACTTCCCTTGCCTGGATGATTTGCACTCATGACTTGATTTACCAGAATAATGTGGAAAAGCAAACCAGGGCCCCTTGTCAGGACAGGATCACTTGAATACTTGCAGGTAAAATCGCAGCTCGACTTTGCCTAAGGTAACCTTGAATCCTTCCGTCCTGAATCCTGTGCCCCTGGAGAGGCAGTTCTCAAACTTTAAAAAAAAAATATCAGTCACTTACTCCGCGATCCCTTGCTTCTTCCATAAAAACCTCCAACAAATGAGAAGAGAAAACTGCTCTGAGCAAGTAAGGCCAAAGGGTTGGCCTGTCTGGGTGGGAAAGCTGCAAACAGAAGGCTTCGGGCAGGGCTGTGGATTGGCGATCATCCAAAGATGCATGGCAAATTGCCCACTCCTGCTACTTGGCAT
>NW_006772326.1:695306-708717 GCF_000442215.2 Lipotes vexillifer
ATTCCTGAGGGCAGTGGTGGCTTTGGCGACATCTGCAAATAGCAGGCAGGGATGTAGTAGGGGCAAGTGGGTTACATACTCTGAAAAGCGTGGTGGCCCTTATGCTATTTTTGTCACATGCACTGTAGGTCACTGCTTCCTACGTTGGAGCCGATGCAGTCCTACTGTTTTGTCAACACAAGTATCCAAGGACAAATTTTAATTGTGCCATAAGTATTGGGGAAAATTATGAAAAAATTTCTCCAAAAAACTAACAGTTTCCAATAAGCAACATTCAGTCAGTCTATGCCAGTTAATTACCGTAGGTATCTTTTCTGAATGGTCAGTACCTATAACTTAAGCGTTGTTAAATATTTTGAATATCACTCCTATGGTTTCTGTAACAGAAACCGCTAGAGCAATTTTGTATGTACGCTTTGCAAGATCAGTGGGCTGATGAGAAGGTGTGACTTCCTAAAATTGTCAACACTATTTCTTGTTTGCTATTGGGTTAAGAATGGGTTAGCTGGTGATTGTACTTGAGCTACTGGACACAGAAGAATGTCTAATGGTGTGACACAGGCCATGAGATGTGCAAAAGGAAAATTGCTTTAGCTCAGACTCCAATGGGAAAACAACTCTTCTGCAGACACCCTTCTCCGATTCTTCTTTCCCACGTCCAGGTCACAGCAGCAAAGAAGGCAGACCCAGAATACTCAGATTAGAGACAAAATCCATTCCTTGGCTAACACGTAAGGCAGGCAGCCAGCATTTTATGGAGGATTTTAGAGAAACATCATTTTCTATAGAAATCAGTTGGCAAAGATTATTCTTAAATTGAACTTTGATCAGTTGCATTGCATATGAAGAGACTAAGAATATATGAAAATAATCGAAAGGGCCTTAACTCAAGGTCACGTTCATCTTAGCCCTGACTGGCATAGAAGAGCACATTGTGTGGCAGAGTGTCAGGTGAGCAGAAGCTGGAAGAAGAGGAATGCAGTCCAGGCCCACCATGCAGTAGGTGCTCATCTCCATAAGCTGCTCTTCTTGACCACAGCAGCAGAGCTAGTTCATGCTCCGTGCCCTCTGCCAGCCTGGCAGCAATTACAGCAGAGACAATTTATCGGACAAGGGATTTACGCCAGCTGGAGCAAGCAGAGTAAGATAGCTTTTCTCTTTTTAGTAGAACTGAGTGAAAAGTGGAAAGCAGAACTACTGACATGTGAATAAAAGTAAATACATTCATTTCTCAAAAGCATAGCATATTTCCTTAAGAATACAAGAGAAGAAAATCGCGTTTCCATATGTACACTTTCATACCTAAGTTTGGGACTCACATATAGAGGGCAATTAATCACTCATTTATTTACTTGAAGATTCTATCAAATTGCAACATGGCTTCAATTCTTAAGAGATATTTGGAAGCAAGCACAATTTTTTTTTTATTAAGAAAAGTGAACAGATTTAAAGTTCTCTTTGTCACTTGTTTGATATCTTACACAGATGGAATTGTTTTCAATTTAATTCAACATGCATTTATTGGAGATAATGCTAAATATATATAGAGAGATAACTGCTAAAACCACATATCGGAACTCTTTCATTACCAAGGTATCTTATTAAAGTGTGTGTGTGTGTGTCTGTGTCTGTGTGTGTCTGTGTGTCTGTGTGTTTACACCGTAATTCTTGCTTTAGGTTTGTGTATGTGGATGGGAACAGGGGTGGAGAAAACTTTTTTGTTTTCAAGAAAGTATCATTGAATCTCTCTGATTTCAAAAAGATGAAGAAAAATCCTTCTGAGTGACACTAGTGGAGTAAGTGGACATCACAAAGGACTTCCTAACCCAATCCCACTCCTGTGTTGTCCCTTCCCGTGCACCCCAGCACACAGCAGTCTCCTTGGGAGAATGTGCTTCTCTCTGGCCTAACACAGGTGTTTCTTGGACTTGGAGTCAACTCAGAACCTACACGCCAGTCGGCCAGTCCCGGGGATCCCCTCAGCCTCAGTGACACTGGGTTGAATGTTCTCAGAGAGTCAGTGTTCTCTCTCTCTCTCCCTTCCTTTCACACACCAACCAAAATGAACCCCAAGGCAATTTTAAAGGGGAAGAGAATGAAATTTATCAAGTTCTAGAAAAGAAAGGATTTTAAAAAGGCAAGAAAAGAAGTAAACATTGGACACGATACCTATCTGACAAGTCCAAGCTAAATAGTAAATAGATGGGAAAAATGGAGAGTCCTCTGATTTGGTAAGGAATAGCTGTGACTGCCAAGATGAGACCATCAGCCTACAGTGGGTACAGTTGTTTTCTCGGTGTCAATTGAGCACCGTAGTTATTAAAAACAACCCACCTGAGTAATTTGGGGGTGAACTGAATCAGTAGAAGATATCCTTTCAGTCTGACAGTTGCTTTACATCCAAGTCCCTGTTGGCCACCTGGGGGCAGCACAAGAATCCCAGGCCTTACAATTCAAGTATCACCTGGTTTCCTTGTCTCCATAAGGTTTGAGAGACCAACTAGTCTTGTGAGAATGTGTGTGTGTAAATGTAAAACCTATCTTTTCTGTCACCACGACTGAATACAAATTCTACAAGACTCCTCTGTGAGCATTTGGGTGTTAATCTCATGCATATTTCCCAGTAGCCCTGGTCTCATCACTTCTGGGTGGATATGTAGCATCATGACACAATCTCATTTACAACCTTTCATGGTCAGATTATAAAATCATAACTCCTCAAAGAAGATCTTTGAGGACAGAGGACAGAGACCACTGAGAATTACTAAGAACAATTAGGAGCTCTGAGTTCTCTCTCAAATGTTTCCAAAGCCCCACCCTATGACTAGACCAAGAGATTTCAGTGTTTGTTCCCTGGGGAAAAATTTGTTGGCTTGGAGACTTAAAAATTCCTATGGAGTGAAAAGGAGTGGGTACACACACATACCACCGCACTCCCATCCCCACCAAGGAATCGCAAGGGCATGAGCCCTAAAGCAACCTCATCCTGATTCTAACCCCATCAGAGGACATCTGGGTAGCCAGGTATCCTGATGGTTCTCATTTATTCAACATGAAAAATGCCTACTGGGGCTTCCCTGGTGCGCAGTGGTTGAGAGTCCACCTGCCGATGCAGGGGACACGGGTTCGTGCCCCGGTCCGGAAGGATCCCACGTGCCGCGGGGTGGCTGGGCCTGTGAGCCATGGCCACTGGGCCTGCGCATCCGGAGCCTGTGCTCCGCTACGGGAGAGGCCACAACAGTGAGGGGCCGATGTAGCACAAAAAAAAAAAGAGAAAATGTGCCTACTGAATGCTAGTCCCTGTGTGACTCCTGCAGTGGGTGGGTGTAGGCATTAAAAATAAAAATGTGCCCTCCTATAGGAAGGGACAGCATAAATCTTGAAAGGCTTTACATACAGATGTTCTCAGCACAGAGTAGGGCTTGGTCGGCAGTAGGTGATAAATGAATGTGAAATTGAATGAGGATCTGACTCAGAGTACACCTCGGTTTGACAACTTTCTTTAAAAATCACCAATTCTCTCTAGTGTATATAGGGTTTTTTTGTTTTTGTTTTTAATTTTATTTATTTATTTGTTTATTTTTTCGGCTGTGTTGGGTGTTTGTTGCTGCGCGCAGGCTTTTCCTAGCTGCTGCACGTGGAGGCTACTCTTCGTTGTGGTGCGCGGGCTTCTCATTGCGGTGGCTTCTCTTGTGGAGCACGGGCTCTAGGCGCGCGGGCTTCAGTAGTTGTGGCACTTGGGCTCAGTAGTTGTAGCTCACAGGCTTAGCTGCTCCGTGGCATGTGGGATCTTCCCTGACCAGGGCTCAAACCCGTGTCCCACGCGTTGGCAGGCGGATTCTTAACCACTGCGCCATCAGGGAAGTCCCTGTTTTTGTTTGTTTTTAATTGTGGAATTCTGGAGAACAAAGAAAAGATTGTCAGGATGGGGAGATTTTTCTCTACGGCTCTCTGTGTACAGTTTACAAAGTGGATGGCTCTGTGGCTGACTAAACCACAGATAAGTTCCTTAGGGACCGATATGGAATGCATCTCTAAGGCTTGCTGGTGATTAGGCCTGTCCCAGTATAATGCATAATGTTAAGAGCTGTGCCAAAAACATGGTATTCCAGAAGTCTATCTTGGAGCTTAGAGTTTCTCTGGGAAAAAAAGCCCCTTTTCATATGATGGACGACTCTAAATTGCTTTGCTGTAGAGAAGCAAACATTCTTAATAAAGGATATGTGAGTAAGGGATGTCCTTGGAACAATCTCAGAGAGGTCTGGTCCACCCCCCAAGTTGCTAGGTGCCTTGTTGCATCCTCTTAAAGTTCATGTTCCTTTCCTCCAGAGCACAGGCCTGGAGTGTACATAGTATTCATCCGTGTGATTGTTTGGTTAGGGTCTACTGTCTTCCTCTAAGCTCCATCAGTGCAGGAATTGGGTGCAATTTTAGTAACTACTGAGTTCCCAGGACTTGGTATAGTGTATGGCACAGAGTTAACACTAAATAAACCAGGACTTCTGTGAATGAACTCACACTCTATTTAAGAGCCATAGTATCACTGTCATAATGCACCTGCTGCTGTTAGCTCTGTCACCTTGCAATTCTGCTCACTCCCTGACACTATTGAACATATGTATTTGTGGGATATATAACACATATATACACATATGTATATATATAATATACACATGTATATATACATGTGTGTATATATATGTGTGTGTGCACATGCTATATCTACATATACACCTCTGTGTGTGTATGTGTGTGAGTATCTGGCAAAATCATAAAGACAAACAGCGAACTGAGATGAGTATATGCAGTAAATATGACAATGTGTTAATATTCTTATTGTGTAGTGGGGAACATCAGTTAAATGAAAGAGAGAGAGCTTGGCTATTTCAAGTAGCCAGGAGCCTCTTATGTACAATGCAGCTGCACACTGGGATCATTTGGGAGCTTTAACAAACCCTCATGCCTGGGTCTCATCCCCAGTTGGGTGTGGGTGTGGCCTGGGCAACAAGAGGTTCTAAGAACCACTCAAGTGATGCCAATGTGGAGCTAAGGTAGTGAGGCACTGGTTGAGGACCAGACAGTAAGTACGTCGTTTTGGAGCAGATTTTGTTACCTTTGTGAGGAGTCACTCTACATCTAAGGCGGATTGTTACCCCTTCCTCCAGAGGAAGAGCTTCAGGGATGGGGACCTTTCCTTGTGGTTTGACAGAGGACAAGTGTGGAGAGGAACCCAGGATCTTTTCAGGAGAGATGCGATCAAGATTTTGACCCCTACTTTTTTGAGATTCAAACTTCCAGTGGATTGAGATGGTTCCAGTGAAGGTCCATCACCAGGAAAAGATCCCAAAGGGTCCCAAGAAGAGTCTTTCATGAGAGAAGGGGGAGTCTGATAATATGGGCCCAATGTGAGGCCACATTTATAGCACTAATGATAAAAACAGTGACAGATTTGCTCTGAGACTTTTACCCTAAGTGATTTTGTTGACCTGGTTCTGTGTGTTTGCCCTGCAAGTAGGTGGCATACCGTGATTAATAGTCCCATCAGGGTGACCTGGCTGGGAGAGCATCAGTTCTCTAGTGGAAAGATGGATAGTCAGCTGGCGAAAACCCAGCAGATGTGTAGCCTTCTTCCAGCTAGTTGGTGAACTCACTGCCTTGAGGGCAATGACTCTGTTTGGCTCTCCAGCTTCAACCTTCTTTGAAGATACTAAGAATGTGGTTAATTATCAGCTTGCTCCACCTTTTTTTCAGCTGAGGCTTCACCTTAGATTTCTGCTCAGTCTCCTTGCTGCTAAATTATTTTCCGGGACTTGTGAGGGATACCTCGTTGGAACAAGGAAAGGTATTTACACAGAAGTTCCTGTTCTGTGCTGAGTGGGAAAGATAAGAGGCACCTCAACCGTGGTGTTCGGCCTCCAGGACCCTTTGAGCAATGGGGGCAGAGGCTGCTGGCACCCCCACTGGAAGACAGAATTCAATTTAAGTCTCAACAATCCTTGAAGTCCTTTGCATGCTCTTAGAGAGGCTGAATGAGTGTCACTTCAGATGTGGTGAGAAGCTGAAATGGAAACTATTATATCAAAACATTTCATTTGGTGGGGGGACTGTTTGGAAAAAAATCTTAATTTTTTTTTTAAGGAACAAAGAGGAGTTGATGAAAGGATTTGAGGTTATAATGACCAAAGTCTCCACTGCCTCTCTTTTCTCCCCACCCTTCTTCCAAAATGGAGAAAAGAAATGAAGCCAGAGAAATGTCTTAAATATTGTCAGTCTGGCAGGCCAAGTTTTTAGCTAGGATAGCGTGTAGTAGTAATACCTTTTAATTACAGTTGTACAATTATAAATAGGAAAGAAATGAAAAGATGAAGATGCGGTTTGTAATGAAATTACCATAAATACCATGGCAAGCTTTAAAGTCGTCACGAAAATCCGTAATACCAAAACATGAATGTGGAGGTTAACTTCTACCAAGGGTAGAAATTAAAATTTTGTGGATTTGTGGTCTTCCTTGTTAGTTTGGTATTTCCTCCTAAGTACACATAAGTACCATTATTTTACAGACACAGACAGACCTTTAAAAAGTCAGAGTCCTGGTTGGCAACTCTTATGTTCTCCAAGCCACTTGGGCAAGCTGACATAGAAATGACTTGAGTTACCAAGGCAAGTGGTGGGAACATCAAAAGAAATCTAGTCCAACTGCCTGGAGGGTTTTGATTACTTCTCCTTTTGGAAGCAGGCATGTATTTTGTTTGTGATGCACAAGTTTATCTTCAGTCTTTATTTAAAGACCCATTTTACTTCCCACTGAATGGACACATTTTTATGGCTGAGGATAGGGGATCATAACTGTGAACTGCTGCATTGGTCCTGAGGTGAATAAGCTAAGCTATTCGATTGGAGCCCTTAGATGGGTTACATCATCTTTTGGTGCCTTTGCTTTTCTCACAAGTTAGCTCCTGTTTGTTAAAATATTGCTAATGAGATCAATATCATGAGGTCAATTTCCATAAGTCTGTTCCCTAGCTGCACACTGCTAAGAGATCTTGAAAACATGAAACTTTGATCAGAAGAGAGATCAAATAAATGAGTTTGGCTCACTTTATTGCAAACCTTTCTCCAACATTGTGAAAATCCTTAACATGTCCTGGTGATGGTAGATTGTGTCCTCTCTTTGCACATGACAAGAAACTTTTCTTTTTCTAAACCAAGAACAATGATTTTGCTGCTTCTTACTGCCATTAGCATATGGGCTAGCACAATCGATTAAGAGGTATATTTTTCTGCCTCTGCTAGGAATAAGAAATTATGCTGTGATGGTTATCTAGGATTAAAGATGGGACAGCAAAGTAAATCTGAGGATGCCAAATTGAGGAAAGTATTGAGGAAAAAGGGCAGATTAGAGAAGGCTTTTTATGTGGACTTAAAAGAAAATCCAATGGATAATAGAGAGTCATTGAAGGTATTTGAGCATGGAAACGACATCATGAAAGTGGTATTTTGGGATAAATCGAAAGGTAAATAAATTGGAATCTGGTCATTGCCTGCCCTGGAGACACTGTGGGGGCAGGAACAAAGTGACAATAACTTTTCCTTAGCTTGAGGCTGTGGGAAACCTAAAGCCCAGCTACTAATACCAATGGTGGGTGGGAAGTCTGGCTCCTGAGAATTCCCTCTTCCTTTGTCCCACTGTCCCTACCAGTTGGGCTAGGTGGTTTCAGGTGAGAGGTGCAGCGCTCCAAGTACTGCAGTACCCCAGGTGGAAGGAGAGGGAGGTTCTTGGAGGGCAGGACCTCCTGCCTGAGGATGCATGTAGTTGTGTGTGGTAGTGGTGGTGGAGTTTGAAAGAGCCAAGAAGAAGTGGTCTCACTCCTCTCTGCCCCTTTCTAAACTCTCAGGAAAGAATCAATATAAGACGTGGATGACTTTGATTAGCCCCTCCATCTGGTGCCACATTGCTAGCCAAGAGAGCTGATATGCTGAATTCATTGGGGGAAAATAAGGAGAAATTGGAGAAGCTTGGCTGCTGTAAAAGAAAGATAACAAGTTGAACAACTTATAACAAAGGAAGTTAGAATTAATGGGTCAGAGCACAAGAATATAAAATACACATAATAAATATCCTCAAAGGAAAAAATATCAGAAATGGAAAAAAGAAATGAGCAGTCCTAAAGAAGATCCTACCAGAGATACTGGGTAAGATGAAGACAATAGATGAAGAACTCAGAGGGATTGAATAGTAGAATGAAAACCTTGGATGAACTAATCGTTGAGCTGGAAGACCAAGCCCTTAGGCATCAGAAACAGACAATAAGGAGAAAGACTGGATAAAAGAAAAGTTAAGAGAAAGAGAGAAGTGCCAATATGATAGGGATCCTAGAATGGGAAAGAAAGAGAAAGTAGTGAAGAAATATTTCAAGAATTAATAACTATCTATATAGAAATATGGATAAAAGACTTTAGATTGAAAGGGTTTTAAGTAGAGATAAGGAAAAATCGTACAATAGAGATAAGGGAAAATCAACACAAGCCACATTATAAAGACATTTAAGAACTTAGAAGACAAAGAAGTTCTAGAAGATTCTTGAGAGAAGGAGTAGATGACCTCGAAAGGAACAAGAATAAACTGCCATCACACTTCTCAACAGCAACGCTCGATGCAAGGAGACAGTGGAGTAATAGTCTCAAAGCACTAGTACATTGTTCCTGAGGTTTTATACCCAGCTAAATTATCATTGAAATGCAAGGGGTGACATGAAGACATTCTTAGTCTAAGAATGTTTACCTCATAAAGACAAGCTTTGAAATGCTACTGGAAGATGAAAAACCATTCCAGCAAGATGCTAAGAGTGTGGGAAGTGTATCGGTCAGTCAGGGAACAAATCATTTTAGATGTTTCAAGCTGAGAGGGATTTAATGGGGGGAGTTGATTACAAAGATGGTGAAAGACTCGGGGGAGCAAAAGGGGAAGGGTGGTCTGCTCAGAGCTCAAGGAGCTGCTATTGCACCTGGGCTGGAGCCTCTGAGCCCACACTTGCTCTGGCTGCTCCTGGAGCTGCACTGCGAGTGCTGCTGGAAGCATGGGGCTGACACTGGGCAGGAGCCACCACTGTTGAAGCTGAGGTGCTATCAGAAACAGAATGGCTCTGATCATCTTTCTACTTGCTGATCAGGCGCAGGTGCCTCCCATTGGCAGAACCTAACTAGGATTTGGCCAGCAAGGAAGACTGGGAAATGTAGAGCCTCTTGCTTGCCCTTCTTCCAGAAAAGAATATAGAAGAGTAAGTGTGAGACTAGGAGCTGAAGACAAATATCTGGCCTGGGAGCTAAGGGCATGTAAATAAACTAGAAAGGTTAATTCCTGTCTAAATAAGGGGAACAAAGAGAGAAGGCAACAAGGTCACGTCCATTATAATCTAGAACAAAAATGAGCAATACCATTTCATTGGCAGGGAGGTGAGAGTGTGCTAAAGCATATGTTTGGTAAAGATATAGATACTGAAAAATGTAAGAGACTGATAGTGTTCTATGTCACTAGTCATTGTACAAAACATGACTAAAGCAATAGCGAGATAACACTTTACAGACATCAGAGTGGCAAATATTATAAAATTGAATGACTTCAAGTATAGGCAAGAATTTGATAAAAAAGGAACCCTCGTGCATGTGAGAGTAACTGGTACAGCCACTGTCTGGCGGTACTTACAGACACTGAGGATCTAGCCAAACCACTCCTGGGATTATAGGCCAGAGAAATAGTTGCATCATAAGGGGACATGAACAATGATGTCCTCTGTTGCATGTGTGTGGTAGCAGACAGGTGGAGGCTAAGAACTTAGATACCTATCACTAGGAGACTGAATAAGTAAAACATGGGGAAGCTTACTATGGAATATAAACTAGATACCTAAGGGCATTATGAAAACACAAAAACATAGTGTTAAGTGAAAATAGTAAGATATAGAATAAGATGTATAGGAAAATATTACTTATGAAAAATAACATACATACCCAAAACTTCCACATAGCATTTAAGGATATCATAGTGGGTTGAATGGTAGCCCCCGCAAAAGATATGGTCACATCCTGGAATTTGTGAATGTGATTTTTTTGTTTGTTTGTTTTGGAAAAAGGGTCTTTGCAAAAGTAATCAAGTGAAGATCCCAAGATGAGATCATCCTGGATTATCTGGATGGGCCCTAAAGCCAATGACAAATGTTCTTAAAAGAAACACACAGAATGGAAACAGAGAAGAGAAGGCAGCCAGGTGAAGACAAGCAGAGACTGGAGTGATGCAGTCCTAGCCAAGGACACCTGGAGCCTCCAGAAGCTGAAAGAGGTAAGGAATGGAATCTCCCCTGGGGCATCCAGAGGGAGTGTGAGCCTGCTGCTACCTTGACCTTGGACTTCTGCACCTCCAGGGCTGTGAGAGGATACATTTATGTTGTTTTAACCTACCATGTTGGAGATAATATGTTACAATAGTCACAGGACACTAATGCAGATGCCTTTTAAATCTTTATTTGGTAGATTTCTAAAGCTGTACATGAGGTGCAGTCAGTCCACCAGGGGTCCACAGGGACTAGATGGCAGTGTCAGGAGGCTGCCTTGGTGACCCGTGCACTGTGCTCCTCTTCCACACCCTCTCCCCTTTCCCCTTAGAATCTGTCTTTACCCTGTGTATTGGTTATCCACTGCTGGGTAACAAATTACCCCCATATTCAGCAGTTTAAAACAACAAGCGTTTATTATCTTACAGCTCCTGTGGACTGGGAATCTGAGTGCTGTGGCTTAGCTGGCTGCCTCTGACCTACCATCTCTTATAAGGCTACAGTCAAGGTACCGGCCAGGGCTGGAGTCATCTCAAGGTAGGATTCACTTTCAAGCTCACTCACGTGGCTGTTGGCAGGCCTCAGGTTTTCACTGGCCGGAGACATCAGTCCCATAACCTATGGGCTCCACAGGGCTGTTCACAACGTGGTAGTCTGTTTCCCCCAGAGTGAGGGATGAGAGAGAGAGAGAGAGAGGCCACAACAGAAGCTGTGATCTTTTATAACCTAATCTTGGAAGTGACATCCTGTCACTTCTCTCTATTCTGTTCATTAGAAGTGAGTCACCACACCTAGCCCATACTCAAGGGGGTGGGGAGGTTACACAAGAGGTCGGTACCAGGAGGCAGGGATCACTGGAGGCTGTCTGAGAGGCTGCCTAAAATACTCCAAGAGGAAGTTAGAGAAATAGAGTACTCTCTCTCAATAGGGAGTAGGATGTACCCAAGTTGAGAGGGGCCATAGGAATTCTTATGAGAAAATGTGTCATAAGCAGAGTTAAACATTTACTCATACCTCTGTCATTTCTCTCTGGCCTCTTCTCTGGGTTCTATTTGATTAACCAAACCAACTGAACAAAAACTAAGAAACTGACTTCCATGCCGATCACTTCTCCAAATTTCAAATTCCATCTCCCTCCACAAACTGTTTGCTGTTGTTTACTTTCCGAAATCCTCAGGAGTTATTTTTTATATTTTGTCCAGCGTTTATAGTAGTTAGCAGGAAGGTTGTTCTGTAAGCAACTTACACCGCTGCAGTAAACATGCAACTCTATTTAAAATGCATTTGATCAATGTCTGAAAACATGTTACCCTGGTTACAGTGGGAGGGAAAAGGATGAAAAAGTCTAGGAATTGCTGAGTCAAAGCAACTTGTTTGGGCTTCTGTAAAAGGCTCTAAGTATTCTAAAATTCATGTTTTTTCTGGAGTAGAAACAACATGAACTAGAGAGCTTGATGGAGCTGGTTTAAATTCCAATTCTACCATTACTAGCAGAGTGACCTCATGCAAGTGACTTAACCTGTGCTTTAATTTCCTCATCTGTAAAAATCAGGTAAAGATATATAGCTCTTTGGAATGTACAGGGTCAACCAAAGCAATGTATGTGAAATGCATGCGGTGCACTGCATTGGAACACAGGCGGCCTTCTTCAGAGCTCTGCACACTTTCCTTCCCTCCTTTCATTATCCAGTTATCCGACAAGTGCATAGAGCCAACATAGTTTGGCATTTGCTAGACCATCATCCAGAGCATCCCAGTGTGCACGGAAAGAAAGCAGGTCATTGAGAATAGCTGTCTTTGTAGGGACAGTGTGGTGTGTGCGTAGGGCTGGCTCCCCGCCTGGGATGCAGGGGTCAGTGGGGCTGCCGCCAGCCGTCTGCTGTGTTAGCCAGGGAAATAAACTCACAGCCCTCCTGGCACCTACTGCTGGCCTTGGGTAAACATAATTAGAGTCTTCAAAAAGAGAAGAGGGAACACAACCAAGATCCCCACTCACCATGTAAACAGGATGTCCACTGAATGGCAGCCGTGGAGATGTTTATGTTCTGTTCAGGGGACAATTGACAAAAGGCCTCTGGGAACCTTTATTGCTGCCTGGAGCAATGGTCTGCCAACAATGGTGGTGGCTGGGTTCTTCCCCGGTTTGTACTGTGGCTGCTGAGCTTCCGCTGAGAGCTCTGGGGCTGTGCTGTCTGGAACCAGATGTAGTCCTTTCGCATGCTGGGTCTGGTTATCAGCTCAAGGCCCTTTATACACAGATGAGGGCATTCTGGCCTCCGTTGCTCAGTTTCGAGCGTGCCTCCTATGACCTAGAGGCTGGCTGGTTGAGGCCTTTATGGAATAATAATCACTGATAGCTACCATTTACTCAGAGCTAGGCAGTGGGCCAAATACTTCACATGAATGATCTCATTTAACCCTCATTATAACCCTTTGTGGTAATTTTATTGTCCTGAGGAGGCCCTGCAAAGCTAAGCAACTGGATTAGAAGTCAGATTAGTTGGATCTCAAACCTGTGCTTAAATAGTAAGCTTAGGTGAAGGCAGGGACCATTGTCAAGTTCAACACTCCATCTCTATGGCCCAGAATAGTGTGTGAGAAAACACTTGTTGAATGAATAATTTTTCAGAAAAAAAAAAAAATTCTACCAAAATGCTGCTCTCCACCGATTTTCTGGGGAGCACGTTTTCCCCTAGTAGTGAGAGTGTGTTGCGTGGTTTACTCCACACATTCCTTTCCACCCTGGCAACTCAGGGCGCTCACTGGTCAGTGCTGGCTGCAGTTGGGTCTCGGGTATGGGCTGAGGCACCAAGACAGTGACCAATTGGCTAAGTGTCTAACGAAGAAGCCAAGTCCTAATTTAGTCCAGTCTTCTCTGGAATTCTAGGCAGGGAAAGCATCTCTTGAGACCATCCAGTCGCCTGCCCCCAAAGCAGCAGAAACAGTGAAAGCAGATGCTCATCTCAGCTGGCTTTGTCTCTGGTGCACAAGCCCTGGAGAGTGGTTTCACTGCCCTTCCTCCAGGACACAGGAGGGTTTAAACGGAGCCGTGGAAGATAGGCTGAGCAGATTTTCCAGGAATG
>NW_006772326.1:708762-711635 GCF_000442215.2 Lipotes vexillifer
GGAATGCCAGGAGGTGGTCCCTCTCCCCTTATAATTCCAAATGCAATAGGTGGAGACCCAAGAACCCTTTAGTCTTCAAATTCCTGAGTAAAAGGGAGGGGCATGCTTGTTCTGCAGGATGGATTAAGACATCGACATGTCCAGGTCCAGAACAGAGCATGGTCTTTATCTTAAGTCTGAGTTTTTAGGTTAGAGGGAAATGCAGCCTTCTCTCTCTCTATTCAGGTCTCCTTTTGGGGAGGCACTTGGGTGGTGGCAGGGACCCTCCCTGGAGTCGATCATTTCCCTGCCTAGAGCTGAGGCCGTAGTGACCTCAGTATTGTTACTAAGTCTCAGTCAAGTGCAGGTGGTTGTTTTAAAGTGGCCCAAGTTGTTGGAATATTGCTGGAAAATAAAAGCAAGCCAAGGATTGCCCAAACTGGTATTATTTGGTTGATGGTAAAATGATGAGGTCTTGTGCTGTGTGTTTGTTCATTGTTGATGGTGGATTTTTTGTTTGTTTGTTTGTTTTTGCATTTTAACCATCACATCCCTGTGTCCCAGATTCTGGACCCATTGGTTGATGATGTGTCCTGTTGGGATACACCAGACTTGCAGATAGGCCTGGGATTTCTGGGAGCAGTCTGGGACCAAAGGTATAGTTCAACATCCTTCTCAGTGGTCTCTTTTCCATATGTTTATTCATTCCTGCACACGGCATGGCCTTCCACAGTATTGCTGCCTCTCATCTTTCAGTCCCAGTGTCCAGTCTAGGCTCCCATTCCAGCTGCTTCTCACATAGGAAGCAGGGTGGCCTGTCCAGCTCCCCTGGCATGCCAGTGTATAACACCTTCTTTATCTTGCCTTATGAAGAGAGATCCTATACTTGTTTTACCAGTGGCAGAGCTCGCGGTTCCTCAGCTCTAAGAAGTAAAGGACAGCCTGCTGGGGACTGGGGCAGGAGGGGAAGCAGCTGCAGCCATGGCAGCTGGGAAGACTGTGGGTTCTGCTGACCCTCATTTGGCTGAGTCAATAGAAGAACAAGCAAGATAATGGAATGGATACTCTTTTTTTTAATTACTTTATTTTATTTATTTATTTTTGGCTGCTTTGGTTCTTCGTTGCTGCACGGGCTTTCTCTAGCTGCGGCGAGCGGGGGCTACTCTTTGTTGCGGTGCGTGGGCTTCTCATTGCGGTGGCTTCTCTTGTTGCAGAGCACGGGCTCTAGGCATGTGGGCTTCAGGAGTTGTGGCTCGCAGGCTCAGGAGTTGTGGCTCACGGGCTCTAGAGCGCAGGCTTGGTAGTTGCGGTGCACGGGCTTAGTTGCTCCATGGTATGTGGGATCTTCCCAGACCAGGGCTTAAACCCGTCTCACCTGCAATGGCAGGCGGACTCTTAACCACTGCGCCACCAGGGAAGCCTGGAATGGGTACTCTTGATTGATACGTACTGATAAAAGTCTTGATGGAGGCTGTGGGAGGCTGGGGGAAAAGGGTTAAGATCTGAGTAGAAAGAGTTTGAAAACAGATTCAGATTCATTAAAGTTGCTGGTGGAGATTGTTAATGATTCAAAGTGTTTCTTTGGATCAGAGAGTCACGGGGCTCTTTTAAATTGAGCTTTTTTTTTTTTAATTAAAAAAAGGAACTAGCAGATTTCTCCAAAATATAAATTGGGCTTTGGCAGTAAACTGCTGCTTCTTGCCATCAGAGAGTCATGCGAGTCTCAGGAATGGCAAACATCTGTTTGACGGGCATCCCGACCTTGGCTTGGCAGAGAACTCAGGAGAAACAGCATCACGATGTGATGCGTAGTTTTCATTTGAGATAGCAAGCATGGTGGGTAGCAGTGAGGCCAAGTATTAAGAGCAGAGTAGCTATTTAATAAATATTTACTGGGCTTCCCTGGTGGCGCAGTGGTTGAGAGTCCGCCTGCCGATGCAGGGGACACGGGTTCGTGCCCCGGTCTGGGAAGATCCCACATGCCGTGGAGCGGCTGGGCCTGTGAGCCATGGCCGCTGAGCCTGCACTTCCGGAGCCCGTGCTCCGCAACGGGAGAGGCCATGGCAGCAAGAGGCCCGCGTACCGCAAAGAAAACTAATAATAATAATAAAAAAAACCCTAGCAATTAATAAATATTTACTGAGTGTCTACAACGGGCCAGCTAAGCTATGTGCTGGGGATACAACGGTTACTAGGACACACCTAGGACACAAATAGCTTAGCTTCACACAGACCCTGGGGATAAAAGTTCACAGTATGTTGTCATGAATATTCTATACCTTATTGTGGTTCTTTCTTGTACAGCTACTGGACAGCCAGGCATTTTTTTCTCTTCACCATTTACTCATTAGCATACTAGCAGATCTTTTCAGGGTGTTTGTATTAAGATTAAAATTATAAAAATAGTTGGAGATTCATGAGTGCAAGTTTGCTCTTGTAAACCTTGTGTCAGTACTTTTCAGAATTCATAATTTTTCAGACTTTATATAAGTAAAATGATGGATTTATAATATAAATACCCCCAGCAGGTACTGGGGCGATATCTTTTGATAAAGCATTTAAATATTCTTGCCACTAGGTGGATATATATGAATATTGACACTGATTGTGATAAAGATTGTAAGTAACCTCACATCATTTCAGGTCAGGCAGGCATTGCTGTGAAGTGAATTATGAAAAATATTCAATTTTCAAAGATTTAAAAAATTCTCACAATTGTAGGTAAAGGAGTTGTGGAGAGTATTGATGAAGATCATTCACTATGACACATATAGTTTATTGCTTCATACAGACACAGAATAAAAGTTTGCAAAGTGTGTTGCCATGAACATAATCACCTTTGCTGTGATTATTTCATCAGATTTACCTAGAAAACAATTTTGACTTTTCCCTAC
>NW_006772326.1:711645-714221 GCF_000442215.2 Lipotes vexillifer
TTTAATCAGAGGAAAATCAACACCACCACCCACCGCAGATCTTCTGCCATTCATGTTTGGATTCTTTCCCGAGGCTTCAAGGTTGGCATTCTGTTGGAATCACACTGCTAGCTGACTTCTTGTGAACCGTCATGTGAAGTGGGAAATAGAATTCCACCAGAGCTACACTAAATCTTCTAATTAGAGCCAGGAAGTATTTCATTTGATGTACAAAACAACATAAAGCCACCATCCTGGCCCATGGCCCCCATGGCATCCACATCAATGGCTGGATGGAGAGTAGGGGCAGGAGGGAGCTATGGATAGGTTGGTGAATGTAACCGCACTGGCCTCGTTTCTGTGTCTTGTGCACTCCAAACTTCTTTGCAGCCTATGTGCTTTCTGTTTCTTCTTCTTGGAATACACTTCTTGTGACTTCGGAAGAACTAATTCCTTCTTGTCATTTAGGCATCTCCTAATGGCACCTCCTGTGACAGACGTTCCTTGACCACCCTATTAATTGTTGTCCAACTTCAGCCACTCTTTATAACATTACCCTATTTTATTTTCTTCAGAGCAGTTCTATGAGATGATCCTGCTATTTGTTAACTTATTTACTTGTTCATTATTTTTCTCCTTCACAGAACAAAGACCTTTCTGACTCATTGATAGGGTTTTTAGTCCCTGGAGCAGTGCCTGGCATATGAAAGGGCTCACTAAACATTTGTTGGATGCATGAATGCCCCCTACAATGTCACCAGTTCCCCTATTTTACGGTCCTCTCTCTTCTCCCCTCCCAACATCCCAGTGTTCCTTTTGTGACAAATGTCTCGGAAGAAAAAATACTGCAAATGTGGGAAACGTGATAGAGCATGAAGTGTGGTAGAATATTAAATTAGCCTCATAAACTGTGAGTCATAAATCATGGTTCCATCTGTTCTGTGACAGAGTGAAAACAGCACAGTCTTCCACAAGATAGGAACTAAAAACAAAGAGGCCATGAGTTTCGACTCATGAGCCTGTTACTATTATTTTGGATTGTCTTCTCTTTCCCACACTCCTCAGCAGTCATTTTAGTCATGCTATGCCCTTCTGAAATAAGCCCAGGAATCTGTTCATAGTAGATATTGGTTCCCTCCAATCTATCAGTTTCTACCCCTTAGCTCCATACCTGGCACCTTGAAGCCATTCAACAAATATTTGAGGGCTATTAATGGTAAATTCCACTGTTACAGATTTCTTCTTCTGAGTCAATTATGTTATTTTTTTTCTAAAACAAAAAGATCCTTTAGAATTAATACAATCTAGTATTCACTGATAAATCTCACGGAAAGATTTGATGGGGTATAGAGTACAGGATAGTTTTTTAAGCATGAGTCATTACTTGAGCAGGAGAGGTCTGGGTGAGGCATGGTCACGGGCCGCACAAGGGCACAGGTTGTCCTGAGAAATGATGGGACATTCAGAGGGGAGAGAGGAATGAAAAAGAGTTTCCAAGACAGCTGGTTCATATTACAATTTTACCTAAGGCCAACATGGCGACGGATGCTGTTCTGGGAGACTTGATGCCTTCAGATTGGCTAAAAGCATGGTGAAGACAGGAGGTCACCAGGACATCCTGGGACTGACAAAACCATAGTTTTATCTTGGGGAAATTAAGTTAAAATGAACATCAGTACACAGATGACATTTCTGACAGGCTTCCCAAGAAGTTGATGGCAGTGATTGCCTCTGGGGAACAAAACTGAGGGGGGTAGGGTAGTGGGTGGGTCTGTAGAGTTTTGTTTTCCTCTTTGTAACCTTTTCTAGAATTTTAATTTTCCCCCATGACATGTAATTTGTTTCACAATTACAAAATTTAAAAATCAGTATCTTTTAAAGACTTTACCATATTAAAATGCTAGCTGAGTAAAAGTGAATATCACAGCAATTGTAATAAAATAGTAGTAGGGGGACATTATGACAGGGTTCAAATTGACATATTAATATGAGAAGAAAACCCTTCCATTTGTAAAACACCGTTATTCATGAATAGTTTTCAGTCTTCGGTGCAGTGTTGTTCAGTCCCTCAAGACACTATAGCAGCTCCAGAAACAGACCGGGCAACGGTTCTAGAGCACAGACCCTCAGGCTTAAAATTCTCTGACGTAATAATGCCTCCTGCTCTACTCAGTCTGCTCTCCTTGTGACTTGGTTTCCTTTTTTCCTCTCTCATTACCAATTAGACTGCTGCCTCTGAGTGTTTTGAATTCAAGCCCTGCAAGACAAGAATTGACTGTCGTTGTATAGTACTCAGGGTAGTAATAGTTTCCTAGGCTTGTTCACTCCCCTGTATCTTTATCATAAAGTGCAACCACCTGAGGTCACATGCAAATGCATCTGATCTTTTCAACCTGAAAACTTCTAACGCATAACTCCCGTACTTAAAAAATCCCAATACTCCCTCCTTACATTGATAGCACACTGAATAGATTTTCAAGCTCCGTTATGCAGTCCTACTTCATCATCAAGGAAAGAGGGGACTTTCCTTTTGTGATCCCCTCCTATCATGGAAGGAGCTATTTAAGTCACTATTACACATAGGGAAAGATTTGCAA
>NW_006772326.1:714231-717404 GCF_000442215.2 Lipotes vexillifer
GCACGAGGTATGAAGATATCATGATCTATAGCTGTTGGGGAGTAAAAGGTTTTTCCAGTTATCATCTGCTTCTGGAACATCATACCTTGTTTAGTCTAAAAGACATGAAGTAAGCCGGGCACTGTGGTTTTACCCAAGCATTGGTCAAACACTTTGGATAATTGTAATTTGTGTAAAAGAAGAGCTGTGCAGAGCTGCAGTAGTAGTAGGGTTGCACCAGACAATTTGCGGGGGGGGGGGTTCTTTTTCATTTTCTACTCTCATAATTTAGAAAGGCCAGGGGACTTTCATGAGTGAGAACTATAGGCGTGACCTTATTTGGAGCAGCAGGAGGATCAGAGAGATTGTTGAGGCATCGTCTGGCTCTGTGATTTTTTTCAGTGTTGACACAGTTAACACTTGTCTGATTTCCTCGGAGTTGCAATAAGTTACAGCCCCCTTCCTGGCCTTACAAGAGCAATTCGTTGCTGATAAACTCCTTGCAGGCAGACTTCTTGCAGGTAAAAGATGGAATATCCATTGAAATTATTACTGCATCATTATTTTAAAAATTAACAAAGCCTATGTGTATATATAATTGAACCTTGGTGGAGAAATCTGTTTGTTCACCAAACATATGTTCTTTCCACTTTACTGGGGAGACCTGTGCTCTGCCCTGTGGTGTGAAAGGGGGAATGTTCAGAGAGGTGGTGCCCAGACAGAGGCTATCTTTCCCAGGCCCTTTGCCTCATGTGTGACGGCTTCTTGCCAATAAAAGTGAGAGCTGGTGTGCATCACTTCCAGGCCGGGGTTTTAAGAAGAGATGTACATTTTCCAATGTACTTGTCTCCAGGATTCCACTGGATGCAGAGTACACTGAGGTTTAGGGGCTGGTGGTGCCAAAAGAATCCTGGATCCCTGAATCACTATGTGTTCAGGTCAACCAAGAACACCTGCACTGGACTGTTACATAGCAAGGAAAAAAACCTATATTGTGCAAAGCCACTGAAGTTTGGAGTTTATTTACCCCCCCCCAGCTTCAGGGTCAGAAAACATTTTCTGTAAAGACCCAGATAGTAAATATTTTAGGCTTTGTGGGAAACATATGTTCTCTGTCTTGTGTTCTTCTTTTTTTGGCTGAAAAAAATGCTATTTATTTATTTTTAGGTATTTATTTATTTTAGGTATTATTTTTAGGCTATTATTTAGGTATAATTGACATATAAAATTGTAAATTTAAAGTGTGCAACGTGATGGTTTGATATATATATATGTCTTCTTTTTTTAATTAACCCTTTAAAAATATAAAAATCATTCTTAGCTTACAGGCTGTGCAAAAACAGCTGCAGGCTTAACTAAAACAAACTTTTAATACATAACAAAACAACAACAAAAACCCACACAACAAAACGGTGTAAATGGTGTGTGAGATATTACTACTGTTGACCAGCAAACCAGGGAGACTGGAGAGATGACCTTTAGGCCACTTGGGCCAACCATCCCACCATTAGGATGGCTGCACGTGGTTGTCCATTGTGGCACCCAAGTGTTCCCAAGACACACACAGTCCAAATTTATTCTCATAAATGCAAACAATGCCTCCAAAGTTGAAGTTGGTGTACTACATCAAACTACTAGAAGAGTTAAAATCTCATAACCGAATTGGCACATCTAAGGATGTGAATGGATTAGGGCTTCCTCTTCCCCTGTCCTCCTTTGTCATCATATACAGCCCTTCTTCCACCACTCTTTGTTTTTGGTTCCTTTGCTCCTGTTAGTGGGGTCTTCAAACAGTAGATCAAGATCAACTAGCAGATCTTGAAGCTCCACATGGTAAGATTCCAGGATGGTGTCTCCATTTCCCTGATCCGTTTCCCAGGTGGATGGTGGGGCTGCCAGCCCTGGCACCTGCCATTCCACCCAGTCAGCATGGAACCCAAGACCACTGAGCTTTGAGGAAAGTGAACATCCAACAATAAGATGAGATGATACATGATAGATTCTCCCATGAAGATTTCAAAGAATTTCCAATGGTGTGAGAAAAAGCTTGTGGAAGAATATTAAGTGAAAGAGCAGAATTGAAAATTACATATTTAATATGATCCCAATTGTCTAAAAACAAAGACTTGAAGGAAATACACCAAAATGTTAACAGTGGTGGACTATAAATGATTAAAAAAAATTCTGTTCTGTGCTTTTTTGAAAATATGTACAAATGGGCCTGTGTTATTTTTCAAAAGGATCAACAAAATTCATGGTAGTTCTTCCTACAAAGTCTTTGGAGAGCCCTGCTCTACAGAGTGAGTTCCAGCTCAAGTCTTGCTCTCTGAGTTTCTGCTCTGAGAAGCTCTTAGGGGACCCTGAAGCGCATGTTCAGATCGGGAGCAGGAAAGACAAGAGGGGCGTGAATGACGGAGTTCTGAATATGAGTGAGCGTAAGATTTGAACCAGAGGAAATCTGGAGGCCCAGAGCAATGTTTGTTTGGTGAGCTCTGTTTCTTCCCTTCCTGCAGGCATTCAGCTTGTTTCAGATCCAGTGTCTTATCCCCAAATATACCCTGTCCAGTCTGGTTCTCCATCCCGACTCGGTACTCCCTGAGTCCTGGCACGGGAAACAAAACAAGAAAGGCTTGCAGACCCAGGCTGTCCTGTCCTCTCATTCTCGCCCTTCCACGTGGGGCTTAGAGCAGAAGCCTCCCCACCATGCTCTGTGCTTGCAACCCTCACCCCTGCAGTCCAGACCCTTCCTGCTGCCCCTCATCCTTCTTGAATGATCGTTGCAGGCCTATGCTGTGGTAGCCCCACACAGGTCATCATTTTGTTTGAGCACATGCAAGTGTACACACGTGCTGCCTGGACCATTTACGGGTCCACTGCTGGGCACGGGGTTACGCAGAACACTCGTTCATTCAGCCAGTCAGCAAATTGCCCTGTAGGTGCCAGGGTACAGAAGAAGCCAGATAGAAAAAGTCCCTTCCCTCTTGGAACAGACTTTCCACTAGGGAGATAGACAGTAAGCAAATACATATATGCTGTAATGTAGAGGAGTGGTAAGTGCTATAAAGAAAAATAAGGCTGGGGAAGAGGCTAGCGACCTGGGATGGAAGGTGCCTTTAGAGACACTGGTCAGAGGAGGCTTCTCTGTGGAAGTTGCATTTTAGCAGAGACTTTGATGCAGTGAGGGAAAGAGCTAA
>NW_006772326.1:717414-741872 GCF_000442215.2 Lipotes vexillifer
AAGTGTTCTGGCTGAGGGAACAGTAAGTGCAGGAACCTTGAGTCAGGACCAAGCTTGATACCCGTCCTCAGGTTGCTTGCATTCTAGTGAAAGAGACAGATGGGTAAACAGACAATTGCAATATTGTGTGATAGACATTTATCGCTCAGCGTTTATAACTGTCTAAGTTTTATGACATTTAAAAATGTATGTTATCTATTGTCTCTGCCCCCAGTAGAAAATAAGCTCCATGAGGGTGGAGATTTTTACATTTTTTTGTTCACAACACTGTCTCCAGGTCCTAAAACAGGTACAGGCACATAGCAGATGCTCAATATATATATATATATATTGAGCATCTGCTATGTGCCTGTACCTGTTTTAGGACCTGGAGACAGTGTTGTGAACAAAAAAATGTAAAAATCTCCACCCTCATGGAGCTTATTTTCTACTGGGGGCAGAGACAATAGATAACATACATTTTTAAATGTCATAAAACTTAGACAGTTATAAACGCTGAGCGATAAATGTCTATCACACAATATTGCAATTGTCTGTTTACCCATCTGTCTCTTTCACTAGAATGCAAGCAACCTGAGGACGGGTATCAAGCTTGGTCCTGACTCAAGGTTCCTGCACTTACTGTTCCCTCAGCCAGAACACTTGTCCCCACTCTGCACTTAGCTCTTTTCTTTCATGTGTTTGTTGGCAGTCTGTATATCTTCTTTGGAGAAATGTCTATTTAGGTCTTCTGCCCATTTTTGGATTGGGTTGTTTATTTTTTTGTTATTGAGCTGCATGAGCTGCCTGTAAATTTTAGAGATTAATCCTTTGTCAGTTGATTCATTTGCAAATATTTTCTCCCATTCTGAGGGCTGTCTTTTGGTCTTGTTTATGGTTTCCTTTGCTGTGCAAAAGCTTTGAAGTTTCATTAGGTCCCATTTGTTTATTTTTGTTTTTATCTCCATTACTCTAGGAGATGGGTCAAGAAGGATCTTGCTGTGATTTATGTCATAGAGTGTTCTGCCTATGTTTTCCTCTAAGAGTTTGATAGTTTCTGGCCTTACATTTAGGTCTTTAATCCATTTTGAGCTTATTTTTGTGTATGGTGTTAGGGAGTGATCTAATCTCATACTTTTACATGTACCTGTCCAGTTTTCCCAGCACCACTTATTGAAGAGGCTGTCCTTTCTCCACTGTATATTCCTGCCACCTTTATCAAAGATAAGGTGACCATATGTGCATGGGTTTATCTCTGGGCTTTCTATCCTATTCCATTGATCTATCTTTCTGTTTTTGTGCCAGTACCATACTGTCTTGATTACTGTAGCTTTGTAGTATAGTCTGAAGTCAGGCAGCCTGATTCCTCCAGCTCCATTTTTTGTTCTCAAGATTGCTTTGGCTATTCGGGGTCTTTTGTGTTTCCATACAAATTGTGAAATTTTTTGTTCTAGTTCTGTGAAAAATGCCAGTGGTAGTTTGATAGGGATTGCATTGAATCTATAGATTGCTTTGGGTAGTAGAGTCATTTTCACAATGTTGATTCTTCCAATCCAAGAACATGGTATATCTCTCCATCTGTTTGTATCATCTTTAATTTCTTTCATCAGTGTCTTATAATTTTCTGCATACAGGTCTTTTGTCTCCTTAGGTAGGTTTATTCCTAGATATTTTATTCTTTTTGTTGCAATGGTAAATGGGAGTGTTTTCTTGATTTCACTTTCAGATTTTTCATCATTAGTATATAGGAATGCCAGAGATTTCTGTGCATTAATTTTGTATCCTGCTACTTTACCAAATTCATTGATTAGCTCTAGTAGTTTTCTGGTAGCATCTTTAGGATTCTCTATGTATAGTATCATGTCATCTGCAAACAGTGACAGCTTTACTTCTTCTTTTCCGATTTGGATTCCTTTTATTTCCTTTTCTTCTCTGATTGCTGTGGCTAAAACTTCCAAAACTATGTTGAATAAGAGTGGTGAGAGTGGGCAACCTTGTCTTGTTCCTGACCTTAGTGGAAATGCTTTCAGTTTTTCGCCATTGAGGATGATGTTGGAAAAGCTTTCTCTGCATCTATTGAGATGATCATATGGTTTTTCTCCTTCAGTTTGTTAATATGGTTTATCACATTGACAGATTTGCATATATTGAAGAATCCTTATATTCCTGGAATAAACCCCACTTGATCTTGGTGTATGATCCTTTTAATGTGCTTCTGGATTCTGTTTGCTAGCAGATTTGCATATATTGAAGAATCCTTATATTCCTGGAATAAACCCCACTTGATCTTGGTGTATGATCCTTTTAATGTGCTTCTGGATTCTGTTTGCTAGTATTTTGTTGAGGATTTTTGCATCTATGTTCATCAGTGATATTGGCCTGTAGTTTTCTTTCTTTGTGACATCCTTGTCTGGTTTTGATATCAGGGGTTGGTGGCCTTGTAGAATGAGTTTGGGAGTGTTCCTTCCTCTGCAGTTTTTTGGAAGAGTGTGAGAAGGATAGGTGTTAACTCTTCTCTAAGTGTTTGATAGAATTTGCCTGTGAAGCCATCTGGTCCTGGGCTTTTGCTCAATATTGTTTAAATGGAGGAGAGAATCCCACATTTGCCCCTATTCTCCCAGTCCCCCTCCCTAGAGGCAACCACTTATTAGGCCCTGGGAGGAGTGTGTTATTTAAATGGACCACCACGGTCTCCACCCAGCTTTCAGGTGAGTCGCTGAGTATGCCAGGAGGTGGAGGGTGCTGCCCCCCAGCTGTCATGTGAGCTGCAATAGACACTGGTTCCCTGGGAATACTCAGGACCTGGGTGCCCTTCCCGGTTGCGGAGCGAAGGAGGTAATCAGGTGACTCCGGTTTAACCCCACATCCTAAATTCAGGCTTCCATGAAGACTTGGCACTTAGGAAAGAACATGCCCACTGCCCTACACAATGCGGACCATTCTTTCAGCTTATGCCGTATCTTACACAGGAGATCTGGCAGCAGATATTTTTTCTGCATGTGAGTGTGTAAAGCCAGGGCTGGCACAGGCCTCAGTGCCCTAAATGTTGGGAGTCTTTGCTTTTGCAGTGACCTTGATGCACAATCCCTGAGCAGCGCCCTGGCCAGGGACCAAGCTGGGGTGCAGGAACTCAGTTCCCATCTCAGAATGGGAAATACGCAAGTATCAAATCATCCACATAGAGTATCTGGAGAGTCAAACTGAATTTTCCGTCATTTCCTTCACAGACAAACAAGGCAGGAATACTCCTGAATTTTATACTTGGGGCCATTTACAATTTAAAGTATTAGGAGAGAAGAAATCAATAATTACTGAGTGTCCATTATTCTTGTTAGATTAATTAGAAAACTATGGTCCAGAAAATTTAAATGTGCCCAAGACCACACAGCTGGTAAGAGAATGGTTACTTAATTAGTTTTAGAAAATTAAAGCAGGATTCCTTGCCTCGAAGCACATCTCATAAAAGGCAGTTTCCTTCTAATGTCTGCAAGGCCCCATTCAGGTTTCATTCTGTCTCTTTAAATCCCTTGGGTCAAGTTACTACATCTTAGGGTTCCAAGTACCCACCACAAAGCCTAGCACTTTGTAGATACAGTAAATGTTTGTTAATAAACGGGAGAACAAACTTAGTCGCTGACACTCTGTGTGAATTAGAATTAGTCTACTGATTATTCTCCCTCATACAGGAATAGCATATTTGCTAATTAGAACAGTTACCATGGCTTTGCCCTTTCAGTTAATGGCCACCGAATTCTTCTGTTTGTTCAGCCAAAGTCTGTGGAGCTATCCTTGACTCCACCTCTCCTCTCACACCTTTACATCCAACATACCATCAAATTCTCCAGTTTCCCCCTCAAGAGGCATCCTGATCTGACTAATTCTCACATCTCCCCTGCTACCACCCTGGTTCAAGCCACCATCAGCTCCTACCTGGATCACTGCACTGGTTTCCTCATGGCCAATGGGCTTCTGCCTGTGCTCCCTCCAGCGTATTCCAGAACAGCAACCAGAGCAAATCCTATGAAAATGTGTCAGATCACATGACTCCTACATGGTCCGTGCCCCGCTCCCCACCTCCATCCTGGGACCTATGCCCCCCATCCAGTTTTATTGAGATGTAATTGACATGTAACATTGTATAAGTTTAAGGGATACAAATCATGATTTGATGTATGTATACGTTGCAAAATGACTGCAGTTAACATCCATCACCTCACAGAGTTACGTTGTTTTTTCTTATGATGAGAATATTTCATATCTACTGTCTTAGCAACTTTCATCTATACAACACAGTAGTGTTAACTCCAGTCACCATGGTGTACATTACATTCCCAGAGCTTACTTATCTTATAACTGGCAGTTTGTGCCATTTCCCTCACCCCAACCCTCCACCTCTGGCAACCACCAGTTTGTTCTCTGTTTCTATGAGTTCTGTTGTTTTAGATTCCACATATAAGTGAGATCACACAGTGCTTGTCTTTCTCTGACTTATTTCACTTAGCATAATGCCCTCAAGGTCCATCTAAATTGTTGCAAATGGCTGGGCTTCCTTCTTTTTTTATGGCCGAATAATATTCCTCTGTGTGTGTGTGTGTGTGTGTGTGTGTGTGTGTGTCTGTCTCTCTGTCTGTCTGTCTGTCTATATATATATGCCACATTTTCTTTATCCATTCAACTGTTGATGGACCCTTAGATTGTTTCCATGTCTTAGCTGTCATAAATAATGCTGCAGGGACCATGGAGGTGCAGATATCTCTTTGCAATAGTGATTTCATTTCTTTTGGGTATATACCCAGAAGTGGAATTGCTGGATCATATAGTAGTTCTGTTTTTAATTATTTGAGAACTTCCATACTGATTTCCATAGTGGAGCATCAATTTACCTTCTCAGCAGCAGTGCACAAGCGTTCCCTTTTCGCCACAGCCTCGCTAATGCTTGTTATCTCTTGACTTTTTGTTGATAGCCATCCTAACAGTTGTGAGTTTTATTGTGAGTTCATTGTGGTTTTATTTGCATTTCCTTGATGATTTGTGATGCTTAGCATCTTTTCATGTTCCTGTTTGTTGTTTGAATATCTTCTTTGGAAAAATGTCTATTCAGGTACATTGCCCATTTTTAAATTGGATTTTTTTCTATTGGGGTGTATGGATTCATGTATTTTGGATATTAACCTCTTATGAGATGTGTGGTTTGCAAATATTTTCTCTCATTCTGTATGTTGCCTTTTCATTTTGTTGATTGTTTCTTTTGCTGTGCAGAAGCTTTTTAGTTTGATGCAGACCCACCTGTTTAGTTTTTGTTTTGTGACTGACTTGTGCTCTAGGTGTCAAATCCAAAAACATCATTGCCCAGACCAATGTCAAGGAGATTTTACCCTATGCTTTCCTTTGGGAATTTTGTGCTTTCAGGTATTAAATTTAAGTATTTAATCCATTTTGAGTTAATTTTTGTGAGTGGTATAAGATAGGGGTCTAGTCTCATTCTTTTATGTGTGAATAACTTTTCCCAGTGTCATTTGTTGAAGAGACTGTCTTTTCTCCATTGAGTATTCTTGGCTCCCTTATTAAATATTAGTTGACCGTATCCTGGGACCTTTTTGACCTCATCTCCTATTGCTGTCTCTTTCCTCGTTGGTATTTTTGACTCAGTAAAAGATTTGTTTTATTTTCCTGTTGGATGCTGTTTCTTTGAATTTGTCTGCATCCTGTAGTACCATGAATTTACAAAGGTTATCCTACAATTTATTAACTTCTTACTCTGTGCCACGGCTTTATGTAATCTGGTGGTTTTCCACTCTGGCTGCACATTAGAATCCCTTGGGGAGCTTTAAAGAAATACCAGTGTCTAGGTCTCCCCTGCAGAGATTCTGAAGTAACCGGTTCTGGGAGGTAGATGGCTATAGGACATCAGTATTTCTTTTTAAAGCTCCCTGGGGGATTTAATATGCAGTTGTCACCAAGAAGCACTTATGTAATTCTTTAAAAAAATCTCCTGAAATATGTGTTAGTATTCTCATTTTGAGCCCTGGGATGGCAGGGACTTCATGTGTCTTTTTTACTGGTATAGTTTCAGTGTCTAGTAGAGTGACTGACATATAATTATTGCTCAATAAATATTTAATCAGTGAATGAGGAAACTGAGGCATTAAAGGCTTAAGTACCTTGTCTAAGGTCCACACAGTTAGTGATGAGAATTATAACCCATATCTGTTTCAAAGCCAACACACTTAGCCATATATTACACTTTTTTGCTAGACCCTTACCTTACCATGTAAGTGTAGGGGGCAGTGCAAGATGGAAGGTAGGTGACACTGAAGACAGATTTTCATTTCACAACTTCTGGGATTTTGACAAAAATACTGCTTTGTTAAAATGGGTTAGAATTGATACGGAAGATGTTCCAGGAATATTTGATGAGACCGTACCTTTCAGGAGCAGAATGAATTACATTGGAGGAAGGGGCTTATAATTTTGTTTTCCCTGGACTGAACTGACCCACAGTATATTTTAGGGCAAAAACAAAAGCTTTCTGTAAAAATTCTGTTCTATAGTAATTGAACCACAAGTCTTTTCTAAAACAGCATAAATCTGTGCTTCCCGAGGTGAAAGTGTATGCCACAAACCATGTCTTGACATTTCGTATATTATGTGGTTAGCCTCTGCTTTTAAACTTTAGTTATCTTAATGATAGAGATTTTCCATAAAACACTGTGTGAATGGGCATGTGAATGTGGTTGTTTGTATGAAAGAGAAAAAAAGATTACAGAAAAAAATGCGAAAGAAATTACACCAAGACCCAAACAATGTTATATCCAGATACCTTTTGTTATAGGCTAAATGTTTGTGTTACCCCTCCCGCCCCCCAATTTATATGTTGAATCCCTAAACCTCAGTGTGGTTGAGTTTGGTGATGGGGCCTTTAAGGAAGTAATTAAGGTTAAATGAGGTCATGAGGGCGGGGTTCTGATCCAATAGGATTAGTGTCCTTGCGGGTTCTCTGATGAGAGGCACCAGAGAACTTGCTCTGTCTCCCCATGAACATATGTGGAGGAAAGACCACGTGAGGACATAGCAAGAAGGTGACCATCTACAAGCTGGGAAGAGAGTCCTCACCAGAAACTGTATCAGCTGGAATCTTGATCTTGGACTTCTGGCTTCCAGAACTGTGAGGAAATAAATTTCTTTTGTTTAAACCACCATCTGTGGTATTTTATTATGGCAGCCCTAGCAGACTTAATATACCTTTGGAGGAGTGTTGGGGGCTATAAAGACATGAAAATGTTATTTTTGTGTCAAAATTGCCAGTCACTAATACTATGCCAAAGCCTTTTATTGAAGTTTATTACCAGAGTCTTAATTAGAGGGAAATTTCAGAAAATGGGGTGGAATGTATATGAAACTACTTTTCCTAGATGAGAACGCAGATTAGTGCCATCTATAAGTTAACTCTTAAACGAGGTTAGAATACTACAGAAGGAAAATGGCAATGCATACTCATGGAAAGCTATGGGCAGAATTACTCCATGGCAGGACAGATGCAGGTTTCATAGGCCAAGAGGACCTTTTTGAAAAATAAAATTAAAATAATTAACATAGTACATTTTGTTCATGCTTCAAGAAATATCACCTAACCAAGCTTCTTAATTTACTTTAAATTTCCTAGTCCTTCAACCTTCTCTTGTGAATATATTGCATTCTCTTTGTTGTCCTTAACAAATCTGAGTTTCCAATCTTTTTTTTTTTTTTTTCATGTTTGGGAAACAGTTTAAAAGAATTGATTATGAACTTAGGCTTTGTGGGGGTTTCTGCTTCTGGGGAGAATAGACAAGGACATGGGGGACCTTCTCTCCCATTGAAACAATAAGGAAAACCTAGAAAAAATTGTTTTCTATGGGACCAGGCAGGGGTGGTATTCACATGAGGAAGCTTTGATTAACCTTAATCTCTCTTGAATTTCAGAGAGAAAGAAGCCGATATAAGAGCAGAGAGTGAAGGCAGCCTTCTCTACCTAAGAAAGCTTCCTCATAGGGAAACAGGATCAAGGGGAAATAGGCTAGGCTTTGGACCAGGTAGGGCTGTCAGGATAAATTAAAGTCTGAAAGGCCCTAAATTCTGGGACAGATTCCTGGGATCTGCCTGCTCTTTTGAAGACCCTCCCCAACCATGAGTTTTGGTAAGATAGTAGCAGTGGAGGAAGGGCTGGTAAGCAGAGAGAAATTGCTTATGTCTGTGCATTCCTGTGGTGTTTGGATTCCAGATCCCTACCTGGAGATGAATCCAAAGATTAAAAATATTCCAAAAGTATATGAAACTGTAGCCAATTTTCTTGCAGCTCAGCTACTGAAAGCATCAAAAAGGTTGTGACTCAGGAGGTTGGGGGTTGGACTACTCTCAGGTGATTTCAATTGATTTAAAGCTGTACCCCAGATATAGCTGAACTTGACTTTAAAAGAAATATTAATGATAAGCACCTCACCCTAACTTCCAGATAGAGAAAAGGGCTTGTATTTGCTGTGAAATAAAGCAAAGTAAAACAAAACCGAGTATTTTACTTCACTCATCACTGTTCTTTTATATATAATATCTAGAATACAGTAAAAGAATTATGAAGCACACTAGGAAACAGGAAAATGGGATCTATAATCAAAAGAAAAAATAGTCAATAGAAACAGACCCATAGATTACTCAGTTATTGGAATTAATAAACAGAACTTTAAAACAACTAATACACATATGTTTTTAAAATTTGCAGGAAATGATGGCTATAATGGGTAAAAAGAATGGGTATTTCGGAAGAGGTATGGAAAACTCTAAAAAAAGAACAAAATAGAAATTATAGAACTGAAAAATACAGTATCTGAATCAAACACTCATTAGATGGGCTTAATATTAGATTGAACACTGTCAAAGTGAGGATCAGTGAACTTGAAGACAGACAACCAATGTATCTATATTAATGTCAGATAGAGTAGACTTTAAGGCAAGAAGCATTACCAAATGAAAGAAGGGCATTTCATAAGGATGAAAGGGAAAATCATTAAGAGGACAATAATGCTAAGTGTGAGTGAACCTCAAAATATATGAAGCAAAAATGGATAGAAATAAAGCCACAAGTATAGTTGGAGATCTTAATACACCGCTCTCTCAGTAATTGATAGATTAAGTAGACAAAAAATGAGAAAGGTTATAGAAAGTCTGAACCATTCTCTCAACTATATTAACTTGACATTTACATAACACTACACCAAAGAGCTCTAAAATACTCATTCTTTTCAAGTGCATTTAGAATATTTACCAAGATAGAACTCATGCTGAACTGTAAAAAGAAGTCTGAATAAATTCAAAAGGCAGAACTTATACAGAGTATGTTCTTAAAACACAATAGAAAATAACAACAAAAACAAGTCAAGAAAAGCCCCCACATATTTAGAAATAAACAACATGCTTCAAAGAAGGAATCGCAAGGAAAAAATTTTGAACTGAATTATAATAAAAACACATAACAGAATTTGTGGATGCAGTAAATAGTGCTTAAAGAGAAATTTATAGCATTAGTGTCTTGCATTACAAAATAAAATTTTTTAAATCAGTGCTCTCATCTTCCACCTTTAGGAGCTACTGAAAGAAAAGAAAATTAAGTACAAAGTAAGTAGAAAGAAGGAAAAAATAAAGAGCAGAAATCAATGAAATAGGAAGAGTCAACAAGGCCAAAACTTGGCTCATTGAAACACCTGATAACATTTATAAATCTTTAACAAAAGAGAGAAAGTGTAAATTACCAATGTTAGGAGTGAAAGCGAGGCATCGTTAGAGACCCTAGAGACATAAAATGTTAACAAGGTAATGTCATAGCCTATGTTATGCCAGTAAATCCAACGACCTAGATGAAGTGAACAAACTCCTTGAAAAACACAAATTAACAAATCTGACAAAAAAGAAATAAAATTTCTAAGCCCTATATCTGTTAAGGAAATTATATTCAAAATGAGAAAGCGTCCCACAAAGAAAATCTCAGACCCAGGTGATTTCTCTGGTGAATTCTCCCAAATATTTAAGGAAGAAATAATACCAATTTTACACAAATTAGACCAACATTAGAGGCCGTTGTTATTGCCATCAATATGCTTTTCCTAAGTCTCTTCCCTCAGTTGTCAGCATCTATCTTAAAACAGAGAACAGAACTTTTCCTTGTCTTCTACAAAAAGTCTGAGTTCATTGAGAGGTTATTTTGTAAATCCTTCCTTTCCTATCTGTGTTCCTTTGACTTCATGATATGTGGTGTTTGCAAAACACTCTGTGTTGCTGTCGCCTCTGACTTTAATCTTCTGTAAGCTTTTTACACAAAACCAATTGTTCTTCTGGGACTCTAGAAAAAGGCCCGCCCAGCAGCGTGATCAAAAGTTTTTCAGAATCCTATCACAACCGGTTTTTTGGTGTCTTTTAACAACAACTAAAACATTGTTTACTTGTTTCTTCATTTCTTTTGGATAAGCCTTTTCTAGAGAATGACAGAGAATTGTTCAGGTCAAGTGTTTCCTGCTTTAACTTGGTTTCATATAATGGCTGAGATTAAAATTTGCATAGTAAATGGAAAATTTGTGAGCAATCACAGTAATGGCTGGAGGAAGCTTTTTTCCCTGCCTTTCTTCAGAAATACTAAGAGGCAGTTAGACTAAATCCTTCAGAAGCATTCTTTATTGCTGTTGTTTGATGTGGTTCCAGCCACATCAAACACAGGAGGCATCCAAACTTCTCTGACTTGAAATGACTGAGGTTGCATTTTTCAGAGACCCCAGGAAACTGGTAGTAATGACCGAAGCGTAGTCACAGTGAGAATGCCTGACCTGAGTGACACAGCATACATAACTGACTAAATGAAGAGGGAGCTGTTGCTCTGGACACCCCTTTTCCCTACCCCTTCTGGGTTTTTTTCACTTGATTTCCCCAGTAGCCGAAAGCTGACTTTTGTATACTTCAAATAAAGGACAGTTTCTGAAGGGCTGCAATATTCCACTGTATTAGAATACAGATTAAGCTGCCATAACAGAGGCTCTAAAATACAGTAGCTTTAATAAGATAATTTTTTTCTCTGTCATGTAACAGTTAGGACGTAGGTTGGAAATCCATGGCAAGTAGATGGGTCTGTTCCACAAGGTCATCCTATATCTTATTTCTCCATCATCCCCCAGAGCAAGGTCTTAACCTTTGATCCATGGACCCTTGGGAGGCCATGCATAGAAGTTAGGGAATCTGTTGAACTTGGATGGAAAATGTTAACTCTTTATTTTTCATTCACCTCTAAATAAGATTTAGTACTTCTTTCACTTTCAAACGTAGACAGCAACCAACAATGATACTAGCAGTACTTTTGCCACCAATAGAAACTACAGATAATTTTATGTCATATTAATTTGTTGCAAATATCTGATAATATCACACTACATCACTACTAACAGTAGACCTGCCTTTAGAGCTTGCTATTTAATGGGTTAATAAACACATACTTATTAATAGTAAAACTTCTAAACATAATTTTGAGATGTATATTTTAATATATTTTCCTTTTTTAACCTTATGTATCTTATTTTACACATTTATAAACTTTACTCTAAGAAGGGCTGCATAGGTTTTACCAGACTGCCTAAGAGATCCACAGCACAAAATTGGTTAAAATCTCTGCTCTGAGATGTTTCCCTTGTCCTCATGGTAGAATCTTGCTTCTCTGATCCACGTCATTCATTCTAGTCAGGAGGAAGGGAGAAAGAGGAAGTGGGGTCAAGCGTTTTCCTTATAAGAAAACATCCTAGAAGTTGCATACATCCCTTCTGCTTATATTATGCTAGTGGTAAGGTGGTCAAATGGCCACATCTAGCTGCAAGGGATGCAGGGACTGTACTGTCTAGGGGCCATGGATGATGCTAAATAATGATGATAATGGTGGGGTGCTGTAGAGCTAAAAGGAAGAGTAGGAGAATATATCCAGTGTGTAGCTGACCATCTCTACTCCCACATAATTCTATCTGGACTCTGAAATATTTCAGTGATGCTTCAGTAAAATGTATGATTTCTCTTGATCTGGAGGGACAAGCACATTTTTAGTCATATTTGAACTGTGTCTATATTGTCTTTCTCCCAAAAGTTCAGGACACGTTACAGACACTTTCATGAGAAATTGGTCTATAAGATTTTCAGGTAGACCACTGTGTTTTTGTTTTGTTTTGTTTTAGTTCTAAAAGAAAGGACTTAGTTTTCTTTTAATTGAAGTATAGTTGATTTACAATATTGTGTTAGTTTCAGGTGTACAGCATAGTGATTCCGTTTTTTTGTAGATTATATTCCATTATAGGATATTACAGGATATTGAGTATAATTCCCTGTGCTGTATAGTAAATCCCTGTTGCTGATCTTTTCTATGTGTAGTAGTTTGTATCTGTTTTTTTTTTTTTTTTTTTTTTTTTTGCGGTACGTGGGCCTCTCACTGTTGTGGCCTTTCCCGTTGCGGAGCACAGGCTCCGGACGTGCAGGCTCAGCAGCCGTGGCTCACGGGCCCAGCCGCTCCGTGGCATGTGGGATCTTCCTGGACTGGGGCACGAACCCGTGTCCCCTGCATCGGCAGGTGGACTCTCAACCACTGCGCCACCAGGGAAGCCCAGTAGTTTGTATCTGTTAATCCCATACCCCTAATTTGTCTTTCTCTGTCTGACTTATTTTCACTAAGCATAATATTCTCTAGGTCCATCCACATCACTGCAAATGGCAGAATTTCATTCTTTTTTATGGCTGAGTAATATTCCATTATATGTATATGTATTACATCTTTTTAAGCCAGTCCTCTGTTGATGGGCACGTGAGTTTCTTCCACGTCTTGCCTATTGTAAATAGTGCTGCTATGAACTGACCATTGTGTTTGTGGGCTAGAAAAGCATTATGAATGTAGAAGGTGCTTTCGTTAAATGGGAAGACCATACAAATTCAGATAACTACATTCAACACGAGTGATAAAAAACATTCATGATCAATCCATCTGGTTGTGGAAGTCCTTTGTATAGAGTTAAAAACTTTATTCGAGTTCTGTTTCTTTGTATTTTGGGGTAAACATACATTGAATGTCTATTCTGTTACATGCAAGATGCTGGGGACTGCGTACACCAACATTAATGAGACAGATTTCTTATCTTCAAGAAGCTCAGAATCACATTTGAATGTGGGTGTGCATGTATGCTTGTGTATGTGCGGGTGGGGAGGATGGCACATGTAAGTAAAATAAATTGTCTTTAAGTGTGATTATTGCTAAAACAGAATAAAGTTGTTGTGGATATAGAAAAAAGATAGAAGGAAATGAATGTCAAGTAAGGAATGGAAGATTAATCCTCAAAGAGGTGGAATTTATTATTTTTATTATTACACATGTAATCAATAAGTCATCTGTCCCTGAGATGTATCTCTGTTTTCACCCTCTTTTGACTTGGAAACAGGTATCAACAGTTCTTTGCAATCTTCTTAAAGAATTTTCTACTATCAAAACACAAGGCAGCAGTACAAATTTTATTGAATATTTTGTAAGGGATGAGGATAACGGACATTGCACAGTTCAGTGTTATTTCTCTCCAAATTATTTCACTTCAGAACATCCCTTGAGACCTTCCTCTTTTTCAGTCTCTCCAATCCAAAGTCAGTTAGGGGTTCATCTCTGCTGTTCCTCCAGAGCTAGCTCTTCTGCTCTGGTTTCTCTTACACTGGAATCTACAGCACCCTCTCCCTGGCCTGCAACTGGTCTTTCTTCTGCAGAGCAACTTAGTTTTACCCAGCACTGCAAATCTGTTTACCTGTATCCATAGTACAGTAGGGTCTTTTAAGTATAGAAAAGGCCACTCTTTCACATTGTATCGAGATGACGAATTAAAAAAAAAATTGTGGCTACATCCAGAACTGTTCAGGACATCACTTGCTTTAGTGATGAAGCAAGATGCCGTAACATAGTGTTGGGGAGGTAGGGTTGGGTGATAATGTGGCTCATTTTAATGATTGTGTTACTTATGGTTGCCTTTAATTGTATACAGCAGTGACTCAGAGTGAATCAGAGTGACCGAGCGCTCCAAAGGGACGCTTGAAATTCTGTATCTTCCCTACTCCTTAATGCTGTACAATATTTAGGTTCATCTTTTCAAGTTTCCTAGAGAAATTAAATATTGTGCATAACTTGGAAGTAAAGGAAGGGCATGAAGAGAGAGGAGAGAGAAAGATGTACTAAGTTGGAAAAAATGACAGAAGCAATGCTGGGACATTGGGGTGGTGGTGGAGTTGTGGGCGGAATCAGGAGCTCTTCATCCCACGTCAAGCTTCTAGCTAAAGTTAACATAGCCAAACATTCGCTCAGCTCATTTCTAGTTTGGAAGGGTGGGATGAGAATGCCTTTCTAGCAGCTCTCTCTTGGTGTGTGTGTGTGTGTGTGTGTGTGTGTGTGTGTGTGTGTGTGTGTTTAAAAATGGCTAATTGAACTGGAGTCAAGGAAGGAGAAGGAAGAGTGGAGAGAGCAGGTTATAATGCGGGTGACAGATACTAAATAGTTCTCTAGGAGTGGCGAGTAGAGGAGGGGAAGAGAGCGTGGGTGTGCCTTTATTAGAGCTGCAACGGTTGTTTCACTTTATGTTGCAAGTATTAGCAAACCTAACTCAAGCTTTTTTCAATGATAGGATTTTCATTAGAACATCATTAAGAGAGTAGGCTTTGGAGTAAGACTGCTTGGGTTTGAATTCTGGCTTTAACCTTCTGATCTTGAGTAAGGTACTTAATCCTGGTGTCTCAGTTTCATCATTTGAATTAAATAAATTCATTAAATTAAATTAATAACTGTAAAGCACATAGAAAAGTGGCTTCTGGCAAACTTTCAACAAGTCTTAACTACTCTTTGTTATTATCATGTTAGTAAAACCAACATCCCAAATCTATAAAGTCAGTTTGCAGAAGCTCACCAGGTAAAGGGAAATAATAAGATTCTTTACTTTGCTGTACTTTCATACACTGAGTATTTTAAATCATTATATTCACAGTGTTAACTGTGCCATTCTCTCCACAAAATTGTGTGTGTACATATGAATCACGGGGCTCTAATTTGAAACTCTGAACAAGCTGCATATGTGGTCACTTTAATTGTACAACAAACCTACAAAACATTTAAGTGTAAATGATGATGATGATTTTTAAAAATTTATTTATTCTTGGCTGCGTTGGGTCTTTGTGGCTGCACGCGGGCTTTCTCTAGTTGTGGCCAGCGGTGGCTACTCTTTGTTTCAGTGTGCGGGCTTATTGCGGTGGTTTCTCTTGTTGCGGAGCATGGGCACTAGGCACACGGGCTAAGTAATTGTGGCTCGTGGGCTCTAGAGCGCAGGCTCAGTAGTTGTGGCACATGGGCTTAGTTGCTCTGTGGCATGTGGGATCTTCCCAGACCAGACCAGGGCTCGAACCCGTGTTCCCTGTATTGGCAGGCAGATTCTTAACCACTGCACCACCAGGAAAGTCCCTATGATGATGATTAAACACAGATAAGCTGCAGTTATCAAAACCTGCACCCAAATTGACTCTACAGGATGAATAATTAGGTAGCAGTGTAAAGAATGCTCGTGAGGACCCGGCTGCTAATTAGATCCGTGCTGTTTCAATGTTCTCCCAGCTGGAATGGCCAAAAAAGCAGTCAGACATTAGCCTGTGGCTTTTGGGGGTAATTTACAGTCTGTGGGCACAGGGGTGGCGTGAACACTGTGGCACTCCTCAGGCGGCTGGTTAGCATACTGTAGTTTTAATCCCTTAAACCAATAAATGAAGGAGAGAAAAAGAAGCCCAGACTGTAATTGGAGGAAAGGAGAGAAAGAAAGGGAAAACAGAAGGAAGAATAATTTTCATGAAATGTCTTCTTTGGGCCACTTTCTAGGAACATTCAAATATTATCCTCACATCAACCCTGTGGGAAAGATATTCCTATCCCCACTGGTCACAGACATCATTGGCTGTCCATGTAAAAACTATTTCTCGCCTTTTTTTTTTTTTTCTTGCTGGTTGAGCTTCACTTTTTTTGAGTGTTTACCTCTTTCATATAACTTAGGTCCCTCACATGTTCCCATCCCTCAGTAACAAAGGTAATCCTGGTGGGTCATTGCTTTCCCATTATCCTCGACAGGAATTGTGTAGCCCTAAACAAGAGAGAAAATTCTAGTCAATGAAAGGTGACGACCAGGATGCTGGGAAGATCCTGAGCAAGATTTCTTTATTCTCTGAATGAGACCCTGGAAGGAGGTAGGCCTTCTTAGGCTGCTGTGCATAGTTGCATCTGCACAGCTTGCATGAACGAGTGGGGGTCGTCTTGGGGTCATAAGCCGAGCTAGCCTGAGGACAAAACAGACACACTGAAGTGCCTCCTGTCTTTGGACTTTAGTGTATGATTATAAACAGTCGCTTTGTCTAATCTTCTTTGGGGTGGGGTTCTATTACTTGTAGACAAAAACATCTAACTGATATACCATTTTCCATATTATGAGAAAACTGAGGTACAGAAAGTTAAAGAGACCTACCTATACTTGCATGCATGATAAGGAGTAGAGAGAGCAGGTCATGCCTTCTGGTATGGAGATAAGATGTGTCTCTTTTAAACAGCGCTGCCTCCCACCCCCAACACACACTCACACCCCAATCTGACAATTTCTGTCTTTGAACTGGCAATTTAGTCCATTTACACTTAGTGTAGTTACTGATACATTGGATCTGTTGCTCTTGTTTAGGTGATTATTTCAGTTTGTTCCACTTTTTCCATATTTCTTTTGAATACGTTTTACTTAGAAAAACAGACATCTCTGTCTTCCCCCCAACAAGATGAGAAGTCTACATATGCTTATGCTCTTAAAACTCTCCCCCTACCTTTCTCTATGCTGATCTCATCATTTTGATGTCATCTAGAAATTTAATTAGGGGTTATTATGTGTATATATATTTCTTTTTCTCTTCTGCAAATTTAACTATTTTTAAATAACAGAAACTCTAACAAGATACTTATTCATCTATCTATCTTACTATAAATTTGTCTTATAGTTAAAATTCATAATATTTACTTATTCTAAAGTTAATCAGCGGCCTGATGAGTGGCCTTATGTTGGTCTCCAGTATCTTAAAAGTTGTGTATAGTGGTTGTTTCATTGCAAATTAAAAATTCCTTCTAAAATTTGTGAATTTGAGTCAAGCATTTGTGTACCTTTTGAAGTCCTCGGGGAACTAAATTTCTTGTAATAGCCTATAATGGAAAAGAATATATATACCATTTTTTAAAAATATTGAAAGAAAAGATCCTAGTACTTCCTGTTAGACATGTGGGCAAGATAAAAATACATTCAGCCATTCAGTGTCTCGGAAGAATGGTCACATTAAGACTCACAATGAAGAACTGTTTAGGACAAAGTACTTTAAAAAGAAGGAAAATCCAAGAGATACTGCATGAGATATATGAAGTAAAGGTATTTAAATATCTTAGTGAAGAAAAAAAATGTATTCTACTGAGGAATGTAGTTCCCTGTGCTATACAGTAGGTCCTTGTTGTTTACCTATTTTATATATAGTAGTGTGTGTATATTAATCCCATACTCCTAATTTATCCCTTCTCCCCAGCTTTCCTCTTTGGTAACCGTAAGTTTGTTTTCTTTCTTTCTTTTTTTTCATAAGTTTGTTTTCTATGTCTGTGAGTCTGTTTCTGTTTTGTAAATAAGTTCATTTGTATCATTTTTTTTAGATTCCACATATAAGTGATATCATATAATATTTGTCTTTCTTTGCCTGACTTCACTTAATATGATAATCTCTAGGTCCATCCATATTGCTGCAAATGACATTGTTTCATTCTTTTTTGTGGATGACTAATATTCCACTGTGTATGTACAACATCTCTTCTTTATTCATCTGTCGATGGACATTCAGGTTGCTTCCATGTCTTGACTATTGTAAATAGTGCTGCACTGAACATTGGGGCGCATGTATCTTTTTGAATTAGAGTTTTCATCTTTTCCGGATATATGCCCAGGAGTGAGAATGCTGGATCATATGGTAACTCTATTTTTAGTTTTTGAGTAACCTCCATACGGTTCTCCATAGTGGCTGCACCACTTTACATTCCCACCAACAGTGTAGGAGGGTTCCCTTTTTTCCCACACCCTCTCCAGCATTTATTATTTGTGAACTTTTTAATGATGTCCATTCTGACTGGTGTGAGGTGATACCTCATTGTAGTTTTGATTTGCATTTCTCTAATAATTAGTGATATTGAACATATTTTCATATGCCTGTTGGCCATCTGTATGTCTTCTTTGGAGAAATGTCTATTTAGGTCTTCTGCCCATTTTTTGATTGGGTTACTTGTTGTTGTTGTTGTTGTTGTTTTGATATTAAGCTGTATGAGCTGTTTGTATATTTTGGAAACTAATCCCTTGTCAGTCTTATCGCTTGCAAACCTTTCTCCCAGACCATAGGTTGTCTTTTCCTTTGCTGTGCAAAAGCTTTTAGGTTTAATTAGGTCCCATTTGTTTATTTTTATTTCCATTACTCTAGAAGGATGGATCAAAAACAATATTGCTGCGATTTATGTCAAAGAGTGTTCTGCCTATGTTTTCCTCTAGGAGTTTTATAGTATCTGGTCTTACATTTAGGTCTTCAATCCATTTTAAGTTTATTTTTGTATGTGGTGTTAGAGAATGTTCTAATTTCATTCTTTTACATGTAGCTGTCCAGTTTTCCCAGTACAACTTATTGAAGAGAATGTCTTTTCTTCACTGTATATTCTTGCTTCCTTTGTTGTAGATTAATTGACCATAAATGCATGGATTTATTTCTGGACTTTCTATCCTGTTCCATTGATCTATGTGTCTGCTTTTGTGCCAGTATCACACTGTTTTTATGACTGTAGCTTTGTAGTATAGTCTGAAGCCAGGAAGCATGATTCCTCCAGCTCCATTCTTCTTTCTCAAGATTGTTTCGGCTATTTGGGGTCTTTTGTGTTTCCATGCAAATTAAAATTTTTTTTGTTCGAGTTCTGTGAAGAATGCCGTTGGTAATTTGATAGGGTTTTCATTGAATCTGTAGATTGCCTTGGGTAGTATGGTCATTTTAACAATGTTTATTCTTCCAATCCAAGAACATGGTATATCTTTCCATCTGTTTGAGTCTTCAATTTCTTTCATCAGCGTCTTATAGTTTTCAGAGTATAGGGTCTTACAGTTTTCAAGACTCCTTAGGTAGGTTTCTTCCTAGGTATTTTATTCTTTTTGATGTCATGGTAAATGGGATTGTTTCCTTAATTTCTCTTTCTGATATTTCATTGTTAGTGTAGCGAAATGCAGCAGATTTCTGTATATTAGTTTTGTATCCAGCAATTTTACCAACTTCATTGATGAACTCTAGTAGTTTTCTGGTAGCATCTTTAGGATTTTCTATGCATCGCATCATATCCCCTGCAGAGTGACAGTTTTACTTCTTCTCCAATTTGGATTCCTTTTATTTCTTTTTGTTCTCTGATTGCCATGGCTAGGGCTTCCAAAACTATGTTGAATAAAAGTGGCGAGAGTGGACGTCCTTGTCTTGTTCCTGATCTTAGAAGAAATGCTTTCAGCTTTTCTCCATTGAGTATGATGTTAGCTGTAGGTTTGTCATATATGGCCTTTATTATGTTGAGGTATGTTCCCTCAGTGCCCACTTGCTAGAGAGCTTTTATCGTTAATGGGGGTTGAATTTTGTCACAAGCTTTTTCTGAATCTATTGAGATGATCCTATGGTTTTTCTTCATTTTGTTGATGCAGTGTGTCACACTGATTGATTTGCAGATATTGAAAAATCCTTGCATCCCTGGGATAAATCCCACTTGATCATGGTATATGATCCTTTCAATGTATTGTTGGAGTTGGTTTGCTAGTATTTTGTTGCAGATTTTTGCATCTGTGTTCATCAGTGATATTGGCCTGTAATTTTTTCGTTTGTGTGACATCTTTGTCTGGTTTTGGTATCACGATGATGGCCTCATAGAATGAGTGCAGAAGTGTTCCTTCCTCTGCAAGTAGGGATGGTTTTTTAAAAATAAACCAACCTGTTTCATCTGTGCTATAGGCTGTGGAGGGAAGGGTCACATGTCTGGAACATGGCCTGACTCCTCACTGGCCACCATGGTGTGAGACCTCACCAAGGGGAGAGTGCATCGGGAATAGCAGAGGCCATCTGGTTTTGTGCCACACCCCCACAGAGAGATTCTCTTGCAGAGGTAAACTTAAAAGATTTGGGCTTCTATAAAGGGAAGGACAATCTTCACTTTATACCTCTACTCTCACAGTGGCTTAGCAGGGCAGGTTTTCCTAACAGGGTTCTGTAGCTGCCACTCATCACTCACTGTCAAGCCTCCAGCAGGGCAGATAGACGAAACGATTGCAATTCTTTTTCCTACAGAGCCTGTCTGCCTTCAGACTCCTTCTCAAAGCAGAGCTCCAGGCAGCAGCCAACACTAATTGTGGAGGGCTGACACACTAGATGAAACTTACTCGCTGCTCCACCTCTGTGCTTTTCCTAACTTCCCTCCAAAAAGAAATATACTAGTGCCCTGCCCATTCTATGAGGTGCTGCTTTTGCTAAGATGCAAGGCTTGTTAATGGGTTGATGTGTTTTCCTTCTGGGTAATATATTTCTCTTTAAAGTGTAGAGAGTGTTTTAATGTGGAGGAATGATCTAAAGGCTAGAAGTTTCAGTAAGTCAAGTGAACAGGAAGGCAGCATAATATGACAAAAAGAGCACAGATTGTGGCTTAATAGGCACTCGGTAAATGTTAGTTCCAGTTCTGTTTTTGTGTTGAGTGCCTCCCGATTATCTAGTACTGTAACAAAGACCTGATCTTGGGTGGCCTCGGCCTGCAGGGGCTTAAAGCAGGATTTTGGTTCCTGGCCAGAGAGTGAGGCCGGGCAGCAACAGCGAGAGTACTGAATCCTAGCCACCAGACCACCAGGGACCAGTGGCCAGTGACAAGGCCCTGGCCCATCAGCTGTGTAGAAATGAATTTCCACATAGAGACAGAAACTAGTGAAGCAAGTAAAGTATTTATTAGGAGGAAAACAGTACAGTAGGTGTGGATAGACACACGGGTGGGCTCAGAGAGAGAGTTGCGCCCTCGTGGTGGTTTGAATCACTTTTTTGGGGCATTTCTTCCGGATTTCCTTTGACCAATCATCCTGCTTTGCCTGGTTCTGAGTCCGTATTTGGTTTATCTCAGCATCCTCCCCTATGTGCTCATGCATCTCTTAGCCAAAATGGATTCTAGTGAAGGAGGCCTATGGGTAGTTGACATCACTTACTGTGGGGTGGCACCCCTCTCTTTTTGACCTCCAAGGAGCCTTTCTGTGCATGTGCAGTTGGGAAGGTCTCCTTGACTTCGAGAATGAGGAATATGTGGTCTTTTATCTCTTATCTGGGCAGGGCCCAGCCTCCTCTATCATCCTGCTTTTATGGAGTTTCTGCTGTTATGGAGTTTCTGTCCGCAGGGGAGAAACTGTTCAGCCTGGGGCCCATCTATCTCCTGCTTCATACCCACAAAAATTTAAGATATGGACCTTTCCTTTGAGAAGGTTTTATTTATATTGATGAGATGATACAGGGCGATCTTTTCTTTTTCTTCAGAGACTACTGTATTGCAGGCAGCAGTGTGGGCAATACAGTTGACTTAAAATTTGGAAAGAAAAGAGCAGCCAGTTTTCTGCTGTGTTGTCTACACAATCTCAAACCAGCAGCTGAGTTTTTTTCACTGAACTCTTTTGGGTATTAGAAGGCAGACTAAATATTTTACTTTCTGCCCAGCAACTTGAGGATGGAAAACACATCGTTTGATTAATTAAAAGCAAAATGTTGGAACTACTTACCTTTCCGTTCTTTAATTAACAAAGCCCACAGGCCACATGAGGAAGTAATAACACTCATTATGTTGTGATGAAGGACTGTGATGATGAGTTAAGTCAGACAGCACTCCAGGCACGAGTCCCTTCAAGGCTTCCCCAAGATGTTGTCCCGAATGTAGACAGATCCTTACTTGTTGAAGAATTCGATCTCACCAGTCCTGGCACATGCTTTTTCAGAGAGTGCATTTCCTTTTGCAAGGGAAAGAAGAGCCCTTGAAACAAAGGGTTATATTTTATGTAAGCCTAGGCATCCTTCCTGGAATTTCCTTTATTGAAAGAACACCTCCTTTGATTTGTATCTGTTTGTGTTAGTCTTTGGCACAAAAAAAAGATTGATGCCTTCCAGGCAGAACTGTCCCATCTGAATGATCAAAAACTACGTCAACTGACTTACAAACCAACAAATTATTTTCTTATTGTCCCTTAAATCTCCCAGGAAGCGCTGGGAGATTTTTGAAGATAGTCTCCATTCCCCAGGCTTTGTTCACCATCCTTCATGCCTGTGGGTGGTCTCGAGGAATTTGAGGAAATGACAGACACTCATTCTACCTGCAGGTGGAAACCACCCCCAATCCCCTTCCTCCAGAGTCCTTGGCTCCGGTGCTCAGTGTGAGAGCTTCCCGTGCTGTGTCACTGAGGCATTGCTGAAATATTTAGTCAAGTGGCTTCTCACCCCCAGGGAAAGTGAGCTTTAAAATAATATTCGCTGCTCATTCAACTACGGCAGTATCAGTTAAGACGCTTTGTCCACATAAATGTAAAAGAGGAATGAAATAGCAGACTCACTTTCTTTTCTTAAGTCCACTCTCTGATGGGAATAAGAAATAACTCTTGGGAGATTGGGATTGACATATATACACTAATATGTATAAAATGGATAACTAATAAGAACCTGCTGTATTAAAAAATAAAAAAATAATAAAATTTAAAAAAAAAAGAACTCAATAGCATTGTGTGTCAAGATTTTTGCCCTCGTTTCCATTTTTTTTTTTTTTGAGGTTAAATTCAACATCTCCGTTATCTTTAAGAATCAGAGATGGTGATAGCTTTTCAGTTGGATTTCTTTTCCCAGAAAGGAAATAAAGGCCTGTAAAAAAAGACTCTTTTCAAATGATCTCATGGGAAGCCCCAAATTGAGCAGCAATTGGATCTTCTAGAAGTCTAACAAATATGCTTTTTAAGTGACCCTCTGATGGAATACCTGTAAAAAAGTCCCTCTTCACACGAAGATTCATTCACCAAGTTTGACTGTATAATAGAAGTCACCATTTTAAGTGAAATGAATTCTAAACTGTTATTTACTTCTTGTTTTTATTTTAATGGCGTGATGGAGTCTTTGCTGGAAATTTAGAAAAATTTTGTGGCTGACCTCGCGTGCCACATTTCAGCAAGTCGTAAATTTTATGGCTCTGGAAATACGGTGTTAGCAGTGGAAATGCTGACCCCTCCCTGATTATAGTGGCACAACTAGCAATGCTATAATCTCTGTCATTGAAAAAATTGCATAATGCTAGAACCTTGAACATGACCTGAATCGTAGAATATTTTAAAACGAGCTGAGGGAAAGCATCCCCAATTCCTTGGAATCAGTGCCTCTCTTCACCAAGCTGGTTTAGCTGCAGGTACAGAAGCCCTCCAAATGTACATTCTCCTTCTTTTATATCCTGACATAATCTGGTAGGATGTGAGGAGCCCCACCTCCAGTAATAGGCAGGTGGAATCTGAAACTTGAAGTCCCTTATTAAATCTGGTATCTGTTGTGATTAATGTGAACCTGGGCTGACACCACCCTGGTACAAACTGCCACTAACTCTTGCCTGGTTATTGACCTTACCTCTTATCTGGTCTTCCCAGATCCCCTCTGACACACCTGTCATCCATTCTCACACAGCTTCCAATTTGGCAATCAGATTATGTCTTTCAGTTGTGTTAGTTTGCATCCTCTGAGAAGCATATGGCAAAACAGGATTAGATGTGCCTGTTTACTTGTTGGGGGAAAAGGAGAGAGGGCTGAACAAGATGGAGAGAATCTCCAGACAGAGATGCAGGCCTGATCCCTCTGAAGGAGGCTGGTGGGAAGAGTGTCAGACTGCAGTGCAGGTCTAAGAAAGTTTCTCGCTGCCTGATGAGCAGTATGTGAGTCAAAATTGCCATGTGTCATGTCTTGTGAGAATGAGTCTGCATTATTATCCCTGTGTCAACAAAAAAATAATCAGTTGATCTAAGAAAGAAATGGAAAATTTTATTCAAGCCAAGTTGAGCATTATAACACGGGAACAGCATCTCAGAAAGCTCTGAGAACTGTTCTGCCCGTTAGAAGCCAAGGCACAGTTATATAAGTTTTTTGAGATAGAGGGCTGTACAGTAAATGACACATTATTGTACGTATTATTGACAGTTTACACAATCCAGATCTAAGAGTCATTGTTGCCCCTTACAAGGTCAAGAAGGAATGTTATCTTTTTTTTTTTTTTGCGGTACACGGGCCTCTCACTGTTGTGGCTTTTTCCCCCCCGGGGGACA
>NW_006772326.1:741930-751120 GCF_000442215.2 Lipotes vexillifer
TTTTTTTTTTTTTGCGGTACACGGGCCTCTCACTGTTGTGGCTTCTCCCGTCGCGGAGCACAGGCTCCGGACGCACAGGCCCAGTGGCCATGGCTCATGGGCCCAGCCGCTCCGCGGCATGTGGGATCCTCCTGGATCGGGGCACGAACCCGTGTCCCCTGCATTGGCAGGTGGACTCCCAACCACTGTGCCACCAGGGAAGCCCAGAGATCTGAACACTTTTTGAGTTGATGAGGACTTATCAGTTAAGGTTTTTGGTCATAAGTAATAGAATCCAATTGTTCTTAACCTAAGAGAAGGAAAAAAAGACTGAAAGGACATGGGGTGATTCACACCACACCATCAGATGGCTTCCTGCCATCAAACAACCGTTGGATTTCACACTAGAGGGGAGAAACCATTAAACTCTGTATTCTCCAGTGTAATGGCAGTGTTTTGAGTCCATAACAATGAAATCATTGCCTTGGGCCATCTGTTAATTCCCTATGTGGCTAAACATTAAGCCTGGACAGTCATCAATTACAAAAGAGAAGAGGCTAGAGTAAGACATAAAAATAAATAGAAAAGGAGCATCTGAACAGGCATGAGGCAAAGCTCTCCAGAGCCCAGGATGCTGGCTTCTATGTAGTAGCCAACTGTGGTCTGTAAAATCCAGTAATCAATTGTATGAGACTTGGAGGAAATGCCAGGTCAGGGATTCATCAATGCCATGTGTATATTGCCACGCAACAGTCAACAGTTTGGGAACTGTGTGAGGCTGTTTTCTGGCTGGACTGATTTATGGATTTAAAAATGTTTTTTGTCCAAGCTGCAATATCCAAGGGGGAAAAGGCCATCTTTTAGACTTCGCCTTGTGATGAAGGACTCAGAGGGGCTGTGAAGTTGGAGGATTTGGTAGATGGGACTTTTACCCTTTATGCCTTTCCAACAGTTACACTCAAGATAAAGCACTCCACAATCTGAGCAATAGAACCAGGGAGACACAAACACTTTCTGGCAGGAACAACTTCTAGGCTTTTTCCAAGTTGCCAAAGATCATGGGAAGAAGGGAACATGAGAGAGTAGTGGAAACATCCAAGAATGTGTTGAAAGAGTCACACAATTCAGCATGAAAGGAAATAAATATTAGAGATGACAATTAACTAAGGAGAAAATGAATTCCAGAATCCCTGTGCTACTCATTGAATTGAAACTGGTTTGCTGTCTTGAAGCTAATGAATAGAGGGTAATCTAGAAAGTCAGGCCATATTACGATTTTAGATCTAGTGCTGATAGAAATTATTATATAGAATTTGAGTTTGAATTTTCTTATATCCTCTTTCTCTCTATAAAGTTAGTTGCTGCAGCTGTGATAAGGAACAGGGAACAAAAGTAAATATAAAACTGTGGCTTCTTTAGAAGCTGTTTTGTTTATTGCAACATGTGTGATGGAAGGCACATTAGAGATTTTCTAGCATACTGTCCTACGACCGAGGTCCAGAGAGAATAAGTGACATACAGTTAAACATGAATGAAACAGGACTTTTGCATTCTGCATAGGATGTAGGAAGCTGGAAAGAGCATCATTCTCACTCTAACAACCACAAAAAAATGCCAGTATGCAAATTCACAATTTTCTTGAGCCCATCAGAGCTCTCAGGGCAATCAACTGACATGAAGTCTAAAGAAAAACAGGTGCTTCCAAGGAGCAATAAGACTCAACTACTTGTTTATAGGGGCAGACCCACTGATAAGTAGAATTTGACTACAATTTTTAACAAATTGCTAATGGCAGTGTGGGCTAGATTGGAGAATATATAACCCTAGGAGGCTGCAGACACTAGGGGACTTCACAGCACTTTGGAACTTTTCTCCATGGACCTCATCAGGTGCTCACAAAAAGACTGGGGGCAGGATGAGAATCCCGAGAAAGCCTCCATCACAGAGCAGACCTGGGGGAGGGGAACAGCTGCCACGGTGGGAAAGACACGAGTCCTTCTTCTCGCCATCTCTCATGTGGGACAAATGCTTAAATCACTGGTGCATTGTTGCTTTTAGGACACCAGAGAAACCCAGTGTAACTGTGGAAAGGAAACTGCAAAAAACTCTGTCCTGGGGGTGGGGCCGGAATATGAGCTGGTCCCAGACCCACAACTGAGGGTGGGGTAGGATCACTGAGACGGCCCAACTCTGGGGATCCAGGGAACATGGTGCTTGACTAAGATTGCAGATGAGCAAAACAGTTGAGATATTCTCCGCAAACTGCCACTTGGTGTCTGCTCCCAAAACCAGGCTAAAAAAAACAATTGGACAATTAAATAAAATTGTACTTGTACCATTAACAAGTAACAGCACTGAGGGGTAGTGAGATGGAAGACCTAAAGCTGTGTGGAACAGACATTCAGGAGAAAACCTCCTACAATCCAGTACCCACCCTAAACACCAGGTAATGTTAGAGTAATTTAAAGCTGTTGGTGCACTCAAGGTAACTATAACAACAAATCACAGACTCAGCTCAAATCCTGACTAGATCGATTCAGCTCCTCCACACTAAAGACCTTGCAGAAGGAAATGCATGCCCATATGTAGACACACAAACTAGTAGCCTTAGTGTCTACTGACCTACACAAGAAGTTTGGCTTTCAACAAACAGTTACAAGGCAGATGAAGAAGCAAGAAAACAGACACAGAGTCGGGACAAAGCATTAAACAGAACCAGACTCATATGTGACACAGATGTTGGGACCATCAGACAAGGGCTTTAAATAGCTATGATTAATATGTTAAGGGCTCTGATGGAAAAGGTGGACAACATGCATAAAAAGGTGGCTACATTCAGCATAGAGATGGAAACAAAAGGAAAAGAATCAGTGGATAAATGGGAAACAGGAAGAGAGGTGAAGAATTCCTTTGACAGGCTCATCCGTAAACTCAAAACAGCTGAGGAAAAAATAAGTGAACTTGAAGATAGACTGATAGAAATTACTCCAATTGAAACACAGAGAAAAACAAGTGAATAAACAGAACAGAATGTTCAAGAGCCATGGGACAATTTCAAATGGTCTTAGATTAACAATGATCTGAACACTGACTTTCAGTAGCATTTGACACAGTGGCTACTTCTTGTCCATGATGAACTTTCTTCACTTGGTTTCAGGGGCCCAACACGCTCTTCATCTCCTTTGCTCTTCACCGGCTGCTGCTTTTCAGTTTTCTTTGCAGGTCCCTCCTTTTCTTCTAACCCATAATGTTGGAGTGACAAAGAGCTCAACCCTTGGACTCTTTCTTCTCCCTTCTACAGTCATTCCATTGCTGATCTCGTCTAGTCTCGTGGCTTTAAATACCACTCATGTTCTGGTGACTCTCACATTTATATCTCCAACCCAGACCTCCTTCCTGAACTCCAGATTTATATATTCACAGCTTATTGGCATATCTTCCTGAATGTCTAATAAGCATCTCAAACCTTATATGCCTCGACTTCAACTCTTATATATCTCCCCACAAGACTATTCCTCTTGTAGCCTTCCAGTGTCAGTTGTAGCAGTTCCATTCGTCCAATCTCAGGCCAAAAGCCATGGCACCATCCTTGATGTCACTCTTTCTCTCACATTGCACGTCCTAATCATCAGGAAATCCCCTTGACTACCTTAGAAATATATCCTGAATGTGACTCTCCTCTACTGCTACCACTCTGGACCTAGTCACCACCACTTTCTACCTGAATTATTGAGGTACTCTCCTAACCAGTCTCCTTGTTTCTAGTCGTATCGTCATTCCACTTTAGCCTGTTTCAAACAGCTGCCAAACTGGACATTTAAAACATAAGTTATGGGGCTTCCCTGGTGGCGCAGTGGTTGAGAGTCCGCCTGCCGATGCAGGGGACACGGGTTCGTGCCCCTGTCTGGGAAGATCCCACGTGCCGCGGAGCGGCTGGGCCCGTGAGCCATGGCCGCTGAGCCTGCGCGTCCGGAGCCTGTGCTCCGCAGCGGGAGAGGCCACAACAGTGAGAGGCCCGTGTAATGCAAAAAAATAAATAAATAAAATTAAAAAAAAAAAAAAATAGAGTTGCTCTTTAAAAAAAACAAACAACATAAATTAGGCCACTCATCTATTCAAAACCATCCAGTGGCTCCCAATATTCAGAGTAGAAGCCTGGTATGGGCTGAATTATGTCCCCCAAATTCATATGTTGAAGTCCTAACCCCCAGTACCACAAAGCATATCTGTATTTGGAGATAAAGTCTTTAAAGAGGTAATTAAAGTAAAATGAGATGCTATGGGCGGGCCCTAATCCAATATGACTAGTGCCCTTATAAGAAGAGGAGATGAGGACACAGATAACACGAAGGCCGAAGGATGACTATGTGAACACACAGCAATAAGACAGCATCTGCAAGCCAAGGAGAGAGGCCTCAGAAGAAACCAACCGTACCAACACCTTGATGTCAGACTTCCAGCCTCCAGAACTGTGAGACAATAAATTTCTGTTGTTTAAGCTACCTAGTGTGTGGTACTTTGTTATCACAGCCCCAGCAAACTAATACAAAGCCCAGATCGTTTCAATGGCCTGTGAGGACCTACATGATTTGGTTCCCAATTCTGTATCTCACCTCATTTCCTCCTCCTCTCCCCCTCTCATGCTACTCCAGCCACATTGGTTTTGAGCAAGCCAGGCATACTCTTGCTTTAGGACCTTTGCCCAAAACTGTTCCTATTGCCTGGACTACTATTCCTCCAAATATAAGTGGCTAATACACTTTCCTCTCTCTAGTCTTTGCTCAAATGTGACTCTCTTAATGAAACCTACCCTGAAAACTCTATTTAAAACTTCAATCTTTCCTCTCTCCCTTCCCCAATACTCACAGCCCACTTTTTCTGTTCTGTTACCTTCTAACATGATATAATTTACTTGTTTGTTATTGTGCCAGAAATGTCCTTTGCTCCTTCATATCCACTCTTTACCCTTTTCCACCCTGCTCTGTGCCCTGAGAAGGTGACATCTGTGAGTGGTATCGACAGTCTTCCTTGCTCTCTGGCTTCTAGTTGAGTTCAGCCACGGGAGACTCAGTCAAAAGATTGCATGTGGGGAAAAGAGAGAGTTCAGGGTGTGTATGTCCCCAGATTCTTCTGTCAAAGGAGACTAGACTGGTCAGCACAGTGTCCCTTTGCTTTTGGAGAAGCAAGGAGTTGAGGGATTGGCAGACTTTCAGAGTCTTCAGTTGGTTGGCTTCATCTGTAGAATTTGTTACTCACAAGTCTATTGTTGATTGGTTGACTCTTAGAGGCGTGTTTACTGAGTGAGTCAGTCCCTGTTCGGTTGACTTTCAGAATGAAGGCCTGACAGTAGTTGGCTTGCAAAAGTATGTTCACTGAAGGGGTTTTTTTTGTTTTTGTTTTTGTTTTTGCGGTACACGGGCCTCTCACTGTTGCGGCCTCTCCCGTTGCGGAGCACAGGCTCCGGACGCACAGGCTCGGCGGCCATGGCTCCCTGGCCCAGCCGCTCTGCGGCATGTGGGATCTTCCCGGACCGGGACACGAACCCGCGTCCCCTGCATCGGCAGGCGGACTCTCAACCACTGTGCCACCAGGGGAGCCTGAAGTGTGTTTTTGATGATCATTTGAACTGGTTTAAAAGTGGTTCTGATGACTACTTATTACCATGGATATAACTTTTCCTAAGTGTGTGACAAGTTCTGAATTCTCACCTCTCTGCCATACTGTGCTTTGTTCTTTTCAGTCCTCTGGTAATGGCTTCCTCCTGTTGCTAGCCTTGGGGTCCTTTATCAGGAAAGAGTCATTGAACTATGTGCATTCACACATTTTGAGTGTGTAGTCTATTTTCTGGAGGGATCCTGATACATCGTTTGTTTGTCTTTCTTCCTCTGCTAGAAAGTATACTCCATGAGGGCAAGGATTTCTTTTTTCCCTCAGTTTTGCTCATTGATGTATCCAAGTGCCTGGAACAGTGTCTGGCATATACGGTGCTCAATAAATATTTGTTGTTTGCTTGATATACTGGTCCTAAAATCTTATTGGATATAAATTTATACCTCTCAATCTGTACCTCTCTGTATCACTTTTAATATTTATTTCTCTTTTTGTTCTTTGTATAAATATCTCAGTACTATTTCCCAATATATATTTCTCTCTTCATCTTGTCCAGCCCAGAATTTATATCATCTAATGGATGTCTTATTTCAATGACTATATCTTTCATTTTATTTCTAATTGTTCTTTTTCTAATCCAACTGTTCTGATTTCATTTCTGGCTGTTTATGCTTCATAATTTTTTGTTCTTTTTATAGCTATTATGGCTTCTTTTGTCTCTCTGAGGACCATAAACACACTTATATTAAAGTTGTTTTTATATAGTTCAGTATTATTTTGCTTGGGTAGATTTTTTTAATCTCGATTGTAGATTTTTTGACTATTTTTCTTAGTTTTCCTCATATGTTTTAGAATTTTGTTATATAGGCTCATCTTGAATTGGAGTTTTCTTTTTATTCCTTGATTTTGCTCTCTTTCTCTCTCTGGGCTCACCTCACCCTGAGTAGACATTTTGTGGTTGACTCCATACAGTACTCTAGGGATCCTTAACACAGAACCAGGTCTTGGTTTGGGCTCCAGACCTGTGGTGATATTAAAGAGAGAGTAAATCCTATCACCAAGCATGTGGACAAGTTGGTCCTGGGACTGGGGCTTATATCTGCATTCTCCTCTCATCATAGAGAAGTGGGCATAAGTAACACATAGCCTCAGGAAGTAGTCAGTTGAAGCATTTTCAGCCTTCTTAAGGGCAGGAAAACATACTTAAGTCCCTGGGTTTGAACAGTGAATCTGGCTCAGGTCCCAGACTATCTACAGCTTCACAATATTTTCTGGTTTGTATTTCTGTTCTGTCTGTGGTTCACAAAATGATAAACTTCTGTTTGAGGTTAGGCTGTCTCTATTTTCTCTTTTTATATTTTATCTATCATTGCTATGTGATTAAAGTAGGGATGGTACTTTAAAGCATAGATTTCTAACATATCTTGACTTGGAGTCAGATGGTCTCCCATAGCATAATTTTTTTAACATCTTTATTGGAGTATAATTGCTCTACAATGGTGTGTTAGTTTCTGCTTTATAACAAAGTGAATCAGCTATACATATACATATATCCCCATATCTCCTCCCTCTTGTGTCTCCCTCCCACCCTCCCTATCCCACCCCTCTAGGTGGTCACAAAGCATCGGCTGATCTCCCTGTGCTATTCAGCAGCTTCCCACTAGCCATCCATTTTACATTTGGTAGTGTATGTATGTCAGTGCTACTCTCTCACTTCGTCCCAGCTTCCCCTTCCCCCCTTGTGTCCTCAAGTCCATTCTCTACATGTGACTTTTTCTTAAATTCAATCATCCTTGTCTCTATCTGGTAATGGGTTCTTATTTGTATCAACAATAAGTATGGAAACTGGCAGTTGCAGTTTACTTTTATTTCCCAACAGGATGAAACAAATCATCATTGGCTAAAATCTTGAATTGTCTGGGTACATTCTGCTTTGTTCTATAGATCAAAAACCCTGAATGAGAGTTCAGAGAAATCCAGTATTGCTTAGGAAACAGTTCTGTGATACCCAGCTTGCTTAATTTCACCACTGCTGACTCAGTGTTTGTCTATTTTTATATTTTATAGAAAGAACATATTTTGGACTGCTTATCAGGTTTATGAACTTCTTATGGGTTCACATAAAAGACTGAGCTCTGACCAGCCTAGGTTAGAAAAAGAAGCCGAAGTTAGGCAAAAGGAAAAGGTAATTCAGTGGAGGGAAAGAACTTCCCTGCATTTCCAGGTATTTAGTTTCCTTGGTATTTTTACTAGTGAAACTGACTGGAAAAAAGAAACTGATTTGAGGTGAAAGTTGTAGCTTACCAACTGGTATCTGGTCTCTTGGAAATCAACCAACCAGAAACTTTTAACTCAGTAAATTTAATAAAAGGCAGAACTGAAAGGGCCAAAACTGATGTTCTCCAAATGAGAAAATTGGAGCACTGCTCCCCACCCTGCCTTAGAAATAAAGTGCCTTTTGTTAGAGGTTTACAGATGCAGAGAATGGTTGCTATACCGACTCCACATTGTTTTTCATGTTTGAACCAAAACAAATTTCCAGAAAATTTGGATTTTTCCAGAAGAATTTCTAGGAAAGAGGAATAGGATATAGGTTACCTATAGGTAACCTGTATAGGTTATATAGGTTATAAGAGGCTGTATTCAGTTGCTCACTAGACAAGCCTAAATATAACTTCCTGTTACTGTTGGACCAGATGGTGACTTTAAGGCATCTTTAAAACCAAAAACCCCGCAAGAAAACAACACACACACACGCACAGAGACACACCAGATACACACCAAAAACCAAACAAAGACCTCACCAACATGGCCAGACTGTCTTCCTTGCTCCTGAACATACTACTCATATATGGGATTTTGAACTGTTAGGCACACTGTCCCTTCTTAACATTCTTCCTTCAGTTTACTTCACTCCAGCTTCCACTTCCACCGTTCTGCCAAAGCTGCTTTCATCAAGATCGTCATCGATTTCCATGTTGTCAAATGCTACTTATTCTTTTCTCAACTTACTGTTGAGAAAGGAATGAGTAAGCTACTTTTTGTTAATTTTTCTTTACTCTTACCCCTCTTTTAAAATATTATAGGTTAACTGTGCATACTAATGAATCTCTTAATTCAAATTTGTGAGATGTAATTTTGGCTATTTATAAATGATGACATTTTATCCTCTAAAATCTCAGTGATTTAGATAAAACCTTTCTTTCCCTCCCTTCTGTCTTTCCTTCAACTCCCTCCCTCCCTCCCTCCCTCCTTTCCTTCCTGTTTTTCACTTTCTTCCTCCCTTTCTTCCTTCTCCAAACATTTATAGAGCAAGAAAACTTGATTAAGGAGACTTCCACGATCACCTCTATTATGCTTAGCACTGCTAAGATGTAGTCATAGATGGGCTAGACCAAAAATAGACTCTAAAATAGAAGCAACTTCATCCTCATTCTTTAGGTCAATATTGAAGCATGTGTGTGGCGCTGTAATGGAAAAGAACATTTAAAATTTTTATTTTCTCGAAGTATAGTTGATTTACAATGTTATGTTAGTTTCAGGTGTACAACGAAGTGATTCAGATATATATATATATATATATATATATATATATATATAT
>NW_006772326.1:751443-757026 GCF_000442215.2 Lipotes vexillifer
TATATATATATATTCTTTTTCATATTCTTTTCCATTATGGTTTATTACAGGATATTGAATACAGTTCCCTGTGCTATACAGTAGGACCTTGTTTTTTATCCATTCTATATATAGTAGTTTGCATCTGCTAGTCCCAAACTCCCAATCCATCCTCCCCACCCCGCTTCCCCCTTGGCAACCACAAGTCTGTTCTCTATATTTGTGAGTTTCTGTTTCATGGATAACTTCATTTGTGCCATATTTTAGATTCCACATGTAAATGATGTCATATAGTATTTGTCCTTCTCTTTCTGACTTGCTTCACTTTGTATGATAATCTCTAGGTCCGTCCATGTTGCTGCAAATGGCATTATTTCATTATTTTGTATGGTTGAGTAGTATTCCTTTGTATATATGTATCACATCTTCTTTATCCATTCATCTGTTGATGGACATTAAGGTTGTTTCCATGTCTTGGCTATTGTAAGTAGTGCTGCTATGAACACAGGGGTGCATATATCTTTTTGAATTAAAGATTTGTCTGCATATATGCCCAGGAGTGGAATTGCTGGATCATATGGCAACTCTATTTTTAGTTTTTTGAGGAACCTCCATACTGTTCTGCATAGTGGCTGCACCAATAAACGTTCCCACCAACAGTGTAGGAGGATTCCAAAAAGAATATTTTTAATCTACTATTATCAATTGGCACCTTATATTCATACCTGGTTCACTCAGGCTAAGGCAAAAGTGTTATATCATTCTAAATACTCAAATCTGTGATTTAGATAATACGACAAGTAGTTAAATAATTGAATTTCTTCACTGTAATATTGGTAGAAAGTATATTGGATTTGGGCTATCTGGTTTGAGAAATAGTTTTGCCCATACTGGGAATGTGATTGAGAGCAAGTCATTTGACCTCTTTGAAATTCAGATTCCTCTTCTTTAAACTGGGGCCATGTGACTTCATCTCATTTAGTAAGTATGAATAGAATGGAAACATTTAGGAACTGGTGCATGACTCTCAAGCCTCCTGCCAGAGTGACTACTGATGTTCCAGATGGCAGAGCCTCCATCAGCCTGTGTCCTGAGTGAGTGTGCTGCAATAGACATGTAAATGAAGCCTATGTAGCATTAGTAAGCAGTTAGCTTTTTGCATATTTATATTAGGTCACTGAATTTTGGGGGTTGTTTGTTACTGAGACCTAACCTAGCCTATGGTTCTGAAGAACCTAGGGGCAGGACAGGAATAAAGACGCAGACGTAGAGAATGCACTTGAGGACATGGGGAAAGGGAAGGGTAAGGTGGGACGAAGTGAGAGAGTGGCATGGACTTATATACACTACCAAATGTAAAATAGGTAGCTAGTGGGAAGCGGCCGCATAGCACAGGGAGATCAGTTCTGTGCTTTGTGACCACCTAGAGGGGTGGGATAGGGAGGGTGGGAGGGAGACACAAGAGGGAGGAGATATGGGGATATATGTATATGTATAGCTGATTCACTTTGTTATAAAGCAGAAACTAACACATCATTGTAAAGCAATTATACTCCAATAAAGATGTTAAAAAAAACCCTAATATAGAGGGAAGAAAAAAAAATAAGGCAAAAAGTAGAGGAAAATCTAAGATTTAAGTTGGATAATTTTAGGTTGGAAGAAACTTGAACCTACCTACTATAGTCTAAAGAGAAGGAGCTAATAGAGGAAGGATAAATTGAATACATAGGTAAGAGGGTGGCAGGTCATGGAAGGATAAGAAGCAGGCTGGCCTTAAACATGAGGAAAGAGACACCTCTGAGACTGGGTGAGGTGCTTGTAGATTGTGGGGTGAGGTGTTTAGGGAATTAAATCCCTGATCACTCATTTTCTTTGGTTAAGTATAAAGTCGGTTTATTTGCTGAGGGGGAGGAAGGATGGAGTTGAATGAAAAGAACTTGAGGAAGTTGGATTGGTGGAGATTTGGAATGGTTGCCACAATGAGCATGAGAAAGGGAGCTGACCAAGGACAAATAAAGGACTTGACTGTCTCTTACACTCAATTATAAGCTCTTAAAGGCAGAGGATGTATCTTTATTCCTCTATATTATCAGATTCAAGCACAGTGCCTGACATACTAGAAGTGCTCAAGAAATTCTTGCCAAAACCATGACTGCCAGTCATTGCTATTTGACCCATAACTTTGACACTGAATGGCTGGGATTTTCCCCTTAACCTTGAAATATCAGCTTGCCCCAGACTTACTCTTACTTATTTCCTATAAAATTTATTATTAAAAGAAACAAAATCAAAATCCAGTTCCTAATTGGAAAACTAAATCCCAGTATACCCAGGAAGCAAATGCACAGACACAGCAAGACTAATCAGTCCTATTTCTCTTATTGTATTTCAAACTCTTTCAACAGTAGTGGCAATTTTCCAAAAGGACTTTTTTTAGCAGAAAGCTTTCATCATGTTCAGTTCTCACATCAAGCAGGTAGTATTGCAATGCATTTGCAGTGTGAATCGCAGTTCACATTCTAAAGAGATATGTGAATTTTGGGGATGCCTCGTGTGGCAATTAAGCTCTGGAGGATTTAACATCATGGCTCCACTTTAAATAAAGTGCATGCATTTTTAAAAACTTTAAAAATTACCAAAATAATGTTTACCCATTGAAACCAGTAAAACAGTGCAAAAATATGTAAAGGATAAGTTAAAAATTTCCACTTTTCCCATGCCCATCCACTGGAGATGATGTTAATAGCTTGGAGTATATTCTTCTTTATGCTTTTCTCTATGCTCAGACAAATACATGTAGCCCTATGGATGACTTTTTCTTATTGTTTTATGTTTTACTAAAACTACATACATTACTCTGCAACTTGCATGTATAATCGTCTAATTTATCATGTATATTTTCCCCAGAATATTAACTTTAGATTGAATTGTATTTACCTATTGTATTAAATTTTCCCTTTTTCATAAATATTCAAATTTGCTAGTTTTCTGCCACTTAAAAAAAGCTACAACAAATGTCCTTGGATGTACCTTCTCATGTTTTTAATTTCTTTTTCATAGCATCCCCAGAAATACTCTTTTGGGGTTTGTAATGAGAAAGCCCATTCTAGATATCAGGGGGAAATATGTGTCCAACAAAAGCTAACGTGTGGGACAGGGCAGCAAATGGGGAGCAGAGTGAGAGAAAATCAGAAGTGGGTTCTAAGTCTTGTTCCAGGTTTGCTGTGTGTTGGGGAAATCTCCATGACTTCATCCCTTTCCTTGAAATTGAATTATTAATGTTTTCCTTGTCATCAAAATAGCCCCTCATTATTTCTGCTCTACAGATAATGCTGCTTATTTATCATACATCCATGATTATACATATAATACAAATGACTGCTGGCTTCATAGCTCCCACTCATATTTCCCCCAAACCATTTACTTTAAAAAATTTTCCAAAGGGATGCTTATATGCTGCCCCAAAAAGTTATTTGGAGAAGCTTCATGCTCACTTGCCTTCAAGAGGTGACAATATTCTTGTCAAGGGGCTGACTCCAAATGCTCCATGCTTCCAGTCCTCTTGGTCCCTAAAGGTCCCAGGTTCTGCCATCTGCCGCTGGGATGCCCAGGCAACTCTGCTATGTACAGTCATACAAGGTTTTTCCTGAACTGCCCCCATGACTTTCTGGCCCTCTTCTCTCCCTAACCACTGGGCCTCAAACTCAGTCCAAGGGGCTGGGTGGAAAACAGATGCCAAACCACCCTCTCCATGGTTGACTTCTTCTTTTGGAAGCTCCGATCTTTTGGGCAGTCTTCTGGTGACCTCTTTCCAAACTCTTGTTCCAAGACAAGTTTCAGACAAAAGTTCGCAAGGTTACAACAGAAAGCAAATAGATATATTTAGAGGAGGAGGACAGCCTATTCCAAATGTCCTGTTACATATACACCTATAAGGTGTAGCTATGTTCAATATTCTGAACCTTAAGTATTCTGTTAACTAAATATGAGGGTTTTATGAATGAAGAATAACAAAGAAAGTAAGAAAACTCAAAAGGGAAGTCATTACTTTCACCACGCATACAGGTGAAGGGGTGGTTCTCATATTTGGTGGCATTTCATATGCAAACACACATATAGTGAGGAAAATGTAAAGAAAAAAGTATCTGTAAGGAGGGATTTTTTTACGGAAGTATTTTTTTAATGGCTACATTTAATTTTTTTAAGACTTAAGTTTTTAGAGCAGTTTTAGGTTTAGAGGAAGATTGAGAGAAGGTACAGAGATTTTTCATATACCCCCTACCTCTACGCATATGTAACTTCCCCCATTATCAACATCCCCCACCTGAATGTTACATTTGTTATAATCAATGAACCTACACTGACATCATAAACTCCCAAAGTCCATAGTTTATGTTAGGGTTCACTCTTGGTGTTGTACATTCTGTGAGTTTGGACAAATGATGATGACATGTATCCATCATTATAGTGTCATACAGAGTATTTTCACTGCCTTAAAAATCCTCTGTGCTTTGCCTATTTATCCCCCTCACCCACACCCTGCCAATCATGGCAATCACTGATTTTTCACTATTTACACAGTTTTGCCTTTTCTAGAATGTCATATAGTTGGAGTCATACAGTGTGTAGCCTTTTCAGATTGGCTTCTCTCAGTAATATGCATTTCCATTTCCTCTGTGTCTTATCATAGCTTGATAGCTTATTTCTATTTAGTGCTGAGTAATATTACATTGTATATTCTGGGTATACTACAGTTTATTTATCCATTCACCTACTGAAGGACATCTTCGTGGCTTCCGAGTTTTGGCAATTATGAATAAAGCTGCTGTAAACATCTGTGTGTAGGTGTTTGTGTGGACATTAAGTTTTCAGCTCCTTTGGGTAAATACCAAGGAGTTTGATTGCTGAATCATATGGTAAGAGTATGTTTAGTTTTGTAAGAAACCACCAAACAATCTTCCAAGGTGGCTGTACTACTTTGCATTCTGACCAGCAATGAATGACTTCCTGTTGCTCCACATCCTTATCAGCATTTGGTGTTGTCAGTGTTCCAGATTTTGGCCTTTCTAAAAGATGTTTAGTGGTATCTCACTGTGGTTTTAATTTGCATGTCTCTGATGACATATGATGTAAACCATCTTTTCATAGGTTTATTTGCCATCTGTTTTTCTTCTTTGGTGAACTGTCTGTTAAGCTCTAAGGCCCAATTTTTAATTAGGTTGTTTGTTTTCTTATTGTTGAGTTTTAAGAGTTCTTTGTGTATTTTGGATAACTGTCCTTTATCAGATGTGTCTTTTGCAAATATTTTCTCCTCTTCTGTGGTTTGTCTTCTCATTCTCATAACGTTGTGTTTCACAGAGCAGTTTTTAATTTTAATGAAGTCCAGCTTAACAATTATTTCTTTCATGAATTATGCCTTTGGTGTTATATCTAAAAAGTCATTAACATACCTAAGGTCATCTAGGTTTTCTCCTATGTTGTCTTTTAGGAGTTTTATAGTTTTACGGTTTACATTTAGGTCTATGATCCATTTTGAGGTAATTTTTTTGAAGGGTGTAAGGTCTGTGTCCAGATTCTTTTTTTTTTTTTTTTTTTTTTTCATGT
>NW_006772326.1:757041-763137 GCF_000442215.2 Lipotes vexillifer
TTTTTTTTTTTTTTTTTTTTTGCATGTGGATGTTACAGGACCATTTGTTGAAAAGACTATTTTTGCCTATTGTATTGCCTTTGCCCCTTTGTCAAAAATCAGTTGTCTGTATTTATGTGGTTCTATTTCTGGGTTCTTTATTCAGTTCCATTGATCTATTTGTCTATTCTTCCATTAATGCCATGCTGTCTTGACTACTGTAGCTTTATGGTAAGTCTTGAAGTCATGTAGTGTCAGTCCTCCAACTTTGTTCTTTTTGAATATTATGTTGGTTATTCTGGATCTTTTGCCTTCTGTATAAACTTTAAAATGAGTTTGTCAATATCCACAAAAAAAAACTTGCTGGGATTTTCCTTGGGGTTGCATTGAATCTATAGATCAAGTTGAGAAGAACTGACATTTTGACAATATTGAGCCTTCCTATCCATGAACATGGCATATCTCTCCATTTATTTAATTCTTTGATTTCATTCATCAGACTTTTGTGTTTTTCCGCATATAGATCTTGTACATATTTTGTTAGATTTATACCTAAGTATTTCATTTTTGGGGTGCTAATGTAAATGATATTGTATTTTTAGTTTCAAATTCCACTTGTTCATTTCTGGTACCGGCATACCTCGGAGATATTGTGGGTTTGGTTCCGGACCATCACAATAAAGAAAATAAGACAATAAAGCGAGTCACATGATTTTTTTGGTTTCGCAGTGCATGTAAAAGTTATGTTTACACATTACTGTAGTCTATTAAGTGTGCAATAGCATTTCTTTAAAAAAACAATCTATGTACTTTAATTAAAAATACTTTATTGCTAAAAAATGCTAAACATCATCTGAGCCTTCAGTGAGTCATAATCTTTTTGCCGGTGGAAGGTCTTGCCTTGATGTTACAGCTGTTGACTGATCAGGGTGGTGGTTGCTGAAGGTTGGGTAGGTTGTAGCAGTTTCTTAAAATAAGACAACAATGAAGTTTGCCACATCGATTAACTCTTCCTCTCATGAACTATTTCTCTGTAGCATGCAGTGCTATTTGATAGCATTTTACCCACAAAATTGGAGTCAATCATCTCAAACCCTGCTGCTACTTTATTAAGTAAGTTTATGCAATATTCCAAATCCTTTGTTGTCATCTCAGTAATCTTCACAGCATCTTCACGTGGAGTAGATTCCATCTCCAAAATCCAATTTCTTTGCTCATCTGCAAGAAGCATCTCCTCATCTGTGAAAGTTTCATTATGAGATTGCAGCAATTCAGTCACATCTTTGGGCTCCACTTCTAATCCTAGTTCCCTTGCTATTTCCACCATATCTGCAGTTACTTCCACCATTGAAGTCTTGAACCCCTCAAAGTTATTCAGGAGGGTTGGAATCAACTTCTTCCAAACTCCTGTTCATGTTGATATTTTGACCTCTTCCCATGAATCACAAATGTTCTTAATAGCATCTAGAATGCTGAATCCTTTCCAGAAGGTTTTCAGTTCATCAGAGGAATCACTATCTATGGCAGCTATAGCTTCGTGAAATGTATTTCTTAAGTAATAAGACTTGAAAGTTAAAATTACTCCTGGATCCATGGGCTGTAGAATGGATGCTGTGTTAGCAGACATGGAAACAAGTTTAATCTTGTACATCTCCATCAGCGCTCAAAACAAACAAAGACCCCCGTCTTTGTGAAGTTTACATTCTAATGAGGGGAGAACCAATAGACATAGAAAATAAGTAAATTATATAGTATATTAAAACTTCATAAATATTACTGAAAAAGAAAAAGAAGGGCAGGGGAAGTGGGGTCGGGAGTGTGGGGCTGGAGCACAGGATGCAATTTTAAATAGAGTGGTCAGGGTAGGCCCTATTCAGAAGGTGAGATTGAGCAACGGTTTGAAGGAGGTGCCCAAGCTGGTCATTTGGGCACCTGGGGAATAAGCATTTCGGGCAGAGGGAATAGCAGTTGCCCTAAGGTAAGAGTGTGACTGACGCACAGCAAGGAGACCAGCATTCCTGGAGAAGCAACAGTAGTGACTGCAGTAAGAGAGCTTATGAAAGTGGTGTAGGATCATGTAATCATCTGTAATCATTTTATGTAGCTCATTTACCATCAACTTTTCAGCTCCTTCAGCCAAGATGTGTTCAATACTTCTTTTTTGCTGGCACTGGAGGCATTTAATAATTACTGATTTTTTTTAATTAGAAAATTTTTTATTGAAGTATAGTTTATTTACAATATCGTTTTAGTTTCAGGTGTACAGCACAGTCGTTCAGTTACACACACACACACACACACACACACACACACACACACACACACACACACACACACCATATACATATGTTCCTTTTCAGATTCTTTTACCTTATTGGTTATTACAAAATATTGAGTATAGTTTCCTGTGCTATACAGTAGGTCCTTGTTGGTTATCTATTTTATATATATCAGTGTGTATCTGTTAATCCTAACTTCCTAATTTATATCTCTTCCATCACCCTTTCCCCTTTGGTAACCATAAATTTGTTTTCTATGTCTGTGGGTCTATTTCTGTTTTGTAAATATGTTCATTTGTACCATTTTTTTTAGATTCCGTATGTAAGCAATATCATATGATATTTGTCTTTGTCTGGCTTACTTAGTATGATAATCTCTAGGTCCATCCATGTTGCTGTGTTTTTAAAAAAATTATTTAAAAAAAGAAATTTGTGGGAATTATTTGAGCACAGGCCTAGAGTGACAAGGTGACCAGCTAAATTCTCTTTTGCAGTTCTACATATCTCTAAATTCTGGACAAGGGTTGCACTGACTCCTGAATTATAGCAAAACATCTCCAGTTTCCATTCAGATCCACGCTTGTTCTGTTGGCAAAGTCTCAGTGAGTCCGGCTGGAGCAAGAAGATACTCATTCAACATTGTGCCTTGATTCCATAAGTCACTCAAAGATCACATTCCAGGAGATAAAGAAGTCAGCAGGTTAACATGGCACTTAGCTCAAAAGCACAGGGGCTCATGGTAACAGATGTTTCTACCTAAAAAAGAGCACTGTTCTTATTTAATATTTAGGTAAAGGAGATAGCTGTAAATGGTCATCCTAGGAAATTTATTGCAGGATTTTTCCTGGCCCACCCCACAGAGACACTTCAACTCAGTGATTTATATTTTATATCTTTGAAATTGATATTTGTATAGCAAATCTAACAAAAAGAAATTAACACAGATCAGTCCTGTCTAATTGATTAATACAATGTCTGGCATCAAATCCCATCTTATATAAAAACTTTATTTGAGCAGAAATTACTTGTTTTCTGAAGGGGATCTCTATAAGAAGCCAGGAGCTAAGCATCTAACAAGTTACTTTCCTGTTTGAATAACTAGAGAAATGTGAGGAGCACGTTGGAAAAAGAGAATTGCTCTTCAGTGTCTGTTAAGAATTAGCTGTCTGTACCGTGTACAAGTACAATCTGTAAAATATCACATTCCTAGACGGCAGATTAATGAAATTCTGAAACCCATCAAAATGCAATACACCTGTTGGGTAATCTTACATGTGTTAAAATTATTACAGACATTTTCCCATCACCACAATGACAATCTTTTTTGTGTGTGGGGGGGGGGGAAAGGGAAAGAATTAATAAAATTAACATTATGTCCTCAACATGTGGCAAGTCGATCAGCTATGTGATAAATCTTTTTCAGAGCTGCACTCTATAGGGCAAGAGTGCCTATTCTCTTCCACTACCTCCTGGCTTTCAATAACTCAGTAGTTCAATTTGTATAATTGAGTTTTGCATCAGAGCAAAGTTCCAAAGGCCCCCAGTGGGCAGTTTGTTTCTTGCTGAGCACATTTTAAGGTTGTATTTTGACTTGTTTGTCTTTCCTCCCCTTGAATGCCATGAAACAGTTTACTGGAGCAGAATTGCTTTCATGTGTCCTTTCTCTTTCATGTCCATTGCTGGCTGGCTCTTCAGTAGTGTGGTCATTAGCATGAGCCCTAATGCTTGGGTAACTGGGCAAGCAATTAGTCGAGCCAGACAGATCTTCCTTTTTTTAACCAGGCTCTCCTGGCTCCCCCAAACACAGCCAGAGAAACAAAGACCATGGGAAGAAACCAAACAGTAAGTCATTTCTTTCTTTAGAAGAAACGAACTCAAAACGTCATTAAGTTGCCATTTTGTAGTTGAGGACAAGCTGCTTCAGGAAACAATGCCATAGGGGTAATGTTGGAGGGGATGGCTGGATGCCATCCTAGCCCGGAATTTCCTGTGCTGACTCTTCTGTGCCACGCTGCCCCTGTTGTAGCACATCACCTTGGGGAAAACATTCAGATTCCACACCAACACACGGCTAGTGGAGGAAGCTTCTGGAAATCTCCAGACATACTGAGAAGCCCACTCGAAAGGGAAGAACTCCGTGAGACACCTCTTCAAACATCTTGGAAACAAATGACAGATTAATGCTGGAGCTGTAATTAGAGCCTGAGTTGAGATTTCTTTTGTCCTGGAAACTAAACAGACCAGAGGAAGGAAAAAAAATCCAAATATAATTTATAGACACAGAAGGAACAGTTGAATTAGTAAGAGTAGGCAAGAGCTCAAAGATAAATTGGAGCATGAATTCTATCAGCACGGGATCAGATGAAAGGTATTTTTTAAAGCTTTTCAAACCTCTGAATCCTGTTGCTCTTGAAACACGGTTGAAGAAATGGAAAAAGCATGACTAGAAGGTCTATTGAAGCCAGGAGAGTAGAAATTCTTGGTTCTATCAGGCTGAGCTCATCTCAGGGATGGGGAATGAAGAGTGAAAGAAATTGTGTTCCCACATCATCCCTGTAGAGTACATGAGAAATGTAGCCTCACCCCTCATCTTTGTAGACACCATATGGGATCAGTCTTGGTGATGATGATAAGTCCTTGGTGACTGTGATATTTCCTTTTAAGATCCTTCAGATTTGACATGAGAGTGGGTTGGAGTAGAAGGGTAGAGAAGGGGAGGGAGAAAAAGAGATCATAGGGGATGAAAGAGGGTAATGAATTTCAAACAAACCACAGGAAGACAAAAGATTGGACTGGTCAGAAAAGTTTCAACACTTCCAAAACAAGTAAGTTAGGGAAACCTCATGAAATGTGCTGCCCATGATTTAAGGTAGTAAGGGAGAGGGTTCTTTTGTATTCTGCTTTCTGAAGCTGGAATAATTCTGATGGCTGCTTTTGCAAATGCTGTAATTCTTCCTTTCTCAACTTGTTGGAGCTTGCCACTAAGCAGGACACCTAGGATGAGTCGTTTGTGTGTTCTACCAGTTTACAAGAACAATCATGAGGGAAAGAGCACCGAGTTGGGAGACTGCAGATGTGGGCTTCTGCCACTACTTGTGCAACCTTAGGCAAGTCAGATAGCATCTCTGGACCTGCTTTCTAATCTGTAAAATGAAGACATTGGGTTGGATGACTTTTCAGAGCCCTCTAAGTTCTTTATGCCCTCAAATATAACATTCTATGGCTTTATCTTATGTCTCTTAGTCATCCCTTCCGGCAACCTCCTCAGAATTCTCTTGGAAAGGAAAATTTCATATAAAATATTTCTTATATAGTGAGAGAGTTCAGAGCACACCACTCCCAAATATTCTGCTCTTGCCTTTAACTCAAAATATTGAGTTAAAGGCATTTCAGAAACAGCAGAAGGGCATTCTGACCATCTTTTTCTTCCTGAAAGCAGGAGATGAAACTCACGTATGGAAGATGTCCTGCGTATATCGGGAGGAAAGAAACATTCTTATAACCAGGGATGGGGAGAAATTACTTCAAACAAACCCTGTTAAGCTCACCCTCATTCTCCTAATCACTCCTCTACAATTAATTACTCTAGCCCAAGCCCCTTTGCCTTGTCATATTTTCACAATTTACTCCACCTTAATTGTCCAACTTAATGTATAAGGGTTCGGCTTTGGCTGCTTCTTTGGGTCTTCATTTCTCTTGTGAGGGCTCCAATGTACTAGTAAAAAGAAATTGAAACTTGTATGGTTTTTCCCTATTAATCTATCTTTTGTCCTTCTAATTCTTTAATTAGACCCAGCTGGAGTCCCTAAGAGATTAGAGGAGAAAATTTTCTTTCCCT
>NW_006772326.1:763147-789121 GCF_000442215.2 Lipotes vexillifer
GTATATGTCTCTAGTTTTTATTTGCTGAAGACGTGACAGGGACTTCCCTGGTGGCGCAGTGGTTAAGAATCCACCTGCCAATGCAGGGGACATGGGTTTGAGCCCTGGTCCAGGAAGATCCCACATGCTGCAGAGCAACTAAGCCCGTGTGCCACAACTACTGAGCCCGCGTGCCAGAACTGCTGAAGCCCACGTGCCTAGAGCCCGTGCTCCGCAACAAGAGAAGCCACCGCTATGAGAAGCCCGTGCACCGCAACAAAGAGTAGCCCCCACTCGTTGCAGCTAGAGAAAGCCCGCACACAGCAACGGATACCCAGTGCAGCCAAAAATAAATAACTAAATAAATTTATTAAAAAAAAAAAAAAGGACCTGTGACAAACATTGCCATCCATAGGCGTGTGCTTCTCTTCCCTGCCTTTCTTCTGGGGGAAAGTCTTCTCCCTTTCTTTCTGTTCTTAGTAGGAATTGCAGATGATGAGGCCCAAGCAGAACGCTTAAAAATAATATCGAGTGAAGGAAAAAGAAAGGAAGAGAAAAGTGAAAAGGAGAATCTGGCCAAAATGAGAGGAAAAGGAGGAGGCGATGAGAAAGGAATTGGTGAGGGAAGGAACTACAGCCGCAATGAGGAATGGACTTTGTCCCTGGGTAGCCCTCAGGATGAGAGGAGTTCAACAATTCTGAGTTCGACAGCCCTCCAATTGCTCAAAATTTCTAAAAACTAGAGATGCTTTAACTGGCCTAGCTGAGTCTATGCACCTACTTCTTGAGCTCTATGGACTTTCTGTTACACCAATAAAAGGACACGTCAACTTAGTCTGTGAGACAGACGTGGGATCTACTGACTATAAAATTGAGCAGTCCTGTGGGAGCAGTACCAGCGTGGGGAATTGGGGTGGCATCCCTTCAGGCTTCCTCTTAAAGAAGCCAGGGCGAGGTTCCTTTTGGGACGACTAAGGCTCATGCAAGCCCACGACTTGCCATTGGATCCGTGAATAAAGGTCACTCTGCCTCTCCATTCACTTTCCTAACCCCAACAACCCGCACACTCAGGGTTGCCACTAGGCCTTTGTGTGAGATGGACACGCAATATCCCTCCATATTCCATCTGGTCTGGCAAAAGGGGCCAGGCTGGATTTGAGCAGGGGACCCTGCTGGCAGCTGTATTCAGCAGCCCTGCTCAAACTCTTTCATATGGGAATTATTGTCCAGGTCCATTCGAGGCAAAACTCAAATTGCCACCCATTAATCAGCAACTTGTAGCACTGCGGAGAATCAGAATCTGGTAAAGCACAGGGAGTACGATGTTAGTATTGTTCCCCAGAAGGAGAGGCTCCGTTCTGGAAAAACCAGTACTTAGTTTTCCTCCCTTGAATCTCCTTGAAAAGTGAACTTCTTTCTGAAACACTTGGCTTTGTTCAAGGTCAGGAGAGTGCTTAACCTTGGCTAGGGGTCAGGGAAGGAGTGGTAGTGATTGGAAAGAGCAAGGAAACTTCTGGGCACTGGTAAAGTTCTCTTTCTTGATTTGGGTTCTGGTTACACAAGTGTGTTTTGTTTATGAAAATTCACTGAGCGGTACAATTATGATCTGTGTGCTTTCTTGTGTATATGTTACAGTTCAGTTAAAAAATATTTTCTTTAAAAAGTACCCAAGTTGTACTCTCCTTGAGGTGAGGGATTGTGATTTTATTCACCCTCTATCCCCTGCTTTGAGCACAATGTCTGACTCATAATAAGTACTTAATAAATATTTTTTTCAATGAAAAAAAAGGAGGGAATGGCTTTCCTCTGGTATCCCAGCACCAACCATTTGTCATCCTTCAGAGGTGTTGGCTCCTGACCAGTGAGGGCTGTAGCCACACCGTTTATAGAGGTCAGCTGGTGGAAAACTCTCAGCACTACCTTAGCAAGGAAACTTAATGGACAGGTGCCTGGCTTTTTGTGTTCTAAGTTCTCTTAAGCATAGGATGGATTTTCAAGCCTGGAGAAACGATGTTGATTACAAGTGTAAGTCATCTAGGACAAGGGCTCCATGATGGAGAGAAAGCCTAACTTCAAGTACAAAGACCCAGCTGTTCTTGGAAAAGCTGCCCTGGGAAGTTCTGTCTTACCCACAGTGGATAGAGCAGCCAGACACACTGATGCTTCCAGGAGAGCCTTGTTGTCACCATAGGACCTATTTGCTCTGGCACACACAAAAAAAAACAACTTAGAATTTCTTTGAAACAGCCATAAACTTACAGAAAAGTTGAAAATATGGTATAAAAACATTGTTTTCTGAACTATTTGAGAATAAGATGCCGACCTGATGGCCCTCATCCCTGAATACTTCAGTGGGTATTACACACAACAGGACATTTTCCTTACATAGCCATAGTACAACCATTAGATTCAGGATATTAGCAGGTACATCACTACCATCTGAACTGTAGCCTCCACTGTAGTTTCACCAGCTGTCTCCATAATGCCCTTTATTGCCTGTGAAAAGGTCCAGTTCAGAACTATGCATTGCATTTAGTTATTGTGCCTCTTTGGTTTCCTTCATTCAGCTGCAGTTCTTCAGTCTTTCTTTGACTCTCCTGACCTTCACACTTTAAAAGATAATAGGCCAGTTATTTAGTAGATTGTCCTTCAATCTGAGTATCTCTGCCGTTTTCTCATCATTAGATTTGGGTTATTCATTTTTGGCAGTGATATTGCAGAAACTAGGCTATATTCCTCTCATTGCAGCCTATCAGAAGGCACAGAATTTTAATTTGTCCCATGACTGGTAATGTCCACTTTGATTACTTGATTAGAGTGGTGTGTGCCTGCTTTCTCCACCATATAGTTACTTATAATTATGGGTATTTGGGGGGGGGGAGGTAATTTGAAACTATGTAACTATCCCATTCATCATCAGACTTTCAATTTATTCTTTTATTAATTAAGTATGTATGGTTTCTGTCATCTTTATTTAGCGGGCTATAATGCATTGCTGTCATTATTTCTTTAAAAGCTCTAATTTCATTGTCCCTCAGTGTGATCAGTGGGCTTCCTTCAAGTTGGCTTCTGTGCCCTTTTGACACGTCTTCATCATTCTTTGAGTACTTTCGTTTCCTGGTATAAGATACTCTAGGTACATCTTGTATTTTCCCTGCTCCAGTGGGGAACAACAACAACAACAACACCACACACACACACACACACACACACACACACACACACACACACACACACAGGGAAATCTTTATTTCTATGACTAGCTTTATACATGGAAAACCGTGAGTTCACGTCCATACCTCTGATTCTGGTCCGACATCAACATCACAAGCTTCATATCTGTAGTTTCCTTTTCTGACAATGAGAGACTTGACTCCCATTATTTTTAATATATTTGCTTATTTGATCTAGCTCCTTGACGATAACCAACCTCCCTTCTCCACCGCCATCTCCTCCTCTATAGGGTCCCCCTCCACACCCTCACACCCTGCTGGGACTCCCACACCGTTTGCTAGGTCACCCCTCTCTGTGACCTTTCTTCACCCTGCTTGGGCTCTCACATCTACGCTGAGCCACCTCACATTGTATGCCCCCATCCCCTGCTCTATCTCTGGCCACCTGTGCTGCCCCTCATTTCACACGGGCTCTGCCAGTCTGTGCTGGACTGCCCCTGCATTTGGATACCCTCCTTACCCCATTTGGGCTCTGACACCCTGACGTAGCTTCCTCCGTGTGTGGTGCTCTCTCATCCTACATAGACTCTGACACTCTGCTCTGGGCTCTGCAGCTCTTGTCCCAGTCCCATTGCCAGTGTGGAAGCCCACCTTGGTCTGCCCCGCCTAATGGCTTTAGGATTGAATTCTTCAGGAAAGGCAGGAGAGAGAAATGAAGGGGAAGGAGAATAGCGGACAAGGAGAGCTTTCTCCTAAATGTTGGCACAGAAAAAATGTGTTCAGCATAATTGTTTTAAAAGCATATTACATTCTATTTAGATGGTTCACCCATATCTTTTGACTTATAACTGAGAAAGAGATATCTTTTCAGACCAGTAAGGAGAAAGATCTGATTCTTTTTGTTACAGTTTTCAGAAAAGTATTTACCATGTAACTCTTAGTATGATTTCAATAACCCTGGTTGATCCATCCAGGTTGAGGAAGATGGAAGATGTGGCTAACAATTTCAGTGAGAGCAGAGGAAGACTCTGCCTTTATTTTGTAATTTAGAAAATTAAAAAAATTTTAAACATCATTATTAGAGTATAATTGCTTTACAATGGTGTATTAGTTTCTGCCTTATAATAAAGTGAATCAGTTATACATATACATATGTTCCCATATCTCTTCCCTCTTGCGTCTCCCTCCCTCCCACCCTCCCTATTCCACCCCTCCAGGCAGTCACAAAGCACCGAGCTGATCTCCCTGTGCTATGTGGCTGCTTCCCACTAGCTAACTATTTTACATTTGGCAGTGTATATATGACATGACTCTTTTTGAATTATGCTTTTCTCAGGTTTTCTCAGCCCAGTAGTGGGATTGCTGGGTCATATGGTAGTTCTATTTTTAGTTTTTTAAGGAACCTCCATACTGTTCTCCATAGTGGCTGTATCAATTTACGATCCCACCAAGAGTGCAAGAGGGTTCCCTTTTCTCCGCACCCTCTCCAGCATTTATTGTTTATAGATTTTTTTGATGATGACCATTCTGACCAGTGTGAGGTGATACCTCATTGTAGGTTTGATTTGCATTTCTCTAATTAGTGATGTTGAGCATCCTTTCATGTGTCTGTTGGCAATCTGTACATCTTCCTTGGAGAAATGTCTGTTTAGGTCTTCTGAGCATTTTTTTTTTTTTTTTGCGGTATGCGGGCCACTCAGTGTTGTGGCCTCTCCCCTTGCAGAGCACAGGCTCTGGATGCGCAGGCTCAGCGGCCATGGCTCATGGGCCCAGCCACTCCGCGGCATGTGGGATCTTCCCTGACCGGGGCACGAACCCGTGTCCCCTGCATCGGCAGGCGGACCCTGAACCACTGTGCCACCAGGGAAGCCCTTCTGCCCATTTTGTGATTGCGTTGTTTGTTTTTTTGATATTGAGCTGCATGAGCTGCTTGTATATTTTGGAGATTAATCCTTTGTCAGTTGCTTCATTTTCAAATATTTTCTCCTATTCTGAGGGTTGTCTTTTGGTCTTGCTTATGGTTTCCTTTGCTGTTCAAAGCTTTTAAGTTTCATTACGTCCCATTTGTTTATTTTTGTTTTTATTTCCATTTCTCTAGGACGTGGGTCAAAAAGGATCTTGCTGTGATTTATGTCATAGAGTGTTCTGCCTATGTTTTCCTCTAAGAGTTTTATAGTGTCTGGCCTTACATTTAGGTCTTTAATCTGCTTTGAGTTTATTTTTGTGTATGGTGTTAGGGAGTGTTCTAATTTCATTCTTTTACATGTAGCTGTCCAGTTTTCCCAGCACCACTTATTGAAGAGGCTGACTTTTTTTAACTGTATATTCTTGCCTCCTTTATCAAAGATAAGGTGACCATATGTGTGTGGGTCTATCTCTGGGCTTTCTATCCTGTTCCATTGATGTATCTTTCTGTTTTTGTGCCAGTACCATACTGTCTTGATTACTGTAGCTTTGTAGTATAGTCTGAAGTCAGGGATCCTGATTCCTCCAGCTCTGTTTTTCTTTCTCAAGATGGCTTTGGCTATTCGGGGTCTTTTGTGTTTCCATACAAATTGTGAAATTTTTTGTTCTAGTTCTGTGAAAAATGCCATTGTTAGTTTGATAGGGATTGCATGGAATCTGTAGATTGCTTTGGGTAGTAGAGTCACTTTCACAATGTTGATTCTTCTAACGTAAGAACATGGTATATCTCTCCATCTATTTGTATCATCTTTAATTTCTTTCATCAGTGTCTTATAATTTTCTGCATACAGGTCTTTTGTCTCCTTAGGTAGGTTTATTCCTAGATATTTTATTCTTTGTGTTGCAATGGTAAATGGGAGTGTTTTCTTAATTTCACTTTCAGATTTTTCATCATCAGTGTATAGGAATGCAAGAGATTTCTGTGCATTAATTTTGTATCCTGCTACTTTACCAAATTCATTGATTAGCTCTAGTAGTTTTCTGGTAGCATCTTTAGGCTTCTCTATGTATAGTATCATGTCATCTGCAAACAGTGACAGCTTTACTTCTTCTTTTCCGATTTGGATTCCTGTTTCTTCTCTGATTGCTGTGGCTAAAACTTCCAAAACTATTTTGAATAATAGTGGTGAGAGTGGGCCACCTTTCTTGTTCCTGATCTTAGTGGAAATGGTTTCAGTTTTTCACCATTGAGGACGATGTTGGCTGTGGGTTTGTCATATATGGCCTTTATTATGTTGAGGAAAGTTCCCTCTGTGTCTACTTTCTGGAGGGTTTTAATCATAAATGGGTGTTGAATTTTGTCAAAAGCTTTCTCTGTATCTATTGAGATGATCATGTGGTTTTTATACTTCAGTTTGTTAATATGGTGTATCACATTGATTGATTTGCATATATTGAAGAATCCTTGCATTCCTGGGATAAACCCCACTTGACCATGGTGTATGATCCTTTTAATGTGCTGTTGGATTCTGTTTGCTAGTATTTTGTTGAGGATTTTTGCATCTATGTTCATCAGTGATATTGGCCTGTAGTTTTCTTTCTTTGTGACATCCTTGTCTGGTTTTGGTATCAAGGTGATGGTGGCCTCGTAGAATGAGTTTGGGAGTGTTCCTCCCTCTGCTATATTTTGGAAGAGTTTGAGAAGGATAGGTGTTAGCTCTTCTCTAAATGTTTGATAGAATTCGCCTGTGAAGCCATCTGGTCCTGGGCTTTTGTTTGTTGGAAGATTTTTAATCACAGTTTCAATTTCAGTGCTTGTGATTGGTCTGTAGGCTCAGGGGCCCAGCCGGACCGGAGCACGAACCCGCATCCCCTGCATCGGCGGGCGGACTCTCAACCACTGTGCCACCAGGGAAGCCACTTCTCTAAATGTTTGATAGAATTTGCCTGTGAAGCCATCTGGTCCTGGGCTTTTGTTTGTAGGAAGATTTTTAATCACAGTTTCAATTTCAGTGCTTGTGATCGGTCTGTTCATATTTTCTATTTCTTCCTGGTTCAGTCTCAGAGGTTGTGCATTTCTAAGAATTTGTCCGTTTCTTCCAGTTGTTGGCATAGATTTGCTTGTAGTAATCTCTCATGATCCTTTGTATTTCTGCATTGTCAGTTGTTACTTCTCCTTTTTCATTTCTAATTGTATTGATTTTAGTCTTCTCCCTCTTTTTCTTGGTGAGTCTGGCTAATGGTTTATTAATTTTGTTTATCTTCTCAAAGAACCAGCTTTTAGTTTTATTGATCTTTGCGATTGTTTCCTTCATTTCTTTTTCATTTATTTCTGATCTGATCTTTATGATTCCTTTCCTTCTGCTAACTTTGGGGTTTTTTGCTCTTTCTCTAATTGCTTTAGGTGTAAGTTTATGTTGTTTATTTGAGATGTTTCTTCTTTCTTAAGGTAGGATTGTGTTGCTATAAACTTCCCTCTTAGAACTGCTTTTGCTGCATCCTGTATGTTTTGAGTCATCATGTTTTCATTGTCTTTTGTTTCTAGGTATTTTTCGATTTCCTCTTTGATTTCTTCAGTGATCTCTTGGGTATTAAGTATTGTATTGTTTAGCCTCCACGTGTTTGTATTTCTTACAGATTTTTTCTTGTAATTGATATCTAGTCTCATAGCGTTGTGGTCAGAAAAGATACTTGATACAATTTCAGTTTTCTTAAATTTACCAAAGCTTGATTTGTGACCCAAGATATGATCTATCCTGGAGAATGTTCCATGAACATTTGAGAAGAATGTGTATTCTGTTGTTTTTGGATGGAATGTTCTATAAATATCAATTAAGTCCATCTTGTTTAATGTATCATTTAAAGCTTGTGTTTCCTTATTTATTTTCATTTTGGATGATCTGTCCATTGGTGAAAGTGGGGTGTTGAAGTCCCCTACTATGATTGTGTTATTTTCAATTTCCCCTTCTATGGCTGTTAGTATTTTCCTTATGTATTGAGTTGTGCTCCTATGTTGGGTGCATAAATATTTACAATTGTTATATCTTCTTCTTGGATTGATCCCTTGATCATTATGTAGTGTCCTTCATTGTCTCTTGTAATAGTCTTTTTTTTAACGTCTATTTTGTCTAATATGAGAACTGCTACTCCAGGTTTCTTTTGATTTCCATTTGCATGGAATATTTTTTCCATCCCCTCACTTTCAGTCTGTATGTGTCCCTAGGTCTGAAGTGGGTCTGTTGTAGACAGAATATATATGGGTCTTGTTTTTGTATCCATTCAGCCAGTCTGTGTCTTTTGGTTGGAGCATTTAATCCATTTACATTTAAGGTAGTTATTGATAGGTATGTTCCTATTACCATTTTCTTAATTGTTTTGGGTTTGTTATTGTAGGTCTTTTCCTTCTCTTGTGTTTCCTGCCTAGAGAAGTTCCTTTCGCATTTGTTGTAAAGCTGGTTTGGTGTGCTGAATTCTCTTAGCTTTTGCTTGTCTGTAAAGCTTTTAATTTCCCTGTCGAATAATCTTAGTTGTAGGTTTTTCCCTTTCATCACTTTAAATATGTCCTGCCACTCCCTTCTGGCTTGCAGAGTTTCCGCTGAAAGATTAGCTGTTAACATTATGGGGATTCCCTTGTATTTTATTTGTTGCTTTTCCCTTGCTGCTTTTAATATTTTTTCTTTGTATTTAATTTTTATAGGTTGATTAATATGTCTTGGCATGTTTCTCCTTTGATTTATCCTGTATGGGACTCTTTGTGCTTCCTAGACTTGATTGACTACTTCCTTTCCCATATTAGGGAAGTTTTCAACTATAAACTCTTCAAATATTTTCTCAGTCCCTTTCTTTTTCTCTTCTGCTTCTGAGACCACTATAATTCGAATGTTGGTGCGTTTAATGTTGTCCCAGAGATCTCTGAGACTGTCCTCAATTATTTTCATTCTTTTTTCTTTGTTCTGCTCTGCAGTAGTTATTTCCACTATTTTATCTTCCAGGTCACTTATCCGTTCTTCTGCCTCAGTTATTCTGCTATTGATCCCTTCTAGAGAATTTTTAATTTCATTTATTGTGCTGTTCATCACTGTTTGTTTGCTCTTTAGTTCTTCTAGGTCCTTGTTAAACGTTTCTTGTATTTTCTCCATTCTGTTTTCAAGATTTTGGATCATCTTTACTATCATTACTCTGAATTCTTTCCCAGGTACGCTGCCTATTTCCTATTCATTTGTTTGGTCTGGTGGGTTTTTACCTTGCCTCTTCATCTGCTGTCTATTTCTCTGTTCTCGTTTTGCTTACCTCACTGTGTGTGGTCTCCTTTTGGCAGGTTGCAGGTTTGTAGTTCCCGTTGTTTTTGGCTTCTTCCCTCAGTGGGTAAGGTTTGTTCAGTGGTTTGTGTTGGCTTTCTGGTTTAGGGGACTGGTGCCTGTGTTGTGGTGGATGTGGGTGGATCTTGTCTTTCTGGTGGCAGGACCGCATCCGGTGGTGTGCTTTGGGGTGTCTGTGACCTTATTATGATTTTAGACAGCCTCTGTGCTGATGGGTCGGGTTGTGTTCCTGTCTTGCTAGTTGTTTTGCATAGGGTATCCAGCACTGTAGCTTGCTGGTTGTTGAGGGGAGCCAGTCTTCACGTTGAGACAGAGATCTCTGGGAGAGCTTTTTTTTTTTTTTTTTTTTTTTTTAGTATGCGGGCCTCTCACTTGCAGAGCACAGGCTCTGGATGCGCAGGCTCAGCGGCCATGGCTCATGGGCCTAGCCGCTCCGTGGCATGTGGGATCTTCCCGACCGCGGCACAAACCCACGTCCCCTGCATCGGCAGGCAGACTCTTAACCACTGCGCCACCAGGGAAGCCCCTCTGGGAGAGCTTTTGCCGTTTGATATTATGTTAGGCCGGGAGGTCTCTGGTGGACCAATGTCCTGAACTCAGCTCTCCCACCTCAGAGTCTCCTGCCTGATACCTGGCTGGAGCACCAAGATCCTGTCAACCACTCAGCTCAGAAGAAAGGGGGGAAAAAGAAAGAAAGAAAGAAAGAAAGAAAGAAAGAAAGAAAGAAAGGGAGAAAGAGAGAGACGGAGAGAGAGGGAGAGGGTGGGGGAGAGAGACAGAGAGAAAGAGAAGGAAGGAAGGAAGAAAGGAAGAAAGAAAGCTAAAGTAAACTAAAGTTATTAAAATAAAAAAATTATTAAAAAAATAAAATAAAAAAGATAGAAGCAAGCAACCAAACCAAAAAACAAATCGACCAGTGATAACAAGTGCTAAAAACTATACTAAAAAACGGGCAGACAGACGCTAGGACAAATGGTAAATGCAAAGCTCTACAGACAAAATCACACAAAGAAGTGTTCACGTACACCCTCGTAAAAAGAGAAAAAGGAAAAAAATATATACATAAAAAAAGGAAGAGAGCAACCTAATCAATGAACAAATCTACCAATTATAATAAGCTCTAAATACTAAATTAAAATAAGCATAAAACTAGAAACAAATTCAATGCAGAAAGCAAACCCCAAGTCTACAGTTGCTTCCAAAGTCCACCACTTCAATTTTGGGATGATTTGTTGTCTATTCAGATATTCCAGAAATGCAGGGTACATCAAGTGGATTGTAGAGATTTAATCTGCTGCTTCTGAGGCTGCTGGGAGAAATTTTCTTTTCTCTTTGTTCGCACAGCCCCCGGGCTTCAGCTTTGGATTGGACCCTGCCTTTGTGTGTGACTGTGGGTGTCTGTTCCCTGCCCAGACAGGACGGGGATGAAGTAGCAGCTGATTAGGGGGCTCTGCCTCATTCAGGCCCGGGGGAGGGAGGGATATGGTATGTGGGGCGAGCCTGCGTTGGCAGAGGTCAGCATGACATTGCAGCAGCCTGAGGGGCACCATGTGTTCTCCTAGGGAAGTTGTCCCTGGATCACGGAACCCTGGCAGTGGCGAGCTGCACAGGCTCCCAGGAGGGGAAGTGTGGATAGTGACCTGTGCTCGCACACAGGCTTCTTGGTGGCTCCAGCAGCAACCTTAGTGTCTCATGCCCGTCTCTTGTGTTTGCACTGGTAGCCACGGCTTTTGCCAGTCTCTGGAGCTTATTTAGGCAGTGCTCTGAATCTCCTCTCCTTGCACACCCTGAAACAATGGTCTCTTGCCTCTTAGGCAGGTCCAGACTTTTTCCCGGACTCCCTCCCGGCTAGCTGTGGCGCATTAGCTCCCTTGAGGCTGTGTTCACGCATCCAACCCCAGTCTTCTCCCTGAGATCTGACCTCCGAAGCCCGAGCCTCAGCTCCCAGCCTCCACCCGCCCTGGCAGTGAGCAGACAAACCTCTCAGGCTGGTGAGTGCTGGTCGGCACTGATCCTCTGTGCGGGAATCTCTCCACTTTGCCCTCTGCACCCCTATTGCTGTTGTCTCCTCTGTGGCTGCGGAGCATCCACCCCGCCACCCTCGTCTCCGCCAGTGAAGGGGCTTCCTATTGTGTGGAAACCTTTCCTCCTTCACGGCTCCCTCCCACTGGTGCAGGTCCCGTCCCTATTCTTTGTCTCTGTTTTTCCTTTTTTCTTTTGCCCTACCCAAGTACGTGGGGGAGTTTCTTGCCTTTTGGGAAGTATGAGTTCTTCTGCCAGCATTCAGTTGGTGTTCTATAGGAGTTGTTCCACATGTAGATGTATTTTTGATGTACTTGTGGCGAGGAAGGTGATCTCCACGTCTTACTCCTCCCCCATCTTGAAGGTCCCCTGAAGACTCTGCCTTTAATTTGTAGCTCTCAATTAGGAGACTTACTGGAACCCAATTGGCCGTCCTTCCTTCTACCAGAGGGATCCAGTCACACCCTAGAACCTGTCTGCATTGTCTGGGCCAGAAGGGGGTGGGGTGAGAACGGGCGTGGGGTTCTATTCCCATATACCCAGGGGCTGCCCTCGGGGACATTCCAGTGGCACTGTCTTCCCATAGTACCCACATTATCACCCTTACTTCTCGCCAGTCCTTGATCTTGTTCTATCTCAGAAAATCCCTCCCCACCTGATGGCAATTCCCCAGGAGTTTGGGGCCAGCTGTTGGGTCTCTTTTCCCTTTTGCTTATTCTGGGGGGTGGTGGGGTGGATGCTTAATTGGGGGCCGTCCTACGACAAAATATCAGTTGCAATGCCACTGTCAACATTTCTTCCAGAGGTCTTTTATGCCAAAGTTCTCCTGGAAGCTTGTGGTAGTAAGCCAAAGGATTGAACTGTTTTCTGTAACCCTCCCTACATTTACAATAATTGGTAATATCAATACTGGTTTTTAAAGATGAAGAAATGATATAGTAAGAAATCTCATAATGAATAATAACAGTCATAGAAAAATGCAGGTTGAATCATAAGTAGTGACCTCATTAGTGCTTATTAGTTTGTTTTCCTTTAAGCCTAGACACAAATAAAAATGGAATTCCTAACCATTTTTCTGGACTTCACTTAACCATTGCTATGCATCATCCCACCACAGAACAAGTTTATGCTGAATCCATCACCCTGGACATTTTATAAGAGCTTACTTAGTTATAGTCGATTAGTCATGTAATTGCTTATTTAATGGCTGCATGTTCTAATAGACTTTAGGCTCCTTAAGGGCATGAATTTTATCAGGCTTATTCACCACTTACAACCCCAGTGCTTAGCACAGCACTTTGCCCATAGAGCTTAAAAAAATATTTATTGAATGAATAAATTAATTTATATTTTCTGAGCTATGATATTACAGACCTCACATTATTTAATACTAACAACTACCCATTTTATAGATTGGGAGACAGGCTCTGAGAAATTAAAGAGCTTGTGCAAGTATGCATAGATTTTAAAGGGTAGACCCTGAATTCAAACTCATTTAGAAAAAGGATAACCTGTAGTGGTTAAGAGCATAGGTTCTGGAGCCAGCTCCCTGTATATAGGAATTTTACAGGGTGTTATGAGGACTTAACGAATTAATGAAGGCAAAGGATGTAGAACAGAGCTTGGCACAGAATCAACATTCAGGAAACATTAGGGATTAATATTATTTATGCTTCTCACCCTGTGTCCTTTTTATTCTACCATGTTGCCTCCTCTACTTAATGAACAGACTAGCTCATTAGCTAAACCTCCTCTCTCCCATTGTCTAAGAGGCTAATCAAAATTAATATAAATTAATATACCACTTATGGACTATGATAGAAAAAATATCAAAATCTAGAGACAGCTAGAGGATGGAGGAACCTGGGTCCCTGAGTCACTGTGTGGAGGAAAACTGCCCACCCACTAGGTGGACACCCACCAGCAATTAACTTATATCAGACAAGTCTCCAAATTTGTGGGTTTATTTGTTATAGCAACTAGTAATACCCTGACTAATACATCTTTTTTGAACAAACAGCTGGGTGGGTAAACTAGACAACAGTTGCTTTGCAAAATTTATTATTTCTATCTCTGTTTCTCTCTCTCCCTCATTCTCTATTTCTCTATCTTTGTCTCAGTTACTTTCCTGTGGAAATCACACTTGAACATTATTTAGATTTTGGAGGAGGTGGAGAAAGTAAACAAGAAGTCCTATATAAATTTTCACATTAAAAGAAGCCCTATACTAGAGTTTTGGGACTTGCATAGATTTTGTTCCAGTTATTATTCTTTACTATTATTCCCTAGTAGTATGAAAATTCTGCCATGAAGAAGGTGGTGGTCAGGGAAACATTTGAAAATCCTGGATCTCAATTGGTAATGTGATCATAATAGCTCCAAAAACTCACCTCTAAGCTTCATAGGAAGAGAATTGCCTATATATTCAAAAGAAGGAATTTCATGTAAAAATTTGCTGCATTGTGTTTCAATGAACCTCACCTATAAGAATCCTGACTGTTTGAAAAAAAGAAAATTATGAGATGATCCCACTTCCAGGCTAAAAGCCCAGATTAAGACCGTTGGAGTCTCAGACTTATTACCTCAAAGTGGTGAAATGCAAGAGCTTCATGCTTAGCATGCATTACGTTTATAATTAGAGGAAAAAGCTGCTTTCATAAAAAACAAAACAGTGACAGTAACAATAAACCCAGCAATATCAGGCTTATTTTTGAAGGTCTTATGTCAGACACTATGAGGACCATCCTGTTGCCTTCTTTTTTCCACCTGTCTAACGTGTAGGAATTAACTTGAGGCACTTCCTGTAGAAGGAAACTGAACCACCTCTCCCCACCCAAGCTCACACCTCTTGTGTTCCCACTACGCTCTGTACACACACGTCCCCCAAAAGGTGAACAAATTATCTGCTTTCTTTTCTTTTTTCTTTTTTTCTTTAAAAAAATTTTTTTAACATCTTTATTGGAGTATAATTGCTTTACAGTGGTATGTTAGTTTCTGCTTTATAACAAAGTGAATCAGCCATATATATATATATATATAAAATCCCCATATCTCCTCCCTCTTGCGTCTCGCTCCTACCCTCCCTATCCCACCCCTCTAGGTGGTCACAAAGCACCGAGCTGATCTCCCTGTTCTATGCGGCCGCTTCCCACTAGCTATCTACTTTACATTTGGCAGTGTATATATGTCCATGCCACTCTCTCAGTTCGTCCCAGCTTACCCTTCCCCCTCCCCGTGTCCTCAGGTTCATTCTCTACATCTGCATCTTTATTCCTATCCTGCCCCTAGGTTCTTCAGAACCCGTTTGTTTTTTTTTTTTTAGATTCCATATATATGTGTTAGCATACGGTATTTATTTTTCTCTTTCTGACTTACTTCACTCTGTATGACAGTCTCTAGGTCCATCCACCTCACTACAAATAACTCAATTTCATTTCTTTTTATGGCTGAGTAATATTCCATTGTATATATGTGCCACATCTTCTTTATCCATTTGTCTGTCGATGGACATTTAGGTTGCTTCTACGTCCTGGCTATTGTAAATAGAGCTGCAGTGAACATTGTGGTACCTGACTCCTTTTGAATTATGGTTTTCTCAGGGTATATGCCCAGTAGTGGGATTGCTGGGTTGTATGGTAGTTCTGTTTTTAGTTTTTTAAGGAACCTCCATTCTGTTCTCCATAGTGGCTGTATCAATTTACGTTCCCAGCAGGAGTGCAACAGGGTTCCCTTTTCTCCACACCCCCTTCAGCATTACTGTTTATAGATTTTTTGATGATGGCCATTCTGACTGGTATGAGGTGATATCTCATTGTAGTTTTGATTTGCCTTTCTCTAATGATTAGTGATGTTGAGCATCCTTTCATATGTTTGTTGGCAACCTGTATATCTTCTTTGGAGAAATGTCTATTTAGGTCTTCTGCCCATTTTTGGATTGGGTTTTATGTTTTTTGGATATTGAGCTGCATGAGCTGCTTGTAAATTTTGGAGATTAATCCTTTGTCAGTTGCTTCATTTGCAAATATTTTCTCCCATTCTGATCGTTGTCCTTTGATCTTGTTTATGATTTCGTTTGCTGTGCAAAAGCTTTGAAGTTTCATTAGGTCCCATTTGTTTATTTTTGTTTTTATTTCCATTTCTCTAGGACGTGGGTCAAAAAGGATCTTGCTGTGATTTATGTCACAGAGTGTTCTGCCTATGTTTTCCTCTAAGAGTTTGATAGTGTCTGGCCTTACATTTAGGTCTTTAATCCATTTTGAGTTTATTTTTGTTTATGGTGTTATGGAGTGTTCTAATTTCATTCTCTTACATGTAGCTGTCCAGTTTTCCCAGCATCACTTATTGAAGAGACTGTCTTTTCTCCATTGTATATTCTTGCCTCCCTTACCAAAGATAAGGTGATCATATGTGCGTGGGTTTATTGTTCCATTGATCTATGTTTCTATTTTTGTGCCAGTACCATACTGTCTTGATTACTGTAGCTTTGTAGTATTGTCTGAAGTCATGGAGCCTGATTCCTCCAGTTCCATTTTTCTTTCTCAAGATTGCTGTGGTTATTCAGGATCTTTTGTGCTTTTATACAAATTGTGAAATTTTTTGTTCTAGTTCTGTGAAAAATGCCATTGCTAGTTTGATAGGGATTGCATTGAATCTGTAGATTGCTTTGGGTAGTACAGTCATTTTCACAATGTTGATTCTTCCAATCCAGGAACATGGTATATCTCTCCATCTGTTTGTATCATCTTTAATTTCTTTCATCAATATCTTATAGTTTTCTGCATACAGGTCTTTTGTCTCCTTAGGTAGGTTTATTCCTAGGTATTTTATTCTTTTTGTTGCAATGGAAAGTGGGAGTGTTTTCTTAATTTCTTTTTCAGATTTTTCATCATCAGTATATAGGAATGCAAGAGATTTCTGTGCATTAATTTTGTATCCTGCTACTTTACCAAATTCACTGATTAGCTCTAGTAGTTTTCTGGTAGCATCTTTAGGATTCTCTATGTATAGTATCATGTCATCTGCAAACAGCAAGACAGCTTTACTTCTTTTCCGATTTGGATTCCTTTTATTCCTTTTTCTTCTCTGATTGCTGTGGCTAAAACTTCCAAAACTATGTTGAATAGTAGTGGTGAGAATGGACAACCTTGTCTTGTTCCTGATCTTAGTGGAAATGGTTTCAGTTTTTTACCATTGAGAATGATGTGGGCTGTGAGTTTGTCATATATGGCCTTTATTATGTTGAGTAAGTTCCCTCTATGCCTACTCTCTGGAGTGTTTTTATCATAAATGGGTGTTCAGTTTTGTCGAAAGCTTTTTCTGTATCGAGATGATCATATAGATTTTATACTTCAGTTTGTTAATATGGTGTATCACATTGATTGATTTGTGTATATTGAAGAATCCTTGCATTCCTGGGATAATCCCCACTTGATCATGGTGTATGATCCTTTTAATGTGCTGTTGGATTCTGTTTGCTAGTATTTTCCTGATGATTTTTGCATCTATGTTCATCAGTGATATTGGCCTATAGTTTTCTTTCTTTGTGACATCTTTGTTTAATCGCCGCTGTGATTAGAACTGATCATACGAATAGTGATGTTTGGAATTGGGTTATAGCGGGTGCTTTTATGTTGCTAACAGTAGTGATAAAATTAATAACTCCAAGAATTGAGGATACACCAGCTAAATGTAGACAGAAAATAGTAAGGTCAACTGAAGCTCCTGGATGTGCTAAGTTTCCTGCTAAGTGTAGATACACAGTTCAGCCTGTACCTGCACTGGCTTCAACTATTGATGATGTTAGTAGTAATAGGAAAGAAGGAGGGAGTAGTCAGAAACTTATATTTTTTATGCAGGGGAAAGCTATATCGGGTGCCCCAATTGTTAGGGGCACTAGCAAGTTTCCAAACCCACCAATTATAATGGGTATGACTATAAAGAAGATTATTACAAATGCATGGGCTGTTACTACCACATTATAAATTTGGTCGTCTCTGAGCAGTGTGCCGGGTTGGCCTCGTTCAGTGCGAATTAATAAACTTAGGCCAGTGCCCACCATTCCGGCTCAGGTGCCAAATAGTAAGTATACGGTGCCAATGTCTTTGTGGTTGGTTGAGAATAATCAGCGATTTATGAACATAGGTAAAATGGCTGAGCAGGTATTAGACTGTAAATCTAAAGACAGAGGTTGAGCCCTCTTTTTGCCAGGTCCCGTGGTGAATGATCATTTTGAATTGCAAATTCAAGGAAGCAGCTTCAACTCTGCTGGGACTTCTCTTGCCTTTTTTTTCTCTCATCGGGAGAAGGAGATTGAAGTCAGTTGATTAGGGTATTTAGCTGTTAACTAAAAGTTTGTGAGAAATGTATCCCTGCAATCTAGTGAGGATTTAGCTTAATTAAAGTGTTTGATATGCATTCAATTGATTGCAATCCTTATTGGGCAGGAATTAAGTAAATTGTACTTGCTTAGGGCTTTGAAGGCCCTTGGTCTGGGCTAACCTAAATTCCTATTCTAGGATTGACAGTATTGGTGTGAGACGTAGAAGTATTGTGGATATTACGATTATGGTTGTTAAAAGGGTTATTTGTTTTGTGGAGTTGAATTGTCACTTTATCTTCATGTTGTTTGTAGAGGGGAATAAAGTTAGTGCTGTGGAGTATGTGAGCCGTATGTAGTATAGGTTGAGTAGTGCTGTGATGGCTATGAGTGTGGGCAGGATAATGGCATTTTTTGTTATTTCTTGAATGATCATTCGTTTAAGCATGAATCCTGATAGTAGTGGGAGTTCTCCCATTGAGAGTAGAGTGAGTATGGTGAGGGTTATGGTGACAGGTATTTTGTTTTATATGTGATAGTTATAGTGTGGTGGTGGTTGAGCTTTGAATAAAGAGTATGAATATAGTGAGGGTTGTTATGATGTAGATTAGTAGGTTTAGGATGGTTATGGTTAGGTTATACAGTAAGACGGCTGTTATTCATCCCATGTGGGCGATTGATGAGTAGGCCATGATTTTTCAGAGTTGTGTTTGGTTTAATCCACCTCAACCTCCGATTAGAATAGAAAGTATCGATAGTGCTAATATTAGATTTAGACTGATTGATGGTGAAATTTGATACAGGATTGACAGGAGTGCAAGCTTTTGTCATGTTAGTAGGATTAGGCCTGCTGTTAAGGGGATGCCTTGTGCTACTCCGGGCACTCAAAAGTGAAAGGGGGATAGTTCTACTTTAATAGCTAGTGCTATTGTTATTATTATGGATGCTGTTGGGTTGAATAGTTTTGTGATGGCTCATTGGCCGGAATGCAACAAGTTAATGATGACTGCTATTATAAGTAATATGGATGCGGAGGCCTGTGTTAGAAAATATTTATTGGAGGCTTCTATGGCTCATGGATTAAAGTTTTTTTATTATAATAGGGATGATGGCTATTATATTTATTTCAAACCCAATTCAGGCTAGCAGTCAGTGAGAGCTGGTAATTATGATTGTAGTTACTAAAATGACAGTTGTTAGGATGATAATAAAGATAATGGGATTTATTAGCATGGGAAGGATATAAACCGACATTTTCGGGGTATGGGCCTGATAGCTTGTTTAGCTGACCTTACTGTAGTATCTAGTGTAATGTGGTAGCACGGAGAATTTTGAATTTTTAAGGGTAGGTTCAATTCCTATGATTCTAGAAATAAGAGGGTTTGAACCTCTATTAGTTACTCTATCAAAGTAACTCTTTTATCAGATATATTTCTTATGTTTGTGGAGGGATGCTTGCTGTTACGATGGATAGTGACACATGTCATATACATCGGGCTAGTGTTAGAGGTAGGAAGTTTTTTCAGAGTAAGTTTATTAGTTGGTCATATCAAAATTGAGGGTAGCATGCTCGAATCCATAGGAAGGATGTTGTTAGTAGCAGTGTTTTAATAATGAAGTGAATTGTGTATAGTTCTGGTGTTTAGGGGTTGTGGAATGCTCCTAGGAATAGAATTGTTGTGAATATATTTATTATAATGATGTTGGCATATTCTGCTAAGAAGAATATGATGAAGAGGCCTGCTGTGTACTCTACATTGAAGCCGGGTACGAGCCGGATTCCCCTTCTGTTAAATCAAAAGGGGCTCGGTTGGTTTCTCCTAGGGTAGAGATGAATCATATTATGGCCAGTGGTCATGATGGGAAGACTAGTCATAGTTGTTCTTGTGTTGTGGTTAGGGTTGACAGGGTGAAGGATCCATTTATTAAGAGTACTGATAAGAGGATGATTGCTAGTGTTACTTCGTATGAGATTGTTTGTGCTACTGCTCGTAGGGCTCCAATTAATGCGTATTTTGAGTTGGAGGCCCAGCCAGATCATAGAATGGAGTATACAGCTAGACTTGATATTGCTAGTATAAATAATACTCCTAGGTTTATGTTGATGAGAGGGTATGGTATGGGTAGCGGGATTCATATTGTGAGGGCTAGGGTTAGGAGTAAGATGGGTACGATGATAAATATGGAGGTGGAAGATATGGCTGTTCGTAGGGGTTCCTTAGTGAATAGTTTGATTGCATCAGCAAAGGGTTGGAGTAGGCCATGGGGGCCTACAGTGTTTGGTGCATTTCAAAGTTGTATGTAGCCTAGGATTTTACATTCTACTAGTGTCAGGAATGCTACGGCTAGGAGCATAGGAATGATCAGCATTAAACTGTTAATTATAAACATTTTGTTGGGGAGAGGGTTTGAACCTCTGAGTATAAAGGTTTAAGTTTTACGCAATTACCAGGCTTTGCCACCCCAACAAAACCCTGGTGTTGGGTGATTAGTTTGTGCTTGCTTATTAAGTTGAGATTAGATCATTAATTGTTTTGAAGGTGCTTATTTAAAATGGGCCTTATTTCTCTTGTCCTTTCGTACTGGGAGAAATGCGTAATAGATAGAAACTGACCTGGATTGCTCCAGTCTGAACTCAGATCACCTAGGACTTTAATCGTTGAACAAACGAACCCTTAATAGCGGTTACATCATTAGGATGTCCTGATCCAACATCGAGGTCATAAACCCTATTGTCGATATAGACTCTAGAATAGGATTGCGCTGTTATCCCTAGGGTACCTTGTTCCGTTGATCAGTTTTTTTGGATCAATAAGTGATATTATGCTTTGGCTAGTAGGTCTAGGCTTTAATCACTCGGAGGGTTTTTTGTGCTCTGAGGTCACCGAAATTGTCAACCCATGTGAAATTTTGTTATTCCTTGGCGGTTCAAGATTATGGTTTCAGGGTTGATTAACTGAAGCTCCGTAGGGTCTTCTTGTCTTATTTTGTTATCCCTGCCTCTTCACGGGGAGGTCAATTTCACTAATTAAAAGTAAGAGACAGTAAAACCCTCGTGTGGCCATTCATACAAGTCCTTATTTACAGAACAAATGATTATGCTACCTTTGCACGGTCAGGATACCACGGCCATTTAACGATTGTCACTGGGCAGGCGGTGCCTCTAATACTGGTGATGCTAGAGCTGATGTTTTGGTAAGCAGGTGGGGTTTGTGTTTGCCGAGTTCCTTTTACTTTTTTTAATCTTTCCTTAAGTGCATGCCTGTGTTGGGTTAACAGTGTTTTTAGTAAACAGTTTAGTGTTGGATTATATTTATTTACTGTTAATTATCAGTATATTATTTGTTGCTGATGTAAGCTTGTGCAAGGAGAAGTATTTCTTGTTACTCATGTTAACAGTATCGCTTCTATAGTCTTATAGATTAGTCCAGTATAAGGCTAGGAGTTGATTTACTTAGTATTGGAATTGAGATGTGTTTTGTTGTTGAGCTTGAACGCTTTCTTAATTGGTGGCTACTTTTAGGCCAACTGTGGTATTGTTTGCTTTTACTGTCTAGTCAAGGTTGTATCCATTTCTAAAAAGCTGTACCTTTTTAGACTAACGTTTAAATATACGTTGAAGCTTATTTTGGTTTTTAGTATTATTTAACGTTGAACTGAAATTCTTTTCCTGGACAACCAGTTATCATCAGGCTCGTTAGGCTTGTCACCTCTACTTATAAATCTTCTCACTATTTTGCCACATAGATGAGTTTATTCTGTTCATAAGTAGCTGGTCTGGTTTCGGGTATTTTAGCTTAAGTTCTCTGTGTTAAATTGTTACTAGTTAAGACATTATGCAAAAGGCACAAGGGATAAGCTTTGCTTTTTATTACTTTTAATATTTCTTTCATCATTCCCTTATGGTACTTTCTCTGTAGCACCATCAGTGTTTAAATTTCTATCTCCTGTACTTTAGATGTCTGGTGAATGTTTTATTTGACTAGCTTGTGTTAGTATGGTGGGAAAGGTGTGGGCTAAGTTTAGTTCAAGACAGACATAGATCATGAAATCTTCTAGGTGTAAACTAGGTGCTTTATTTAAGCTATGTCTTGTTTTATCCAAACACACTTTCCAATATGCTTACCTTGTTATGACTTATCTCCTCTCATATAATTGTTTAGCATGTGTTGATGGATTGTGGCTTTGTCATGGAACTTGAGGAAGGTGACGGGCAGTGTGTGCATTCTTCATGGACTTATTCAATTAAGCACTCTTAATTTACTACTAAATCCTCCTTTAGTTTTTAGGTTTCATAAAAACTTTAGTGTGGATAAAGGGTGTTCTTGGTGTAGAAAATGTAGCCCATTTCTTCCCACCCCATAGGTTACACCTTGACCTAAAGTTTTTATGTGTCATAATTATGCTTACTTTTGCTTCTTTTTAGGGTTTGCTGAAGATGGCGGTATATAGACTGGAGTAGCAAGGGTTGGTGAGGTTTATTAGGGTTTATCGATTACAGAACAGGCTCCTCTAGAGAAGTGTGCAGCACTGCCAAGTCCTTTGAGTTTTAAGCTGTTGCCAGTAGTACTCTGGCGAATAGTCTAGTTCTTATGATTATTTGAATTTAGGGTTAAGCATAGTGGGGTATCTAATCCCAGTTTGGGTCTTAGCTGTAGTGTGATCAGAATATATTAAAGTCACTTTCGTAGTTTATTTTTGTTTTAATTATGACTTTTTACAGCTTAATTAAGGTTTAACTTTATCTTGTATGGTTCTTTAACACGCTTTACATAGTGTAGTTATATTAAATCGGGTCAATCGTATGACTGCGGTGGCTGGCACGAAATTTACCAACCCTAGTTAATATGGCTTAGTCAAACTTTCGTTTATGGCTTAATTTTTATCACTGCTGTCTCCCGTGGGGGTGTGGTCAAGCAACGTGTTGTGAGCTGCTGGTGTGGCGTGCTTGATACCTGCTCCTTTTAATCTTAGTGATTTAGAGGGCATTCTCACTCGGGTGCGGATACTTGCATGTGTAATTCTATTAAAAACTATAGAAAGGCTGGGACCAAACCTTTATGTTCATGGGGCTGGTGAGCCCATCTAGACATTTTCAGTGTCTTGCTTTATGAGATGTTTAAGCTACATTAACTTGCTGCATGTAGGTGAGGTTTGTGTGGTTGTATTATGTGGTTTATGTCTGAGTATTAGATTTTTGATAGAATGGTTGGCGAATCTAGGGGGACGTCTGTCTATATGGGTGGTGAATGTCTAACTAGCTCGTTGGTATAATAGGAGGGGGGGTGAGGTTGATTCATTATGATATATAACTATTCTAAGCCCCGGGGGGGAATAGTGGAGTGCTGTGTCCTGTAACCATTAACTGACTGCACAACGTAGGTTGCTCTAGCCAAATAACAAATACATACAAGTCCAGCTACAATTTGCTTGACTGTGTTAAGACCTTTTAAGGTCATTAGCTGAGTCCAAGCAATTTCCCCCCCAAAAGTAAAAGATACCAAATGTATGAAACCGCAGTTATGTGTGAGCATGGGCTGATTAGTCACTGACCCATCGAGATGTCTTATTTAAGGGGAACGAGTGGGTGATTTTAGATGAGATGGCCCTGAAGTAAGAACCAGATTGTCTGATAAAGTTCATTAATAGAAATCCCCACAAGCTATGGGCCCGGAGTGAGGAAAGGGACACCTGCTGAGCGGGTTGATGGTTTCACGTGGCCTGGTGATCAAGCTCGTGGTCTAATGGACAGGGTTACCAAACATGTTGGTTTAAACTGATTTAACTTAATGTACTATGTACGACCAATAATATATATGTACTATGTAATATTAATGATAGAATGTACATGTTCATTAGGCATGGGGTAAATAATGTAATACATGATTATACATACTATGTACATGTATACATACATGGGAAAAAGACATTATAGCAGTTATGTGGTGGTAACAAATACGTACGGTACACATAGCACGTATGTAGTAGAATGAATTATTTTTAGTACTGACATAGTACTGTAATTTTATGAATGTCTTATAATATACTTTTTTCAGGGAATAGTTTATATAGAATTTCAGCTTTGGGTGCTGGCGGTGAAGTTCAGTGCCTCTTCCTTGAGTCTTGGGGAGATACGTTGTTCTCCTTTTCCAGTTTACAAGAGTGGGGTATTGTGTTATACTACAAAGACTCTTCATTTTAGGAACTTGTTTTCAATGAGACTAATTACTGGTGTTAACACTAGGATTAAAAGAAAGTATAAAATGGATGCAAGGTGTCCGGTAATTATGTATGGGTGTTCCACGGGCTGTCCTCCGATCCATGTTAGTGTTAGTAAATCTGCCACTAGTACTCAAAATAAGAATTGGCTGAAGGGCCGAAATATCATGCTTCGTTGTTTGGATGTGTGGAGTATTGGAATAAATGCCAGGACTAGGATTGAGAGCAGCAGGGCCAGGACTCCTCCTAGCTTGTTGCGGATTGATCATAGAATTGCATACGTGAATAGAAAATATCATTTTGGCTTGATATGTGGTGGTGTGCTGAGTGGGTTTGCTGGGCTGTAGTTGTCGGGGTCTCCTAGCAGGTCAGGTGAGAATAGGACTAACATTAGTGAAGCTAAGATTAATAGTAAGGCGCCCAGGATATCCTTCATTGTATAGTAAGGGTGGAATGGGATTTTGTCTATATCGGCTGGGATTCCTGTGGGGTTGTTGGATCCTGTTTCGTGAAGGAATGATAGGTGGACGGCTGTGATGATGAAAGGGAGAATGAAGTGGAAGGTGAAGAATTGTGTTGGTGCTGTCTACAGAAAAGCCACCTTAGATTCATTCAATGAGGGTAGTGCCGATATATGGGATTGCTGAGAGTAGGTTTGTGATGACAGTTGTGACTCAGAACGATATTTGTCCTCAAGGTAGGACGTAGCCTATGAATGTGGTGGCTATGACTATAAGTAGTAGGATAATTCCAACATTTCATGTTTCCTGAAACATCCTACGTGGGCAAAAGGGCAGATAAAAAATATGGAAACTCCATTTGCGTGTATATATCGAATGATTCAGCCATAGTTGATGCCTCAGCACATGTGTTACTGATGAGAAGTCAGTTGTTGTGTCTGGTGTGTAGTGTATTGCTAGAAATAGGCCTGTTAAGATTTGTGGGATTAGGCAGATGCCTAGTAAGGAACCGAAATTTCATCATGATGAGATATTTGATGGGGTAGGGAGGTCAATTAATGTGTTGTTGAGGATTTTTATTAGTGGGTGGGTTTTTCGGGTGTTGGTCATTGGTGTTCTTATAGTTGAATGACAACGATGATTTTTTCATGTCATTGGTCATGGTTGGAGTCTATGTGAGAATAATGATGACATATATTGTATTCATTTTAAGTATTTTTGTGATTAGTTTTGCGGGGGTTTCTTCAAAACCTTCGCCTATTTATGGGGGTTTAGGGTTGATTGTGGGTGGTGGTGTTGGGTGTGGGATTGTGTTAAATTTTGGTGGTTCATTTTTGGGTCTGATAGTATTTTTAATCTATTTTGGGGGGATATTGGTTGTGTTCGGTTATACAATGGCTATAGCCACTGAACAATATCCTGAGGGTTTCTAATAAGGTTGTACTGAAGGCATTTCTTTTAGGGTTGATAGTAGAGTTTTTAATGGTGTATTATATTTTGAAGGATGAGGATGTGGAAATTGTGTTTAAGTTTAATGGGTTGGGGGATTGGGTTATTTACAATACTGGTGACTCTGTGTTTTTTAGTGAGGAGGCTATGGGGATTGCGCGTTATACAGCTGTGGTACTTGGTTGGTGATTGTTACTGGTTGGTCGTTATTTATTGGTGTTGTGGTTATTATGGAGATTACTCGGGGTAATTAAATTAGGAGTATACTGAGGGTGATGGTAATGAGAAATGATAGAAAGTATAGTTTAATAAGGCCTTTTTGGTTTGAGATTAGTGTGGAGGATTTTAGTTGAATGAAGCCTGTAGTCTTTGGTAGGACAGTTTCTAGTCAGATCAAGTCTAGTAAGGAGGTTGCTAAGTTTTGGCTTATTAATAGGTTTAGATGGGGAGGTAGGCAGTGTATGATGGTGGGGAAATATCCTAGGAGAGTGGAGAATTTAGAGGAGTTTGAGGGGTGAGTATATTTTAAGTTTTGTGTGTTGAGATTGATTTGGAATGCTAGTACGAAGCCCATAGCTGTTACTATAAGGGCAGTTAGGTTTTTTTTTTTTTTTTTTTTCCTTCGCCACGTC
>NW_006772326.1:789244-822170 GCF_000442215.2 Lipotes vexillifer
TGCATCGGCAGGCGGACCCCCAACCACTGCACCACCAGGGAAGCCCAAGGGCAGTTATTTTTAAGTGCAAACATATAGTTATTAGGGGGATGGTTGTTGGAGGGATGTTGTTGGAGATGACGAAGCCAGCAAAAATACTTCCGATTAACAGGCGTTTGATGGAGTTAACTAAGAGCGGGTTGTTTTCATTGATAGGACCTGAAGGAGAGAAGCGGGGCTGTCCCAGTAGTGTGGAAGATATTGCGAGTGCTATAGCTGGCTGTGAGGGAGGTAGCGGTTAGTTATTAATAGGGCTCAGGCATCGGTATAAGACGTGGTGGCGGTTTCGATAATTAGGTCTTTTGAGTAAAAACCGGTGAGAAAAGGTATTCCCATTAGCGCTAGACATCCAGTGATAAGCACTGTTGCAGTGATGGGTAAGGTCTTGAATAAGCCTCCTATTTTTCGAATGTCCTGCTCGTTGTTTAGGTTGTGAATAATGGATCCAGAGCACATTAATAGTATGGCTTTATAGAAAGCATGTGTGCGAATATGTAAAACTGCTAGATGAGGTTGGTTAATACCGATTGTTACTACCATTAGACCTAATTGGCTTGAGGTAGAGAAGGCAATAATTTTTTTAATGTCGTTTTGGGTGAGAGCACATATGGCTGTGAATAGGGTGGTAAGGGCTCCTAGGCAAAGCGTTATCGTTTGAATGAGTTTGTTGTTTTCTGTTAAAGGGTAAAATCGGATAAGTAGGAAAATTCCCGCTACAACTATTGTGCTTGAGTGGAGTAGGGCCAAGACTTGGGGTAGGACCTTCCATTGCTGAGGGGAGTCAGGAGTGAAGTCCAAATTGGGCTGATTTTCCGGCTGCGGCTAGTAGGAGTCCTGTGAGGGGGAGGTTTAAAGGGCATAGGTCGAGTATGCGAGTTTGTTGTCGAGTTTGTTGTAGGTCTCATGCATTTGTGTTGGATAAAAATCATGCCATTGATATAATGAATCCAATATCTCTGATGCGGTTATATAAGATTGCTTGAAGAGCAGCTGTGTTTGCGTCTGTTCGTCTATGTCATCATCCGATGAGCAGGAAGGATATGATTCCTACCCCTTCTCATCCAATAAAAAGTTGGACGAGGTTGTTGGCTGTAACAAGGAATAGTATGGTGATGAAGAAGAGTAGATACTTGAAGAACTGGTTGATGTAAGGATCTGAATGAATATATCATATTGAGAATTCTATGATAGATCATAGAATCTGTGATAAACAATGCCACTGGTATGAATACAATTGAGAAATAACCTATTTTGAAGCTAAGCGTCAACTTAAGTGTTTGGACAGTAATTCAGTGTCAGTTTGAAATGAGTATTTCTTGGCCTGTGTGAAGGAATATTATTGTTGGGATTAGACTGGTAATGAAAGCACATAAGATGGTATTTTTTTTACATATGATGGATATTTATCATTTTTGTAGAGGTTTGTACTAGTTACCATGATTGGAATAATTAGTACTAGTAGTGTGATTAGGCAGAGGAAGGGAATAGGTTAATTACTTTTATTTGGAGTTGCACCAGTTTTTTGGTTCTTAAGCCCAATGGATAGCTACCGTCCTTTAAAAGTTTGGAAAAGCCATACTATTAGGGATGGGGGCATGAATTAGCAGTTCCTGCAATACTTTCTCGGTAAATAAGAAGTCTTAGTCTTCTGCTGCTAGATCCACAATCTAGTGGGTTTTTTTAAACTATATTTACAGTATAGGGGGCCCAAGATGATTTTAGGGTTTAGTGACAGGAGTAGAAGTTGTAGGATATAGAGGGCTATAAGAGCGTGTTCTCGTGTGAAGGAAGGTATAATATTATCAATACGGTGTGTAAATTTGCCGCATTGTGTTGTGATTAGTATATACATGGAGTATAGGGCTGTAATTACAGTATTGGTTCCTATTAGGATAATAATGAGATTTGACCATGAGAAAGTTGACATAACTATGAACAGTTCTCCGATTAGATTAATAGTTGGGGGTAGGCCAGGTTTGTTAGGCTTGCTAATAGTCATCAAGTGGCTATTAGTGGGAGGAGAATTTGCAGGCCTCGGGCTAAGATTATAGTTCGGCTATGGGTTCGCTCGTAATTTGAGTTTGCTAGGCAAAATAATATAGACGACGTGAGGCCGTGAGCAATTGTTGGGGCGGCAGCCCCTAAGTAACTTCAAGGGGTTTGAATGAGGATAGCTGCAATAACGAGTGCTATATGGCTGACTGAGGAGTAGGCAGTGAGTGATTTTAGGTCTGTTTGACGTAGACAAATAGAGCTAGTTATGATTATTCCCCATAAGGAAAGCATAAGGAAAGGGTATCTTATGTATTCTGTTAGGGGATTGAGTATTAACGTGATTCGTAGCATGCCATAGCCCCCCCCCCTTCATAGTATTGAAGTGCTAGGAAATTCAGGGAGCCTATGATGTTTTGTATGTATGTTAATGCCACTAGCAATGGGAGTGACCCAATTAATGTGTAGAATAGAAAGTAAACCCCTGCATTAAGTCGTTCTGTTTGGTTATCCCAGCGGATAATGATGATAAGGGTAGGGACTAGCGTGGCTTCAAATATAATGTAAAATAGGATTAGCTCTGTGGCAGTGAATTCTGATTAGAAGTGTTTGTAACATGATTAGTATTGTGATGTATCGTTTTTTTCAGATGAGTGATTCTTTGAGTAAGTGGGATTGGCTGGCTATTAATATTAGTGGGAGGAGTCATATTGTTAGGATTAGTAATGGTGCAGAGAGGGAGTCAGAGAAGAATATTAATGAGTAGTTGAGGCTGTTGTCGTTGAATTGGTTAAGAAGAAGTAGGCTTGTAAGGCTAATTAATAGGCTGTGGGTTGTGGAGGTAATTCACATTGTGTTGCTTTTTGATAGCCAATTTAGAGGTATTAATATTGATCGTGGGGATAATAAATTTTAGCACTGGAGAAGGTTGAGGTTTTGTACGTAATCGGTCCCACATGTGTTTGATACTATTACTAACAGGGCTAATCCGAGGGCTGCTTTGCAGGCCGCCAGTACCAGTAGGATAATTGGTATTATGCTGGCTAAGGTGAAATGTGAGTTTAAGATTGTCAGGGCTGCTAGGATAAACAGTGATAGTATCATGCCCTCCAGGCAAAGCAGTGAGGATATTAGGTGGGACCGGTATATTAGTAACCCTACAAGGGATATAGTGAAAGCTATAATAATGTTTAGATGTACTAGGGACACTTGGTAGTTATGAGTTTAGCCGTAATCTAAGGAGTCGAAATCACTGTATTATTTTAAAATAAATACCATATTCAGCTCATTCCAACCCCTTTTGAGTTCATTCGTAGGCCAGGCTAATTGCTATTAATGAAATTAAAAATAGGGCTATGGTAAGTATTGTTTTCAGGTTGTTTGGGTTGCTCAGGGGAGGGGTAGTAGGAGGGCAATTTCTAGGTCAAAAAGAAGGAAAGTGATTGCTACTAGGAAAAATTTTATGGAAAGGGTAAGCGGGCGGATCCTATAGGGTCAAATCCGCATTTGTAGGGACTTGTTTTTTCTGTGTAGGGTTTAGTTGAGGAAGTCAGAAGGCGATAAGTAGGAGTAATGAGGCTAGTATTGTGTCTGTTAATAAGGTCAGTATTAGGTTTATTGTTCTTTTTCGGGGGGGTACCGAAACTAGCAGATTGGAAGTCAGTTGTACTAATTAATACTAAAAGGACTCTGAGCCTCATCAATAGATAGGTACGTAAAGAAATAGTCATACAACATCTACAGAATATCAGTATCAAGCAGCAGCTTCGAAGCCGACGTGGTGGGTGGATGTGAAGTGGAATTTTAGTTGGCGTAGGAAACAAACAATAAGAAAAGTAGATCCAACAATTACCTTCAGTCCGTGGAATCCTGTGGCTTCGAAGAAAGTTGATCTATAGACTCCATCTGAGATTGTAAAGGGGGCTTCGTAACACTGATGTTTCTAAGAGTATAAAATAAACACCGAGGGCAATTGTAATAAAAAGGGCTTGGAGTATGTGCTTGTGATTTCCTTCTATAAGGCTCTGATGGGCTCAGGTAATGGATATGCCAGAGGCTAATAGCACAGAAGTGTTAAGGAGTGGTACTTCTAGGGGGTTTAAGGGGTGAGTGCCTGTTGGTGGCCAGCATCCACCTAGTTTAGGAGTGGGGGGGGCGAGGCTTGAGTGGTAGAAGCTGGCAAAAAAAAGCTGGCAAAAAGTAGGACTTCTGAGACGATAAATAAGATTATTCCGTATCGAAGTCCCTTTTGGACGGTTGGTGTGTGGTGGCCTTGGAAAGTGCTTTCTCGAATGACGTCTTGTCATCATTGATATACTGTTAGAATATTAGTTAGTAGGCCCAGTATTAGAAGAACTATTGAGTTGAAGTGGAATCACATGATTAGGCCTCATATTATGAGAAGTGCTGAAAGAGCTCCTGTGAGGGATCAGGGACTGGGGTTTACTATGTGATACGTGTAGGTTTGCTGGGTCATTGTGTGTTGTCCTGCAGGTATAAGCTTACTAAGAGGGTAAATACATAGGCTTGAATTATAGCGACAGCAAATTCAAGGATGGTGAGTAGGGTGAGAATAGTAAATGTAATAAGAGCTGTGAATATGCTGGTGCTTACCAGCACGAGGGTTGTCTCCCCGATTACGTGTATTAGTAAGTGGCCTGCCATAATATTGGCTGTTAGTCGTACTGCCAGTGCTACTGGCTGGATGAATAGGCTGATAGTTTCGATAATTACTAGCATAGGGATGAGGAAAGTGGGTGTGCCCTGTGGTAAGAAGTGGGCTAGGGATGCTTCTGTTTTATTACGGAGGCCCGTAATGATGCCACCGGCTCATAGAGGGATGGCTATTCCTACATTTACTGGGAGCTGTGTGGTGGGTATAAATGAGTGGGGTAATAGTCCGAGGAGATTGGTTGAGCCGATAACTAGAATGAGTGATATTAGTATTAGCGATCAGGTTTGTCCTTTATGATTATGAATACCTATTATTTGCTTTGATGTGAGTTGAATTAATCACTGTTGAAGGGAGATTATGCGATTATTAATTAGTCGTTTTGATGTTGGGGATAGAATACTTGGGAATATAACGATCAGGATGACTACAGGGATGCCTGTTACTGGGGTTACGAAAGGGGCAAATAGATTTTCGTTCATACTGTTTCTCAAGGGGCATGTTGTTTTTGTATTTTAGTGAGTGTTGATTTTGGGGATGTAGATGTGCTTTGAGATTTTTAGTTGAAATATAATAAATAGTGTTAGAAATATAGATGAAATAGTAACAAATCATGTCGATATATCGAGCTGTGGCATGTCATCAAGGAGAACTTTGGCTCTCAATTTTTAACTTAAAAGCTTAACGCTAGTCTAGCTTCTTAATGAGTTTATAGTATAGACGCTGATCATTTCTTGAAGTATTTTAGGGGCACTAGTTCAAGAACAATTGGCATGAAGCTGTGGTTTGACCCACAGGTCTCTGAACACTGTCCGTAGAACAAGCCTGGTCATGTTGATATTAGGGTTGTTTGGTGTAGGTGCCCTGGGATTGCGTCTGTCTTTAGGCCCAAGGAGGGTACGGCTCATGAGTGTAGTACGTCTTCGGAGGAAATTAGTACTCGGATGGTTATCTCTATAGGTAAAATTACTCGGTATCTACTTCTAGTAGTCGTAGTTCTCCTGGTTTTAGGTCTGGTGTTGGGATTATATAGGAATCAAAGTTTAGGTCTTTGTAGTCAGTGTATTCGTAGCTTCAGTATCATTCATGGCCTATAGATTTTACAGTAAGAGATGGGCTGTTGATTTCATCTATCATATAAAGAATTCATAATGATGGCAGGGCGATTAAGATTAAGATAATGGCCGGCAGGGTAGTCCAAATAGTCTCCACCTCTTGGGCATCTATTGTGCTAGTATGTGTTAACTTGGTTGTAAGTATTAGTGTAATGATATAGAGGACTAAGGAGCTAATTAGGAGAACAATTATTAGTGTGTGGTTGTGAAAATGTAGCAGTTCTTCTATGATGGGTGATGTTGCATCTTGAAAACCTAGTTGGAAGGGGTATGCCATAGAGATATACAATATTTTCACTTGTGACTTGACTTCGACAAAGTTATATAAAATTTTACTAATACCTAGTTCATGAAGAAAGACATAGTGGCTATGATGTTGGCTTGAAAACGATAAGAGAGGGTTTGATTCCTTCCTTTCTTGACTATTTTAGATTAATGTAGGTTGGTCCTTTGAATGTATGATATGGTGGAGGACATCCATTTAGTCATTCTAAATGTGTGATAGTAAGCTCTACTGCTAATACTTCTCGTTTGGATGTGAATGCTTCTCAGATAATGAAGACTCAGTATGACCGCTGTTAATGAGATGAATGAGCCTATTGATGAGATGGTATTCCATGTTGTACAGGCGTCTGGACAGTCGGAGTATCATGGAGGCATATGCCAGACTAGCCTAGGAAATGTTGTGGGAAGAAAGTTATGTTGACACCCACGAATATGATCACAAAGTGAATTTTTGCTCATGACAAGTTGAGTGTATACCCTGAGAATAGTGGAAATCAGTGTACAAGTCCTCCTATGAGAGCAAAAACAGCTCCCATTGAGAGCACATGGTGAAAGTGTGCAACTACATAGTAGGTATCATGAAGTTCAATGTCTAATGATGAATTAGCTATAGGACAATACCTGTTAGTCCACCGACTGTGAAAAGGAAGATGAAACCCAAGGCTCACATCAGGGCCGGTGATCATTTAATATTGCCTCCGTGGAGTGTTGCCAATCAGCTAAATACTTTTACCCCTGTAGGGATGGCAATAATTATAGTAGCTGATGTAAAGTATGCTCGCGTATCAATGTCCATACCTACTGTGCATATGTGATGGGCCCATACAATAAAACCTAAGAACCCAATTGATATTATAGCTCATACCATACCCATATATCCGAAAGGCTCTTTTTTTCCTGAGTAGTAAGGTGCAATGTGTGAGATCATCCCAAACCCAGGTAGGGTGATGGTGGCCTCGTAGAATGAGTGCGAGTGTTCCTTCTCTGCTATATTTTGGAAGAGTTTGAGAAGGATAGGTGTTAGCTCTTCTCTAAATGTTTCATAGAATTCACCTGTGAAGCCATCTGGTCCTGGGCTTTTGTTTGCTGGAAGATTTTTAATCACAGTTTCAATTTCAGTGCTTGTGATTGGTCTGCTCATACTTTCTATTTCTTCCTTGTTCAGTCTCGGAAGGTTGTGCTTTTCTAAGAATTTGTCCATTTCTTCCAGGTTGTCCATTTTATGGGCATAGAGTTGCTTGCAGTAATCCCTCATGATCCTTTGTGTTTCTGCCGTGTCAGCTGTTACTTCTCCTTTTTCATTTCTGATTGTATTGATTTGGGTCTTCTCCCTTTTCTTCTTGATGAGTCTGGCTTATCAATTTTGTTTATCGTTTCAAAGAACCAGCTTTTAGTTTTATTGATCTTTGCTATTGTCTGCTTTCCTTTCTAAACGATTCACTTAAAAAAAAAAATTTATTTATTTATTTATTTTTGGCTGCATTGGGTCTTGCTGCACGCAGGCTTTCTCTAGTTGCAGCAAACGGGGGCTACTCTTCGTTGAGGTGCGTGGGCTTCTCACTGTGATGGCTTCTCGTGTTGTGGAGCATGGGCTCTAGGTGCGCGGGCTTCAGTCGTGGTGGCACGCGGGCTCAGTAGCTGTGGCTCGCGGGCTCTAGAGTGCATGCTCAGTAGTTGTGGTGCATGGGCTTAGTAGCTCTGCGGCATGTGGGATCTTCCTGGACCAGGGCTCGAACCCATGTCTCCTCCATTGGCAGGTGGATTCTTAACCACTGCACCACCAGGGAAGTCCCTGAATGATTTGCCTTTTTTTTTTCAAACTTTTTTTTTTTTTTTTTTTTTTTTTTTTACGCGGGCCTCTCACTGTTGTGTTGTGGCCTCTCCCATTGCGGAGCACAGGCTCCGGACGCGCAGGCTCAGCGGCCATGGCTCACGGCACAGGCTCAGGACGCGCAGGCTCAGCATGTGCAGGCTCATTGGCCTTGGCTCACGGGGCCCAGCCGCTTGGCGGCATGTGGAATCTTCCCGGACCGGGGCACAACCCCACGTCCCCTGCATCGGCAGGCGGACTCTCAACCACTGTGCCACCAGGGAAGCCCCCAATGATTCGCTTTTTAATGCAGGGATTTATTCATCCTCAAATGATACCTGGTAGGAATTCAATGAATATCTGTCAAATGATTAAATAAATGAGCAACAGTTTAATTCTGCAGCCACCTTTGCTGGGTAAGACACTTTGGATCTGAAGATTCTATTGAACACGGGGCACCCTCCAGCTCCTCAGGAAATAGTGGACATGGAACCTTCCCTTGAGGGAGAGAAAGCATGTTTCTGGGAGCTTTGCAAATGTTTCATGGGAATCCCACTTTTGGTTCTCTTAAGGACTCTTTTTTGGTTCATCACTCCATATGCCTCATGGGCCAAATTACTACATGTTTCTGGTGCTTCAACATGTTCTTGGCCACAGAGGCTGATATCCTGCTACAAACTGAGCCTGGTAGGAACTTAAAAGGAGATGCTTCTCATCTGTCCTCTGGCATGCCTTCAGTGAGACTCAGGCATCTGAAGATATCAGACCCAGACACCAAAATGAAATTAACAAGAAGGGGCTCCCATGAGGGGGACTGGGCGCCTCAGATTCAAATGAGCAGTCGATTGAATCCAGTGAAGGCGCTAATGAGCTGTTCTACGCAGCTCTGGCAAACTCATCCCGCACCCATAATTTTCTCTCTGGATATCATTAAAATCAAATGATTCCCTTATTTGGGGTATCCATTTACAGTGTAATTATTTTGGTCTTTTGTAGTGACTTTCGTGGTTAAATTAGGCAATTCTCCTGCCTGTGTAGATAATGTAATGACTTTTTAATCATTTGTTTTCTACCAGCCAAATTGTTTCCATGGTCCCATTAGAATTCTTCTGTAGTGATTCCAATGGATTTATTGAACTACTGGTGACAGCCTCACTGATGAACTGCAGGCTGCCTGCTGTTAAATTCAGCCAATGAATATCAAATACCTTCCATTTTCCCAGGAACCCAGAAAAAAATCTAATAATTTTGATCGATGGATATGTTTTCTGACATTCAGCATAGAAATTACAAAGAATACCATATGCTTATGGTAGATTTTAAAAATATAAATTTTTTTTTTATGATTATGAAAGTAATACATTATTATTCTTAAAAAATCCAGAAATAGGGCTTCCCTGGTGGCGCAGTGGTTGAGAATCTGCCTGCTAATGTAGGGGACACGGGTTCGAGCCCTAGTCTGGGAAGATCCCACATGCCACGGAGCAACTGGGCCCGTGAGCTACAATTACTGAGCCTGCGCGTCTGGAGCCTGTGCTCCACAACAAGAGAGGCCGCGACAGTGAGAGGCCCGCGCACCGTGATGAAGAGTGGCCCCTGCTTGCCACAACTAGAGAAAGCCCTCGCACAGAAACAAAGACCCAACACAGCCATAAATAAATAAATTTAAATCATATGGGCTTCTAGGAAGACCTCTGCTTAAAAAAAAAAAAAAAATCCAGAAATACCCCAAATACAACCAATACTATAAAAACGCTTGTAATTTCACCATTTACTTAAAACCATTTTGTATTAGATGGTATCTCCCTATAGTTTTTTTAAAAAATCTATTTCTCTTTCCATTATCTATCAATTATCTACATACCTATCTATCTATTCAAAATTGGAGCCATAATTTTTTAACCATATTTTTTTCATTTAATATGCATGATAAGAATTTTTCCATGTCCCTGAATATTCATTGCAGTTATAGTCTTTAATGGTTGTGTAATATTTTAGTATATACATTTGTTCTCCAAATATTTTCTGAGCTCCTACTCTGAACAAGCAAAGACTTACTGTAATTTATTTAGTCATTGATCTATTGTGTGAACATTGTTTGAACTTTTAAAAATATAAGTCACATCATAGCTCTCTGCTCCAGGCATTGCAAGGGCTCCCCATTTTGCTAAGAGTAAAAGCTTACATCCTTATGATGGCCTTTGAGGCCCTTCAAGGTTGCCCCCAACTCTTACCTCTCTGGCTTCATCTCCTATTCTTCTCCCTGCCCAGGCCACACCAGCCCCACTGGACTCCCTACTGTTTTTCTAATTGTCAGACAAGCTGTGCCCCTGGGCCTTTGCACTAGCTGTTCCCTCTGCCTGGAATGCACAAAGACCCACTACCCAGATTTCTCAACTCCTTAAAATCTTGTGCTCAGGCGTCATCTTCTTAAGGAAGCAAACTATTCCTTTTTGTCATGCCTCCGGCCACTCCTGATTGCTCTTATCTTGCTCTGCTTTGTCTTTTTTTTTTTTTCACAGCGTCTATTATTTTCTCATGTACTCTTATACATTATTTACTAAGTTTACCATTTATTATCTACTCCTCCCACTGCAATGTAAATTCCATGAGGGTAGAGATTTTTGTCAATTTTGTTCACCAATGTATTGCAGGTGCCCCAAACTCTACTTGGCACATAGTAGGTGCTCAATAAATATTTGTTGCATGAATGTATAAATGTTTTTGCATTTTTTGCTACTTGTGTACAATGCTATATAGAGTCTAAATCTTTGAATCAATCTCTTGTGATTTTCTGAGATTTCATGGAATTACTGAATCAAAGGAACAACTTTTAAGGCTTTCTGATATATGTCATCAAACAGCTTTTTAGAAAACTTGTGCTGATTTACGCTTCCAGCAGAGTATAACTATGTCCATCTCATTGCATTAACACAGGCATTAAGTATTATTTTAAAAATACCTTCGTTAACCTGAGTACTGAAGAACACTACTCATTTTAAAATTTTATGTTAAAAAATTTTACAACTATTTGACTACTAGTAAGTTTGAAGATTTAAAAATCAGCTTATTAGTTATTGATTTCTTTGGGGGATCACCTGATCACATTCCTTACTGATTTTTTGTAGTGAATACTAAGATTTATTTTCATGTTTATTAGGAATAATTAGTGCACACAAGAGAATATATTTAGAGAAAAAAAAATACTCTTGAACCCACCGCCCAGTTTAAGAAATAGGACATCGTCAGTTCTTTTGAAATCCTAGTGTCCCAGTGAATGCCTCCCAGCCCCATTCCTCAACATCTTCACAGAGAAACCATTGCTTTTTTGTGTGTCCCCAATGGCATATTGTTTAGGTTTGTCTCTTTTGAAAATGGAGTCATACTGCAGTTCAACATTGTGTTTCTAAAATGTTTGATTGCTGGAATCCGGCCGCAGCCTCCGCCACACCTGCCGCCTCCTGCTGCCTCCGGACAGTGGACCTGCACAAAGTGAGCGAGCCTCGAGCCTTCGTGAAAATGTGCAAGCAGGACCCGAGTGTTCTGCACACTGAGGAAATGTGCTTCCTGAGGGAGTGGGTGGAGAGCATGGGGGGTAAAATACCACCTGCTACTCATAAAACTAAATTGGAAGCAAATACCAAGGAAGAAAAAACAGATAGTAAGAAGGTGGAGGAAAACATAAAGACAGATGAACCATCAAGTGAGGAAAGTGATCTAGAAATTGACAATGAAGATGTGAATGAACCAGACACTGATGCCCCTCCAGAAATGGGAGATGAAAATGTAGAGGTAACTGAGGAGATGATGGATTAGGCAAATGATAAAAAAGTGGCTGCCGTTGATGCCCTAAATGATGGTGAACTACAGAAAGCCATGACTTGTTCACAGATGCCATCAAGCTAAATCCTCGTTTGGCCAAGAGAGCCAGCGTCTTCATCAAATTACAGAAGCCAAACGCTGCCTTCCGAGACTGTGACACAGTCTATTGAAATAAATGCTGGTTCACCGCAGCCATACAAATGGCGAGGGAAAGCACACAGACCTTTGGGCCATTGGGAAGAAGCTGCCCATGATCCTGCCCTTGCCTGTAAGCTGGATTATGATGAAGATGCTAGTGCAATGCTGAAAGAAGTTCAACCACGGGCCCAGAAAATTGCTGAACGTCGGAGAAAGTATGAGCGAAAACATGAAGGGAGAGAGATCAGAGAAAGAATAGAAAGTGTCAGGAAGGCTAGGGAAGAACATGAGAGAGCCCAGAGGGAGGAATAAGCCAGACGAGGGTCAGGAGCTCAGTATGGCTCTTTCCCAGGTGGTTTCTTGGTGGAATCCTGGTAATTTTCCTGGAGGAATGCCTGGAATGGGAGGGGGCATGCCTGGAATGGCAGGAATACCTGGGCTCAATGAAATTCTTAGTGATCCAGCGGTTCTTGCAGCCTTGCAGGCAAGACTGATCCAGAAGTTATGGTGGCGCCTTCCAGGGTGGCTCAGAACCCAGCAAATATGTCAAAATATCAGAGCAACCCAAAGGTTATGAATCTCATCAATAAATTGTCGGCCAAATTTGGAGGTCAAGCATAATGCCCTCTGACAAATAAAGCCCCTCTGCTGAAGGTAAAGCAACTTAGATCACCTCATGGATGTCACAGTAATACAAACGGTGTACCTCTGACCTTCTCATGAAGAAAGCTGGGGTTCTTTGAGGATAATCCCTACCCCTCTGCCCCAAATGCAGCTGAAATATTTTACAGTGGTTTGCCATTAGGGTATTCATTCAGATAATGTTTTCCTACTAGAAATTAAAAACTTTAAGCAATTTTAAAAAATAAAGTAAAATTAAATGTGAATTCAACAACTACAGTTCATTTGCTTTTACTGCTATATACTATTCTCTTGTGTATATATACCACTGTTTATTTATCCAAGCTCAGTGGGCAGTAGGATTGTTTCTAACTCTTTGGTATGATAAATGACACTGCTACAAACATTCTTGCTCATGATCGCTGAGGCGTCGTACACAAAATCTCTGTAGGGTATGTACCTAGGAGTGGAATTTCTGGGTCATTGAGGATGTGTATGTTCAACTTTTCAAGATAATGTAAAACTTCTTTCCAATTTGGTTGTATTAATTTATATTCCTACTAGCAGTGGATGGGCTTTCCCATTGCTTCACAGTTTTTCTAACTCTTAGTACTGTGCTGGGGTGGCTGAAAAGTGGTATCTAATTTTGGTTTAAGTCTGCATTTACCTTTCGAATGATTATTGACGATTTACCTTTCCTCTTCTTTTTATTTATATTTACACGGTGATAACCACTGTTACCACAGTCATTGATTGGGTACTACATTGTGTGCCAATCCCGGCACATTGCATCATCCACTCACCAACCCTATAAAGTAGTTACCATCATATTTTGGGGCCCCAGGGAGATTACTATCAGAGTACATATTACAAACTGTGTTTATTCCAAATGATGACCTTCACATCTTTATAACATGTGACTTGAGACCCAAGACTAACCTGTAATCTTGTTAGACTGCAATTTGACAGAAGGTATCTAATTTCTAAAGTCTGTCCTAGGTCTTTCAGAGATTAAAAAAAATAAAAAACACTAATAGTCGTATGAGAGAAAAATTTCTAGAGTTTATCTCCAAGGCCATTTTCTTGTTACTTTAGCAGAAAGGAAAAGGTCAGTGGCATTTTTGTCATTATGTCTTGAATGATTTAAGAAATCACATACATGTGAAAGTACCAGCTGGAGCAAGATACATGCCTCCTCTCAGAGGAGTTGTCTCCTGAAGGAACCTATTATTATTTTTTCAATGGATTACTTTTTTTTCTGTTGGGTTTCCAAAGGGGAGTTGGCTGGTTCCAAAATCGAGTCTGGAATTTTAGAAAAAGGGAATGTTGTTATTGTTTCTTTTGAACTAATCAATCCAATAAGCATCTATTTTGAATCTGCTTTCTATAAGACCCTAAGACACAGAGATGTTTGAAAGAACAAGAGGATATCATTCCCATTTCCACTCTGTTTCCTATTAAGTTGGAAGGTTTCAAACTCTCAAAAATAGAATTCATTCATTTTTATTTATTTTCTGTCATTTATGTGTACCCCTGGTGTGTGACGGTTAATCCAAGATTAGGTTAGGGGGCCTGATTGATCCCTAAATACATGGAAAGCCATCATTTTAAGAAACGTTTTCAACAATATTAATAGTATGTCAGAGGTAAACAACCAGCCCAGAGCTTCCTTTCAATCTCCCTGTGAGAAAACCCATAGGAAGTAATGTGGGACGAATCTAAGGGGACATGGAAAGGTGTTATCATTGTGCTTTGGAAGGCTAGGGCTAGACCATTGCAGGCTAAGCAGGTCTTCACTCCCAGAGTCCCCTCTCTGATGGAGGAGGCCCCAGCCAGCCTGATGGAGAGCTAGGTATGTGGGAGTGGAGAGGGGTGACATGCTTTGCTGACACTTGCCTTTGGGTCAAGCTAGGCTCAGAAAGCCCACTGGGCCACAGACCCCTGGGTCTCCAGGCAGCCTGTGAAGGGTGAGCAAGCAGGAGGTCAAGAAATGGGCAGAGGAAAGAATGACACTGTGGGCCATGAGGCCAGACCTGAACCTGATCTTTTCCGTTGCACCTCTGGTTGGGCTCATCTGTGCTTGTCTGCCAGCCCAAGATAACACATACAGCACATACACACACACATATTCCACACTCATATCCTTTGTTCAACCTTTCCATCACTCACTTTACCTTTACTGTATGTGGCCTTGTGCTGTATTCACTTTAAACAAATAGTTTTATTGAAGTATAATTTGCATACCATGAAAGTTACCCATTTTAACCGTACAATTCAGTGTTTTTTTTGTTGTTGTTTTGTTTTTGGTAAGTTTACTGAATTTGGCAACCATCACCAAAATCTAGTTTTGCAACAGTTCTGTTACCCCAATAAAATCCTTCATGTCCATTGGCAGTTGACCCCTGTTTCCTACCCTCCAGGCACAGAGCAACCTGCTTTCCATCTCTTATAGATTTGCCTTTTCTGGATATTTCATATAAATGGAATCATGCAAAGTTGGTCTTTTGTGTTTGGCTTCTTTCAGTTAGCATGAAGTTCGTCCATGTTGTAGCATATATCAGTTTTTCATTTCTTTTGATTGCTGAGTGGTGTTCTATTGTTTGGACACACCACATTGTGTTTGTCACTTGCCAGTTGATGGACATTTGGGCTGTTTACACTTTGGGGCTATTATGAATGAGGCTGCTATGAACATTCATGTGTAAGTCCTTGAATAAGCATATGTTTCCATTTCTTTCGGGCATATACATAAGAGTGGAATTGCTGCATCATATGATTAAGTCTATGTCTAACTTTTTAAGAATCTACCAAACTGTTTTCACATCAGCTGTACCATTTTGTGTTCCCTGTGATTGACTTTTTCATATGAGTTCTGTCTCCCTTTACAGGCTATAGGCTTCTAGGGGACAGCACTCCTGCCTGTAGCTCTGTGTAACCATAACTCTCAGCATAGAGTAGGTCTGTGGTCATTAATGATGATTGCTGTAGTGGGCTGAATGGTGATTCCAAAGATATATCCACATTGTAATTCCTGGAACCTGTGAATATTACCTTATATGACAAAAGATGTGATTAAGTTAACGGTCTTGAAAGGAGGGGCTCCTCCTGGAATATCTGGGTGTATCCTAAATGCCATCACAAGTATTGTTGTAAGAGGACAGAGGCAGAGGGAGATTGCACACAGGCACACAGAGGAGAAGGCCATGTGAACACAGAGCAGAGAGATAAGGGGCCACAAGCCAAGGAATGCTGACAGCTACCAGAAGCTGGAAGAGGCAGAGAACAGCTTCTCTCCTAGATCTTCCAGAAGGAGTGAGGCTCTGATGACATCCGATTTCAGCTCACTGAAACTGGTTTTGGATTTCTGGCCTCCAGAACTGTGAGAATAAATTTCTGTTGCTTTGGTAGTTTGTTACAGCAGCTGCAGGAAACTAATACAATTTGCTAAAAATGGTAGCTGAATGGAGCAGGAGTAAAAGCTGAAACACAGCATATCTGGAGATAGTAAGCATAGTCTCGGATGTAGGAGGCAAAGAGTCTTCCATTTCCTTTGGGGTAAGCCTTTATTATGAATGAAGTGTATTCATTTACTCATTTAGTCATTAATTTTCAACCATTGAATTTCTAGTAGCTTTATTTGACTGACTTTCCTTTAGAGGGCATATGTTTTTCTTTCCATCTGGAATGAAATTACGTATCTGCCATTGCTTGATATACTTTATTTTATGTGGTGTCCAAACCAGTGTTACTGCCTGTTACCATCGGGAGGGCAAGATTCTGGAACCAGACCACCTGTGTTCGAATACCGGCTCCGCCACTAACTAGCTGTGTGGCTCTAGGCATGTCATCTGTATAATTGGAATAATAAGTGCACATAACTCATAAGGTTTGCGTGAGGATTAAACAGTAACAGTTTAACAAGCAGCTCTCTCGATTTGTAATATTTGCCAATTTCTGTGGTATAAGTACTCCCTCCATGAACAATTTTAATGTATCAAAGTAGCGTCACTGAAGGTAGAAGTTGGAAGAGATGTACAGTAACACACCATGATGTAATATTTCCTCTAATACAGATACAATAGATACCTAAACCCAAGAATGTAGATAATAGTAAAATGCAGTAAAATAGTTAGGAAGACATTAGTTATAAGTATTTGTTAACCTTGTTTTTTTAATGATTTATTTAATTGTATTTATATAATTTAATTTTTAATAATGGGCTGGGTTTAACAACTGGCTCATAAATTTCTTAAAAATTTAACAATTGACACTCCCTCGGGAACTGGTGTAAACTGACTCTAGCTCACCTACATTGATGTATGTAAAGAACTATAAAGGTTGAAGTTAGGTATTTTTCTTTATTATCCTGGAAAAGCCCTGGCACTAGCCTAGGATCCTGTCTTGTCCCCACGGATGATTAATCGCTGTTAGGAGAGACCTAAATTTAAGGACGTGAGCGCCAAAGAACAGCACTGAATTGGTAGCAAAATGAAAGAAATGGTAGCTTCTCAATCTCTTTATCAGAGTACTTGATGCATTCAGACCACTTTGGGCTTGAGGGCCCTTTAAGAATAAAGAAAGGGCCCAGAGAGGGGAATGCATAGGGCAACATCTAGCTTAAGATGTAGCACAGTTGGGGTCTTGGGTAAGAAGCCTAGCTAGAGAGTGGCAGAGTTGGAGCTCTTTATTCCCAGTCTGTCTCTCTGTTAGTCTTTAGATGGCAACCTTTTGTTCTCTTCCCACCACCTCCATCTCTGATTTAAAGCTGACTAGTTTTTAAGAAGCGATGTGCTGCAATGAACATTGTGGTGCATGTCTCTTTTGAATTATGGTTTTCTCTGGCTATATGCCCAGTAGTGGGATTGCTGGGTTGTATGGTAGTTCTATTTTTAGTTTTTTAAGGAACCTCCATACTGTTCTCCATAGTGGCTGTATCAATTTACATTCCCACCAACAGTGCACGAGGGTTCCCTTTTCTCCACACCCTCTCCAGCATTTATTGTTTCTAGATTTTTAGATGATGCCCATTCTGACCGGTGTGAGGTGATACCTCATTGTAGTTTTGACTACTCAGCCATAAAAAGAAATGAAATTGAGTTATTTGTAGTGAGGTCGATGGACCTAAAGTCTGTCGTACAGAGTAAAGTAAGTCAGAAAGAGAAAAACAAATACCGTATGCTAACACATATATATGGAATCTAAAAAAAAAAAAATGGCACTGGCGAACCTAGTGGCAGGGCAGGAATAAAGACGCAGACGTAGAGAATGGACTTGCAGACACGGTGGGGGAAGGGGGAAGCTGGGGCGAAGTGAGAGTAGCATCAACATATATATATTACCGAATGTAAAATAGCTAGCTAGTGGGACACAGCAGCATAGCACAGGGAGGTCAGCTCGGTGCTTTGTGATGACCTAGAGGGGTGGGATAGGGAGGGTGGGAGAGAGGCTCAAGAGGGAGGGTATATGGGGATATATGTATGCTAACACAGGATTGTGAAGCAATTATACTCCAGTAAAGATCTATTAAAAAAAAAAAAAAAGCAATGTGTAGATCAAGAATTGGTGAATCACCATAAGCACAGTCCAAAGGCAGCTGACTTAAAGTGCTTTAGCTAGGTAACTCATGTGGACTCCCTAAATGTTGGATGTTACTTAAATACTTAGAAGAGTAATTCATGATAAGTATCCATTTATCCTTTTGCTGATGAAACTAGTTCCATGAATTGTAAACTTAAGTCTATATATACATATGTACATAAGTACATGTATATGTACATATATACAGTGGAATATTAGCCATAAAAAGGAACGAAATTGGATCATTTGTAGAGCCATGGATGGACCTAGAGATTGTCATACAGAGTGAAGTCAGAAAGAGAAAAACAAATATTGTATATCAACGCATATATGTGGAATCTGAAAAAATTGGTATAGACGATCTTATTTACAAAACAGAAATAGAGACAGACGTACAGAACAAACATATGGATACCAAGGGGGAAAGGGGAGGGGTGGGATGAATTGGGAGATTGGGATCGACATATATACACTATTGATACTATGTATAAAATAGATAACTAATGAGAACCTACTGTATAGCACAGAGAACTCTACTCAGTGCTCTGTGGTGACCTAAAGAGAAGGAAATCCAAAAAAGAGGGGATATATGTATACATATAGCTGATTCACTTTGCTGTACAGTAGAAACTAACACAGTATTGTAAAGCAAGTATACTCCAATAAAAAAAAATAATGTTTAAAAGTACTTATAGCAATGAAGGTGTTTTCTAATACTCCTTTAAATGGGTAAAACCAGAATATAACAGATCAATTTATTCTGGAATACATAGGGAGAAAATAAGCAAATTACCTAAAACCAACTAATTCACAATTTAAATTGAAAGTTCTTTGTATTGCGAGCTACAAATTTCAGTTTTCCTTGGATTACCTTCAGACAGATAGGATAACATAAAAACTTCTGAAGAAAAAAAGGGTGTGGTAAAGACCTGCCTCCAGAAACTTCATGGCTTTGCTCCCCAAAGTGTGCTGTGTGGAATTTTATTCCTGGGAAATGCTTTAGGGGAAAAAGGTCTCTGATCAAATAAGCTTGGGGAATGCTGCATTTAATCCCCTCTCAGAGATGTACGAGGCTCAGCAGTACAAGCTCTGAGCAGGGCTATTGTAGAGACAACTCCCTAATTTAGTGTCACTCCCCATCTCTTAGACTTATTTCACCCCAGAATCCTGTTTTCATGTAACTCCTACAAACATCTCAAGCAACCAGCGTCCTCCAGGACACGAGTTTGTAATCCCCACAACTAGGATTATTATTATTGCTTCTGAATTGTTTTATGATCTTCAGCAAACCCTAGCCTCAGTTTCGCCTTTGAGCTAATAACCCCCTCACAGAGATGCTGTGAACCAAAACTTCCACGGAAAGGTCCCCTAAAAACTTTGGCATATATACTGCTTCTGTCTTGGGCTAATGTTCATGGACCAGAAAGCCACCCTGTTAGTTCTTCCGTTACCCCATTCTGCCAGGACTCTCAGTAATACCCCTCCGTGGAATGTCCGTCTCCGGTTGGCACGCACATAAAAGTGTGGACACTCGACAAAGCCGAGGAAGCTACGACTTGCTTATATTTCAACTTGATGGTCTGTTTTAAAGGTCATTTTTTTCTTCTAAAGGCGAAAACGCTGCAGTAATTTCCTTTAGTACATTTTTAGCCACCTATATCGAGACAAGTTGTCATGGAATAACCTGTGTTCACATCCTCATTTCAAGGGTGGCTTAAATGTGGAGCCAGGATGGCTGCAGCCTTAAGGCTGACCTCGGCTGGTTACTCTGAAGCTGCCTTCTCAGTCTGGTTTTGGTTTAGAAACAAGGTAATACGTAATCCAAATACGCCAGGGCAGAAGATACAAATGACTAAAAAGCAAAGCAACTTTAAAACTCCAGTAGGGGGCTTCCCTGGTGGTGCAGTGGTTGAGAGTTCACCTGCCGATACAGGGGACACGGGTTCGTGTCCCAGTCCGGGAAGATCTCACATGCCGCGGAGCGGCTGGGCCCGTGAGCCATGGCCGCTGAGCCTGCGCGCCCGGAGCCTGTGCTCCGCAACGGGAGAGGCCACAACAGTGAGAGGCCCGCGTAAGGCAAAAACAAAACAGAACAAAACAAATTCCAGTAGGATACTGGGGGTTTGGCTCTTGTGACACTAGCCAAGGATTCATTATTCAACGAGGTGCCCAGTGGACTAGGTGCCCACGGCTGGCTTGCTTCCGCAGAGGCAGCATTTGCTTCATCCCAAGGTATGTTATGCTTTAGGCTCAAATGCAATCTCTGAGTAAATATTGATCTTTACAAAGTAGGAAAAAAAATGACAGATTTGAGTTTTAGTTTTTGGGTGTTTCCTTGAAGTGAGGCAAGACTAATTTGGACTTTGGGGACATTTGTCTTTGGAGTTTCTGGAGAGTGTCATAAAGGCTCTTCATTGAATCAAGCTTCCATGGGTGGAGATGAACTTAATTTCTATCACAAGGCTTAAGATCCCAACTCCAGCCAGGTTTCTGCCTTTCTGTCTCCTAATAAAGACCACCAGTTATAAATTGGAAAAACCCAAGATTATCTTTTTGGTTAAAATGGATTTTTCACAGAATTCTGAAATATATCTTTCCCTCGTGAACTGTAAACTTAAAGCTACAAACTCTTTTTCAAGCAGGAACTGAAGTTCAAAGAACTTGACTGGACTGAAGCACAAAGCAATAAATATTTGTCCCTTAATTTGCCCTCTGATTTCTTTCCTGTTTTTGTGTTTGTGATACTAATACAGGAGAAATTCAGTAAATGGTCACTGACTTCGGTTTGATAGATACTGAGTCCTTCGTTCTCGAGGCTTGGGTTCTGGAGTCGAGGGAAGGACAGGAAATGGAAGAGGTCATTTGGCCAGTGTCTAAGGAGGGGCTGATGTTCTGCATTTTATCTAAACCTCCTTGTCCATGGACCTAAGGCCTTGCTCCTGGATGTGTGAATTGTGCAGTTGCATGGAGCCCCACACAAAGGAGGATCCCAGGCTTGGTTCAGTGCCCTGTTGTCACCATCTTGATAGTCTTAATACTTTTTGAACAAGAGACCCCACATTTTCACTTTGCTCTGAGCCCCTCAAATTTCCTAGCTGGTCCTTCCCCTGGATTACAGTTGATTAAGGCTCTCTGCTCTCCTCTTGCTCTTTTCTCCCACCCATGGCCCCAGATCTAGCCTCAAGACCATGCTGAAGGCTGGACTGTCCAGTGTCCTGTCCACTGGAGCAGGAAGCTAAGGATTCACCCTGCAGTGAACCAACTTTCAATGATTCTCCTGTGGATTGTTTAAATTATTTGTCATCTCAGAGTAGCTCTTCTTCGTTTGAATTTTCAAAACATACCAGGTAATTTCAACAGTTGTGCAAGCCAGTCATGATTAGGAAGGGAAATATGTTACCAAGGAACAATCCCATAATGCCAATGCTTAATGCAAATTATTTTTCATATGTAATTTTTTTTTTTTTTTTTTTTGCGGTACGCGGGCCTCTCACCACTATGTCCTCTCCCGTTGCGGAGCACAGGCTCCGGACGCGCAGGCTCAGCGGCCATGCCTCACGGGCCCAGCCGCTCCGCGGCACGTGGGATCTTCCCGGACCGGGGCACGAACCCGCGTCCCCTGCATCGGCAGGCGGACTCTCAACCACTGCGCCACCAGGGAAGCCCTCATTTGTAATTTTTATACTCTTACTGATAACAAACCAGTAAACAGGTGCAAAATCAATTTACATTTGGAGTTTACATTAGAATTTTAAAAAATCTTGCTGAACACCTGAATACTTTGTTCTATGATGTCAGTTTCCTATACATGGTTTCTGTTTCTTTATGTTGAGCCATATGGAGGACATTTATTCAATATGCTTATTAAACTTGTGTATTTGCACCACTTGCATAAACTGCCTAAAATTATGATGATGAAACTGCTGTCTTTGGATAGGCATTTGTTTTCTTTCCTTTTCTGTTTTTCTTTTCGTCGCCTCAGGAAATTCTTCTGAAAGGGCCATGTTTCTCATTTACCCAATTTAAAAGTTGCTCTTCTCCAATAGCCCTTTCCTCTCTCCTACTTTGGTAGAAAAGTTTTCATTAAACGGTACCTTATTGTGGTGATCTGTGCCTTCTTGAAGAATATGGAAAGAAACAGGCCTATCTGTTGTTACTCTGTCTGTATTACTGAGAGCATTCTGTATTACGTGACACTCTGACCTCATTACGAGAACCCACAAGAGACGTTGCTCTCTGCTCTCAGTTGGAGTTGGTATAAGGCCTGGCTCATCTGGGGCTATGCCTAGCATATCAAGCTCAGGTGGTGTCATTAGGCTCACTGGACATGGAATGAGATGAGAAAAAAAATCTAGTTAATAAAACTTCTTTGGGACTTCCCTGGCGGTCCAGTGGTTAAGACTCCACGCTTCCACTGCAGATGGTGTGGGTTCAATCCTTGGTCGGGGAACTAAGATCCCACGTGGCACTGCCAAATGAAATAAAAAGCATCAAAAAACAAAAACAAAGAAACTCCTTTTAGGAGGAGTACTGTATATGATTGAAGGGAATACTTTGAGAAGCTACTTGCAGAGGTGTTAAGAATTTCAAGGGGTGTGATCAAGTAACAGTATGCCCAATAATCTTCCCTCTGAGTAGTTTGGCTGGATTTAACTGGAGAGTTTTCTTTTTTCTTTTTTTTTTTTTTGCGGTACGCCGGCCTCTCACTGCTGTGGTCCCTCCCGTTGCGGAGCACAGGCTCCGGTCGCGCAGGCTCAGCGGCCGTGGCTCACGGGCCCAGCCGCTCCGTGGCATGTGAGATCTTCCCGGACCGGGGCACGAACCCGTGTCCCCTGCATCGGCAGGTGGACTCTCAACCACTGCGCCACCAGGGAAGCCCACATAGAAACCTTTTTTTTATTCATGCAGCTCCTCTGTAAATAAATGTGGAAGAGATATTTTAAAGACTATCAGCTTGAAGGGATGCTCACAGACCTACATGTCTTGATCAAGTCCTAATGTGAATTCCTTGTATAGTTTAACTTCCCCTGAGCAACTATTTAGTTTCTGTGTTTATGGTCTTTGGGACTCATAACCAGCCATGGTTTCCTCTTTGAGGTGCTGGAGCAGAGCTTAGAGCTAAGTATGCAGTCCATCTCTCCCAAGTCTGAAAAAGTCCCTGTACACCTTTGTCCTAAGCTCACGCCTGGATCCGTTTTACTGTCTAACTTTTATTTCCTCTTGCCTCATTTCTCCTACTTATTATTATTATTTTTTTGCGGTACGCGGGCCTCTCACCGCTGCGGCCTCTCCCGCTGCACAGCACAGGCTCCGGACGCGCAGGCTCAGCGGCCATGGCTCACGGGCCCAGCCGGCGGCACGTGGGATCTTCCCGGACCAGGGCACGAGCCCGAGTCTCCTGCATCGGCAGGCGGACTCCCAAACACTGCGCCACCAGGGAAGCCCTCCTACTTATTTTATCTTGCCAAATGGTGTACATCTTCTCAGGCTGCCTTCACTCCCTCCTACTTCAACTTTTTTTTTTTTTTTGCTGTACGCGGGCCTCTCACTGTTGTGGCCTCTCCCGTGGCGGAGCACAGGCTCCGGATTCACAGGCTTAGCGGCCATGGCTCACGGGCCCAGCCTCTCCACGGCACGTGGGATCTTCCCGGACCGGGGCACGACCCCGTGTCCCCTGCCTCGGCAGGCGGACTCTCAACCACTGCGCCACCAGGGAAGTCCCTACTTCAACTTCTAAATTATTTTTTAGGTATATTAATATTCTCTCCTCTTCCTTGTCTTCTTCCTCCCCCTCCTCCTCTTCTGTGGTGACTTCATAAGAGTAACAGCAGTTATTTCATACCCTGTATTATTGGCCTTCGTTTCAAGAGCTGGCCTCCATTGTTGTGATTCTACATAAATTAACAAAGTGACCAAAGGATGAAGATTCATAATACATATGGTGGAGGGAAGGATGAAGGAAGGGCTCAATCAATTTGCCAAATAGTAAAGGCCTTACTGTTATATAAGTAAACATATACAGAGGTAAGCAGCAAAGGATGCTAACTGTATGTAGACTCTAAAAACACAATAAAGTACAAGTGAATCATACTGCACCTCACCAAATAAAGCCATTATGTATATTTTTATTAAAAGTAATTCAATATATGACTAGTATTATTCATTTATAATATGACTAATAGTCAACAAATTTTTGGCTTAACCTCCTGACTGTATTTCCAAATGCCGTAGCAGACATTTCCACCAAGATGTCCTAAAGGCACATTAAACTCAGCATCTTCAAAACCAAACTCAGTATGTCTGGAAACCCTCAGCCCTGCTCACACTTGTTCCTCCTTACTCATTAGCGTCACTGTCCAGATTCCTGTCCTTTCTTAACCCTTACACCTGATCAGTCATCCAGTCCCCTGCTTAGATTTGAAATTCCTCTTGAGTCCAAACTCTCCTGACACTAAAGACATTTCAGATCCTGTTATCTCTCCCCTTTACCTGAAGTCTCCTGGGGCTGTGTGTGTACTCCAGGTGTACATAAAGCTATCTTTTGGGGTTAGTGAAGAAAGTATTAGAGCTGTTACGTATATTTTTACCTCTTCCTTTTTAAATTTATTTTTCACTGAACTGTATTTGATTTACAATGTTGTGTTAATAACTGCTGTACAGCAAAGTGATTCACTAATATATATATATATGTATATATATACACACACACATTCTTTTGTTTTTGGCCATGCCGTGCAGCATGCAGGATCTCAGTTCCCGAAACAGAGATCGAACCCGCACCCCCTGCATTGGCAGTGTGGAGTCGTAACCACTGGACCACCAGGGAAGTCCCTACATAGTCTTTTGTTAATGTTCTTTTCCATTATGATTTATCATAGGATATTGAATGTAATTCTCTGTGCTATACAGTAGGACCTTGTTGTTTATCCATTCTATATGTAATAGCTTACATCTGCTAACCCCAGCCTCCCAATCCATCCCCCCCTCAACCCCCTTTCCCTTGGCAACCACCAGTCTGTTCTCTGTGTCTGATTCTGTTTCTGTTTCATAGTTAGGTTCACTTGTGTCATATTTTAGATTCCACATATAAGTGATATTATATGGTATTTGTCTTTCTCTTTCTGACTTACTTCATTTAGTATGATAATCTCTAGTTGCAGCCATGTTGCTGCAAATGGCATTATTTCATTCTTTTTTATGGCTGAGTAGTATTCCATTGTATAATATGTACCACATCTTTATCCGTTCATCTGTCAGTGGACATTTAGGTTGTTTCCATGTCTTGGGTATTGTGAATAGTGCTGCTATGAACATAAGGGTGCATGTATCTTTTTGAATTATAGTTTTGTCTGGATATATGCCCAGGAGTGGGATTGCTGGATCAAATGGTAAGTCTGTTTTCAGTTTTCTGAGCAACCTCCATACTGTTTTCCACAGTGGCTGCACCAACTTATATTCCCACCAACAGTGGAGCATTTACCTCTTCCTTTTAACATTTCTGGCTTTTATGATGTACATATTGGAACAGTTATATATGTAAATAAATAATAGTCATATATAGGACTATGTGTTCAAAAATTTCTACTGGAGTGTGCAATCAAAATCATTTGGAGATGACCAACCTAGACTATTGCAGTTTGTCACCATGCCTTTGGTCTAACTTCCCCACTATTCTGTTATTCATTATGAGTTAATACAAGTAATGTGTTCAGAATAAACTAAGCATTACCTAAGTGTCAACTATTATTATTATTATCCTGTCCCCAAACTTAACATTCTGCCACCTTTTAGATCCTCATAATCATGCATCTGGACTTTTTATTTAAAAGTCTTTAATAAATAAGTCAGTTCTCATATTAGGATTCTCAGGGTTAGCGCCCTGGCTCCTAGCCTGCTTTGCCAAGTCTTTGTGAGCACAGGCTGACACTCTGGGCTCTGGCTAGTTAGAGGAGAAAGATCGCTGTGGTCTAGCACCGTAAGAAGATGCGGTCACTCTGCTTCCAGCCTCTCCCTTGATTTCTTCTCATAACACATGTCACTTCCCTAAATCACACAACTGATTATGCCACTGCCTGGTGTAAGAGAACTTGTGGACTTTAGACTATCTATAAAATAAGGTCCACATTCCCTTGGGAGAATGAGGAGGATAAAATACGTTGGAAAGTTGCTACCTAGGATTTGTAGAGTTTTGTGTTCTGCTGTATTTGCTGAGAAAAGGAAGGGAGGAAGAACGGCATAGTGTTAAGGCTTCAGAGGCAGATGACATGGATTCAAACCCATCCCTCTCATGTGTGATCGTGGGTAAACTGCTTCCTATCTCCGTGACTCAGTTTTCTTATATGTAAAAGGGCGTAATGATACTTGCCCCGTAGGGTTGTAAGGTAACATATATTTTTCTTGGGAACCAATAGGTTCTTAATAAATGGTAGCACTTTTAAAAAAAATTGAAGTATAGTTGATTTACAGTGTGTCTTAGTGTCTGATGTATAGCAAAGTGATTCAGATATTTTATATTCTTTTTCAGACTATTTTCCTTTATGGTTTATTACAGGATATTGAATATAGTTCCCTGTGCTATATAGTAGGACCTTGTCGTTTATCTGTTTTATGTATAGTAGTGTTTATCTGCTAATCCCAAACTCCTAATTTATCCCTCCCCCACCCCCTTTGGTAACCGTAAGTTTGTTTTTTATGTCTGTGAATCTGTTTCTGTTTTGTAAATAAGTTCATTTGCATCATATTTTAGATTCCACATATAAGTGATATCATATGATATTTGTCTTTCTCTGTCTGACTTCACTTAGTATGATAATCTCTAGGTCCATCCATGTTGCTGCAAATGGCACTATTTCATTATTTTTTATGGCTGAGTAATATTCTATTGTGTGTATATATATATATATATATATATATATATATCACATCTCTTTAAAATTTTCATTTTACATTGGAGCATATTTGATTAACAATCTTGTGTTAGTTTCAGGTGTACAGCAAAGTGATTCAGTTATACGTGTATCTATTCTTTTTCAAATTCTTTTCCCATTTAGGTTATTACAGAATATTGAGCAGCATTCCCTGTGCTATACAGTAGGTCCTTGTTGGTTATCTATTTTATTTATAAATTAATTTGTATTGGAGTATAGTTGATTTATAATGTTGTACCAGTTTCTGCTGCACAGCAAAGCAAACCAGCTGTACACATACATACATTCACTCTTTTTTAGATTCTTTTCCCATATAGGTCAGTACAGAGTATTATGTAGAGTTCCCTGTGCTATACAGTAGGTCCCTATTAGTTATCTATATATAGTAGTGTGTATATGTCAATCCCAGTCTTCCAATTTATCCCCCCCCACCTTACCCCCTTGGTAACCATAAGTTTATTTTCTATATCAGTGACTCTATTTCTGTTTTGTAAATAAGTTCGTTTGTACCATTTTTTTAGATTCCACATATAAGTGATATCATATGCCATTTGTCTTTCTCTGCTGGTTATCTATTTTAAATATAGCAGTGTGTACATGTCAATCCCAATCTCCCAGTCTATACCTCCCCCCACCCTTCCCCCACTGGAAACCATAAGTTTGTTTTCTACATCTGTGACTGTTTCTGTTTTGTAAATAAGCTCAGTTGTATCATTGTTTTTAGATTCCACATATAAGCGATATCATATCTTTGTCTGACTTACTTCACTCAGTATGACAACCTCTAGGTCCATCCATGTAACTGCAAATGACATTATTTCATTCTTTTTTATGGCTGAGTAATATTCCTGTGTGTGTGTGTGTGTGTGTGTGTGTGTGTGTGTGTGTGTGTGTACACAGACACACATCTTCTTTATCCATTCATCTGTTGATGGACATTTAGGTTGTTTCCATGTCTTGGCTATTGTATTGATAAATAGTGCTGTTAAGAATGTGCATGTATCTTTTTGAACTATGGTTTTCTCCAGATATATGCCCAGGATTGGGATTGCTGGATCATATGGTAACTCCATTTTTAGTTTTTTAAGGAACCTCCATACGGTTTTCCATAGTGGCTGCACCAATTTATTGAATACATTCCCAACTGGTAGCACTTTTATTTGCAATATTTTCACACCTTTAGAAAGTCTTCACTAAGGGATATTTAACACATCCTAGTTAGAAAAGACTTTTTGAAAGAAATGACAACTAAGCTGGGAGCTGACATAAATAGGAGTGTTGCAGGCTCTGACAACAGAGCGTAGTGTGACATGGCTGGAGTAGAGACAGAACTGGGAGGGAGAGATGAGGCTGGAGAGCTAGGACAGAGTCAGGGAAAGAATATCTTCTGTTTTTTTGTGATACTGCAAAGTTTTAACTTCCACTCAATTGCAACCAACTTTATTTTCATAAAATAACACATGCAAAGACCACTCCATACAACACTCAGAAAACTAAAGCAGCACCTTTATTTTATACACACAAACAAACAGTATAAAATGTTTATGTAAGAGCTGTGTTTGTTTACAATATATTATATTGCTTCAAGCCAATGCCAAAAGTTCATACATTATAGTCCCTATTTTATTGTGTTTATAATATATTATATCGTTAAGTGCCGCTACCACAGTGTTGTTTCTTTCTCTCTTATTTTTTTTTTCAATACTGAATTCTCTGGAATCATGGTAAGGTCAAAATATATTGTATTGTGAGTTTAGAAATAAGGGGAATTTTAAAAATGTGACAAATGTCTAAATACATGAGAATATAATTTGAAATGCTATAACTTCAGCACTTTTATAACTGCTTCATCCCGACCCTTGTGATTTATGCATTTTTGTTCCATTTATCTTCTCTAATGTTGCCCAGCCCCTCGACCTCTGAATGCATTGTACTTTTGGAAATTATCTGCCAACTACACACTGAAAAGACAAAAATTTAACCTGAACAACTTACATAACATAAAATCGGTCCCAAAGCACTGAAACAAGAAAATCTATACCATCACGCTACAGATGTACTTAGAAAACTTAAAAGGAAGAGTAAATATCAGCTTGGTGATTTATAGTGAAGCTAATAAAATTCAGGCCAGTATTCTTAACTGTAATGAACATTATTTGAACATTCAACACATGAAAGGTTAACAAAGGCTATGAACTTGGTGTAACTTAAAACGTTTCAGATGTCGGAGTTCACCAGATGTAATTGGATTCAGGTGGGTCCTGCCGTTCCTCGGCCTTTTTAAGTGAAGGCGTGTGCTGCCTGAGCCCGGCGCCTGCTGGCCTCAGGGCATGCGTGAGGCTGGCTCCGTACCCTGCAAAATTATTCACAGCTTAAAAGAAAAGAAACTACAAAAACAGGCTCTTCAGATTCATTATTAATCATTCAAATGAAATCCATTTTCCCTTTTCAACCCAGAGTGAAGGACCACAGCAATCACAAAAAGCTACCTGAATGAAGAGATGTTACAGGTTCAAGATCTCTGTTAAAAGAAACCCATTTTACTAACTCCTCAAATCTGGCTTCCACTGGAATCTCTGATTCACTATGTATTTTGGCCATGCAGATACTCCTGATGCAAACTTTGGATGAATGTGATTGAATGGAAGGATGTTCTCCACCCAAGGGTTGGTAAGGATCTAGCACTGAGGTCTCAATAGCAGGGATGCTTCTGCAGAGGACTTGGTCATTGATCCTTTCTCTGCCTTGTAAAACCAGGCTCCATTACGTTGATCTAGTTCAATGTAATAACCCCCATTCTTCATATAGATCACATGATTAGGCGTGGCTATTTCGTTTACACCAAATAGGAATTTTATAAGAATTAAGGACTCCAGTACACATGTTAGAGAAAGGTTATGGTTTGAACTGACTCCTTATCAATGGGGATTTGTGAGTTTCGGTGAAGGCGGACGTCTATCGATAGCATTTCCAGCTCATTGTAAGTGGAGTGTAACACTGAGTTACACAACTTGAAGCCTCTTTTCTTATTACTTGTGAACTTCTGGAGATGCTTCTGGGCACTGACTCACTCCTACTGATTTCCTAAAACTGATCCAAAACAGCAATCACACTTTAAAAATCTGCCTCCATCTTCCTGTGCATTAGAGTCAAGTTTGGCATTTCATTTTTTCCTTGTGGTTTTTTTCTGAAATTTATTTTAATTAATTAATTAATTTATTTGGCGGCGTTGGGTCTTCGTTGCTGTGCGCGGGCTTTCTCTAGTTGCGGTGAGCGGGGGCTACTCTTCGTTGCACACAGGCCTCTCATTGTGGTGGTTTCTCGTTGCAGAGCACGGGCTCTAGGTGCATGGGATTCAGTAGTTGTGGCACGTGGGCTCAGTAGTTGTGGCTCGCGGGCTCTAGAGCGCAGGCTCAGTAGTTGTGGCGCACGGGCTTAGTTGCTCCACAGCACGTGGGATCTTCCCAGACCAGGGCTCAAACCCGTGTCCCCCGTACTAGCAGGTGGATTCTTAACCACTGCGCCACCAGGGACGTCCCTTCCTTGTGGTTTTTAAATGCAAGCATGGGGGGACTTCCCTGGTGGTCCAGTGGCTAAGACTCCGCACTCCCAATGCAGGGGCCCGGGTTCGATCCCTGGCCAGGGAACTAGATCCCACATGCTGCAACTAAGATCCCGCATGCCGCAAAGAAGACCTGGCGCAGCCAAATAAATAAATAAATAAATGCAAGCATGCCATTAAGTAACTACTGAGAACAGAATACTTTGTTCCTGAATGTGTCTCTTGGAATTGTCGGTACGTAGGCTAGTAGCTCATGGCGCAGCCAAAACAATGAGCCAACAATTCGCTGGAGTAAATCCCTACCCTGCTGCTCACCCTGCAACCCATGAAGCCCACACCTCCCTGGTGAGGGGAGCCTAAGCTGGGGAGTCTGTCTCCAGTATCCTCCTCCCAAGTAGGATGTCTGGGTGCCTGGGACCTCTCAGCGTGTCACCCTGCCGGGGGGTCTGTTCTTAGCAGAACTCTGTGCCTCAGGGCTTCCTTGTCCCCTCTCTTTAATCAAAATAAACCTATTCTTTCAGCCTGATTCTCTCAGCCAATGTACAAAATGGCTGGGTGGCCTCTCCTGGAAAACACGCTTGCATTTGAATCAAACACCAAGGCATCTTCTTGAAATGCAGTGCCTGGATCTGAAGGGTCAACAGATGACAAAAGCGTTCAGCAAGTGGGAGTGCTATTTGTTGGCTGGCAGACCTGTCAGAATTGCTCATCTAAACTACACGCATGAGGGCCCCTAACTTGCCTTCTACCTAGAAGAGCGACCGGGTGTAACAGCAGGAACAGTGCCTCTTGTACTCCCCTCCCATCATCGTTGGCGGTCACCAGGCCCCAAACGTGAGTCCCAGAAGACCTTTGTAATTGAGTCCTGGGACATATGGTCTCACCTCAGGTCATCCCTAGGCCCAAGGACTTCTGGAAACTTACTCTGATTTGGGGACAAACTGCACAGTTTGTATCCTGAGTTAAAGGTGGCGTAAAGGGTTTGGTTTAACTCTTTTCCAAGATGGCTCCAGAAATGGTTAGTTTTCTATGGGCCTTTTACTGCCACGAAGGTGCCCCCCCCCCCACCAAGTATGTCCTAACAGGGATAGCATTCAATCATTCCCACCTCGGTAAAGGAACGCTTTTCCAGAGGAGCTCCACTCTTGTTAAGCTATGCCCACCTGAAGCCAATTCAATCTACCATCCAGCCAATTCAGTGGGTGAAAAAGACTCAAATCAATGGCTTAGCCTAGACCAGACACCAGTATACTTTAAAATAAACAAATAAACATATATACCTACACATAAATGGTATATATACATATCAGAATAATATAATGTGAGTGATAAAATATGCACAAAAATTAGAAATTAGAGATTGAGATATATAACTATATATACATATAAAATTTATACATAAATGTAATAAAAGAATATAAAATATAAAAAATGTTTTCAAACTATATTTTCCCTCAGCACCCAACTGATCATTCCACACTCACTGGGCTACATGCATCACCCTTTGGAGACCACTGATTTAGAAAAACATCTGATGTGAAAGTGATCTGTTCAATTTGTGTACATTATTTTGGAGACACAATCTGGATGTCTGTTAATCAAGGGAGCTGTATGACTGAATGAAGCCTTTCTTTCCTCAAAGGAAAATGGCCAGTGGGCCCATACTCAGGAGACTGAGTTCAAGCTGCAGGATGAACCTGCAGAAACTGCATTATTTATTTCCTTCACTTGCTGATTGACTGTCCCTCCCTCTTGAACCTGGGTGCTACCAGGAAGGGCCTTTTCTGTCTGTTCACAGGTATGTCTCCAGTGCCTGGATTCATGCCTAGCATATCAATCAAAACGGAATGACTGAATTTAGCAACTTTCATTTTGTGTATAAAATAGGTCAGTGGTTTATTAGCCTATACCTAGTTCATTTTGGGTACTCAATAAATTTGAAAAAACACAACTCCATGATAACATCTCTCCCTTACTTCACAGACCTTTACTCTCCCACAAAAGAACCCATTTAAAGCATACCATAACCAATACAGTTTAAAGATTTTACAGAGCAGAACTCTTCATGTGCTATATGCTGACGGGTCAATCCTGAATGATAAAATCAGAACCATGTGGATACCGATCTACATTTGATTTAAAATCTTACTTTTACTTATTTCTATCACAGTTAACATACCGTTATTACCAAATCACCACGTAGTCCAAATAATTCAACCTGGAAGATATTTGTGGTGCTATTTTACAGATGTGGTGCTGCTATTTTACAGTGATGCTTTCTTTCCTCTTTATACTCTAAAGCTTAGGCTCTAAAGTTTAGAGAGTACCGGGTGGGGTGGGGTGTGGCATGCAGAGAAGCACGGGGGT
>NW_006772326.1:822239-850125 GCF_000442215.2 Lipotes vexillifer
GGGGGTGGGGGGTGGGAGAATAGGCAGCGGAGGAGAAGTTGCTTTCATGAAAAGGAAAGCAGGGCTGAGTCAGGCTTGTCCATCCGCCTTTGGAGCCAGGAAACAGACATGCAAAAGGCTGGCTCCCCAGACGGCTTGCACTCACTTTTATTGCAGTGTCTTCCATGCCAGCCTTCCTGACACTGGCATTTGTTGGGTTCGTGGCAGGTTCCGTGTGTACCGCAGCCAGGCTCACAGACAGCTAGAGTCAAAGGAGATAGAATGTTTCCTGAGCTTTCATTGGTCAACAGAATTACGCAGCTGCTTTTCCTGCAGTTCTTCAGAATGTGTTAGTTTTGGCTTCATCCCTTAATTTTTTCTTTCTTTCTTTCTTTCTACGTCAGTCTCCAGCTAGAAGTCAGTTTTGGACTTTCTGAAACAGTCCTGAGAGTAATCTTAAACTAGACTTGGTGCTTCTCATTCACAATAGATGCTCAGGAGGACTTTGAAACTGCTGGGCAATGAAAGTTCGTCTTCCTTAAGAAAACTCCTAAGAGTTAAAAAGTTTGGCTGTGCGTGCGAATGTGTCCAAGTTTTGTTTACATGCACGGATTTCATACAACATCTTTGGTCTACTTCAAGGAAACATATGTCAGTGAAGAAAGGTTAATTGTGATGCCCAAGCAACATGCAGTAGGTACAGAAGTTATGAAGAGAGAAGAGACTCCTACTAGTTTAATTATCCTGTAACACAAGATCGACTATGTGTACGGGGTACTTACGCTTTGAACAGAGGTCTCCTTGGTACCCTTTGGAGCACTTGCATTTACTTTTGCCAGTGCATTTACCTCCATTTCGACAGGGCTGTGGGCATTTGCCTGAAATAGAGGAGAATGCAAATAAACAAGGAACTCTGTGCTTCATTCAGAGGCAATTACATTTTTTTCAAAGGAACTGCAAGGCTTTGAGAGGATCAAGCCTTTTAAGTGGCAGTTCTTTCCACTTATTTCTGATCTACCCTGGCTTTGTTACTGTTTGAGTCTCGTTTTTGGAACACACAGGCTAGTATTTTTACTTATGATTCTGGATATGTATCTTCTACAATGAATATGTTGTTCAAATGTATTTATATTACTTTAAAAAAAACAGAATGTTTTAACTGATTCATAAACGCTTGTAATTTAAGGTATACTAAAAGTGAAGATATGAATGACGCCCCAACTGATCTTTTCTGAGTTCCGATTTTTGTATGTCACTTTTTCTGAAAGCAGGCTTATACCTGGACATGAGGACTTGTGTCTTAGCCTCGGATTCTCCAGAAAGCAGGGCCTGCGCGCAGAGGTTATTTGGGAAGTGGTCCTAGTGGTCAGGAATGGGGGGTGGGGAGAGTAAAACAGCGAAGGAGGGAAAGCCAACGCAAAAGTATAATATGTTTGTGGGTTGGTCATCACTATGGGCAACTGGGCTCTATCCTGCAGCGTCTTTCTGAGGAGCCAGGTAGACTGACTGCACCTTCAAGTTGACTGAAGGAAGGAAGAGGGCAGCATTTATTCATCTGTACTTGTCTCCCACTGATCAAAGGTCACCCCATGGAATAACTTTCTTGCGTTCCCATTCTGTGACTGTGTGAGTGCAGATTCTATTTTTTTTTTTTAGTACTCAGGAGTCTCTGGGTGGAAAGCAAGAGAAGTGTGACACTGCTAAGGTGCAATTAGGCTATGTCTGTGCAAAATAGGTCATAGCAGTGGCTGGAGTGACAGGCTGGCTGAGAAGGATATGAGGTGGGGCACAAAAGGGGCCTGATTCCACACCTGTGCATTTTTCTGGAATGTCTTAGATCCTAATGATACATCATTCTTTCTTTTATCTCTGTGCCAAATGAGTATTGCTAGTCTTTTCACAGATCTTTGAATCACAGGATTTTAGAGCTGGAATAGGGCCTTAGATGTAAAAATTATATAATATTCTTCTTTTTTCTTACTTTTGAAGCTATTTATTCTCCCTCTGCAATCTAGAATTTGCCCTCCTAAGGCTGAAGTTTTTTTTCCAGGCAAGCATTAGGCTTGACAAACATGAAGTGAATCCCATATGAAAGTAATTTTGCTAAAAACACTTTCTTCTCTTTTTATTTCTCCAGAAATGACTTTCTTCATATATAAATCAACCAAAGCAGCATCTAGTCATTGTGGAGATAATAGAGACATAATATTGAGATGTTAGACTCTCTCGAGAACGTGGAATGCCATTAGACCTGTAGGTTCTTCTGATGCAGGGATGTTCTAGAAACATGTATTAAAACAATCTTAATATTAGAATGCCACCTTTTTATTGACCATTAAAAATCCAAAAGTGTACTCTTTGATAGGTTTGGATACAAATAATAGCATTTACTATTTGGTCAAGATCCCAACTCTAATTCAAGGAAAGGAATACCTAATTCTGAATTTCCATTTGCATCAGAGAAACATCTGTCCCCACCATATGCACAAAATTGGATCATATCACAGTACTCCGCGACGCACTGGGTTTTTTCAAGTAAGCAAGATGTGGGACAGTAACTGTATAGCAGAAAAGATGGAGGAGTTATTGTGAAATACTTGGAGAGCCCAAGTTTCCCCATATTCTATGAGATGTGAACTCGGTATCCAGGGATAATGCAGAGAATGATTGATGGAGAGAATCTTTTCAGTGACTCCAAGGACCTTTTTGTTTTCTTGGCAAGAGGGAAGTGAGGACCCTTAGGATCACTGCAGCCAGGAAGGAGGACGTTCTCTCCCGGTTAGCTCACCACAGAAATATGATTGCCGGTGACGGTTAGAAGGCCATTCCTAGATCAAACCTCATGGAGCCAAAACATCAGGAAGAGATGATTGTTTTAAAATTACAAATTCTAGGGGCTTCCCTGGTGGCGCAGTGGTTGAGAGTCCGCCTGCCGATGCAGGGGACACGGGTTCGTGCCCCGGTCCGGGAGGATCCCACATGCCGCGGAGCGGCTGGGCCCGTGAGCCATGGCCGCTGAGCCTGTGCGTCCGGAGCCTGTGCTCCGCAGCGGGAGAGGCCGCAACAGTGAGAGGCCCGCGTAATGCAAAAAAAAAAAAAAAAAATTACAAATTCTATAAGTGTCTGTAACATTGACTTCCTTTTCCTGAAAATATTTTGCAACCAGTCTATCCATTGGACAGTGGTAAACTGAGTCAACTTGAGCGATTACACATTTTTACCCAAATAAGACTAAATATTGCCTGAAGACAAACAGATTTGACTAATTCTAGACAATTTGAATTTTAACTCTAACCAGTGAGAACAGTGAGATAAGGTATTGACAAAATAAAGATATTAAACTTCCTCTGCCCATCAGATTGTGAGGTAACTTAAATTTGTGACTATCCTTCACATATAAAAAAAGATAAAAATAGTTTACAATAAGTGCCAATAACTGTCATCCCTGGGTCTTAGAATTATGAGTGATTTTTAATTATTTTATCCAATATTCTAATTTTTTATGGAGAGCATTTTATACAGATAAGTTTTATAATAAGACGAACCCATTAAGGTATTAAAAAACATTTATAGTACAGTATAAACAATTTGGTCTTTTTAACTGACGGCTCATTAAAGATTCTTGTAAAGTCTGTGAACCTTAAAGAACAAGATAAACATAGGTACATACATCTAGATACTTCTGATCATGGTCTTATTTGTTAAACTGCAAGTATATCTCACAGTCAAGTCAGAATGAAGTTTGAGAAGATATCCATTCTGATAGAGGCCAGGAGAAATGAAAATATAAATAGCATCAGAATACATATTTCATTAAAAAAACAGACAATAACAAGTGTTGGTAAGGATATGGAGAAATTGGAACCCTTGTACATTGCTGGTGGGAATGTAAAATGGTACAGCCACTTTGGAAAACAGTTCAGCAGCTCCTCAAAAAATTAAAGAGTTAACATGTGGTCTAGCAGTTTTACTCCTAGGTATATACCCAAGAGAACTGAAGATATGTTCACACAAAAACTTGTACACAAATGTTCGTAGCAGCACTGTTATTCGTTAGAGTCCTAAAGTGGGAACAGCCCAAATGGCCATCAACTGATGAATGGATAAACAAAATGTGGTTGGTATATCCACACAATGCAATGTTATTTAGCAAGTAAAAGGAAGTAATGATATTTGCTACAACGTAGGTGAACCTCGAAAGCATGCTAAGTGAAAGAAGTCAGACATAAAAGGCCATATATTGGATGATTCTATTTATATGAAATGTCTAGAATAGGCAAATCTAAAGAGACAGGAGGTGGATTAGTGGATTCCAGGGGCTTGGGGAGAGGCAATGAGGAGCGACTGCCGATCGGTACAGGATTTCTCTGGGGGATGATGACATGTTCTGGAATTAGAGAGAAGAGATGCTGCACAACTTCGTGACTATATTCAATTATATACTGTAAAATGGTGAATTTTACGGTATGTGAGTTGTATCTCAATTTAAAAATGGGATACATAATTCAACTTTTTGTCTCTATTACACTAGAGGCACTTTTCAACTCAAGACCCATTTTAATTTTTTCCTGGTAATTTGGTTCCTGTAATAGAAACAAAAAATTTCCTAAAAGGATCTGAGTATAACTTGTGATGGGGATAATCAGGAGCTTTCAAAAGGCCCACATTTTTGATGCAATTAAAAAAAAAAAAGAATAGAAAACAGTTTCTGCCAATGGAAAGGTCATAAGCCTAAGGGCATGAAACAGATATCTACATGAAGAGAAATGAATCCATGAACAAAGATTCATAAACATGAACCAACTAAATATGCGAAGTTTGAGAGTAAGTATGGGAAGAAAAGTGAGGGGAGTGAGCTCGGAGATACCTTTATCAGGGCAGGGTAATTAATAAGAGCAGAAACCACATCCTGACAGTTAATTACATGTCCTATAGGAACTGTAGAGGTGCTTCATTTGAACTCTATAAAACACCGTCACTTCAGCTACTACTTATTAAACTACAAAAACCAACAAATAAATTAGAGGTTGAAAGTTAAAACAGGAAGTCAGTATTATTTAATTCTGAACCCAGTACAACTTCAGAAACTATGGCTGTACCAAACACAGTGGTGTTTTATGGATACAATACAGCTGGAGGTGAAAATGCCATATTCCAGAACTTCCAGAAAGGGAGGGACACAGCACCTTTGGCAGATGTGCTCACTCACACTCCTTTTGCTCCTTCCTGAGCGGGGCTTCGGTGTTATCTGTCTTCTGGGTCATAGAGTAATTGAGAGTGGGGCTGGCTCATTTCTGAGTTGAGCAGAGAGCTTCAGTGATGTGACTGGGAGGTGACAGGGCCAGGGCAAGCAGTTTGGTATCCTGATTCCCAAAACAATGATTACCTACCACATTCCACTGTTACTTTTTTTTTTTTTTTTTTTTTTTTTTTTTTTGTATCAAAGCATGACAAACATCTCGTGAAGGCATAATGTGCACTGATTTTAAGTTTATGGCTCAACTCTTTTTTTTTCTTTTTTACATAAATACTCATGAGACACTTCCTCAATCAAGATATAGAGCATTTCTGGCACCCCATAAAGTTCCTTTGTGCCCCCAATCACTATTCTTGTTTCTATGATCATCCATTACTTTTGCCTGGTCTTGAACTTCATAAAAATGGAATCACGCAGCGTGCACTTTCTTGTGTCTAGCTTTTACTTAGCATAACATCTGTGCAATTCACTCACGTTGTTGCATGTGCTATTAGGTTTTTGTTTGTTTGTTTTTATTGCTCTGCACCTTTTTTCCCCATCTTTTTGCTTGAGTCTATCCTTTTCTCTGAGATGAGTTACTAGGCTCCGTCTGGTTAGGAAATGTGGCAGTGAGTGCCAGAGGAAAAACTCTCTATGCCTGCAGGTAGGTGAACAAATTCCAGCTGTCCTAAAGCTCTGATCTACATTTCCAGGCTGAAACTATGGGCTCTGCACAATGAGAAGGGGACAAAAATCACTAACAAGAGGCAACGCAACATGGTGAATAACTCGAACCCAGATAACTGAGTCAGAGAGCATTGGCTGTGAGTCATCTGTGCTGAGCTATGTCACTCTTTGCCTACCTTTAGCCAAAACAGATGGCGGCTCAATCTAGTAAAAATAAACCACTGGCCTGAGTCCTTAGACAGGGTATTCATTGTCTCTGGGCTTCAGATTCCTCATCCATAAAACGAAGGGGTTAGATGGAGCTTCTAAGTTTCCCCCCCGAAAAAAGACAATGCAGGTCAATACTCACTTATTTCACACTGTTCCCCCTCAAGTCCTGGAGGGCAAATACACTTTCCAGGGTAGAAACAGGTCCCTCCGTTAAAGCAGGTGGCTGAGCAGTTTGCTGTTAGAATGACAACGGAGTATTGCATTAGATAGTAGCTTAAATCTAACAACAACAACATTTCATTAAGGCTAAGTGATTCTTCTTAGACACCTGCTACTTGCCCATTTACTTATTTAACGAAGCAAGCCACTTTACACATACAGGACTTGTAAGCAATTGCTTGACCGTTTGCAGATTCCAGCAACATAACAGGATACCACACACATTACACAGGACCCACCTCTAGGGGCTTACTTCTTAGTGAAAAAAGGCATCGTGTGTAAAAAAAAAAAAATTATCTTTTTTATTTTCTTATAAATATCTATGCTCTTAAAGGAGAAGAACTCTATGAACCCAAGAAAATATTTTTTAAGATGAAGGAAGAGTAAAAGGAGAAAACTTTCTTTGGAATAGATAAAAGGGAGAGAAGTCATAAGTACTGGGATCAGACAAAGGAGAAAGCAACTTCTTTTCTGAATAAGAGGAACAGAGATGCATCTTATATAACAGGAATTTTTTAAAAATAGACTTTTTTTTGACATTTGCAGGAAGGAGTAATTATATTCAGGAAAAGACAGACTGTTGCCCCTTGCGGGTCCCACAGGCAGGGAAGTGGCGGCAGCATGAGCTGGAGGGATGAAGAATGTGGGGTATATTATTGTGGGAGTCCAATTAACTATATTTTCCAGGTAATAATCATACTGTTTGTGATTCATACTAAACCCTCTCTCTCAGAGTCAGCTTCTGAAATTTCACTGCTCACTGGCACCTAAAATAGAGGGAGGACAGAAATGGGGACGGGGGAGAGCAAATATCTAAAAATAGACAAGTTGGCTCATTCTGTAAAGGAGATGAAAATAAGAACTTGATTCTCAGCTATTCCAGTTTTATGGCCTATTTGTTCTTGTCCTATATAAAACAGGCCAGAGTTGGCTATAGATGAACAAAAGCTGGAATAAGCTTTCAGTAAGAAAATCAGAAAGGAAATCCAAAAGTTCTAAGTGTATGCTTTCTTTGTGGAAAAGAAGTCCAACTGGAATATTCTATGAATATCATGCTTCTTAAATGATAAAGCTTTTTGTTAAAAATCATAAGTACCTCTCAGCTTAAGGCCATGCTGTACTTATTTTGGCAAAATCAAGCCTCCTGGGGGCTTCCCTGGTGGCGCAGTGGTTGAGAGCCCGCCTGCCGATGCAGGTGACGCGGGTTCGTGCCCTGGTCTGGGAGGATCCCACATGCTGCGGAGCGGCTGGGCCCGTGAGCCATGGCCGCTGAGCCTGCGCGTCCGGAGCCTGTGCTCCGCGACGGGAGAGGCCACAACAGTGAGAGGCCCAAAGTACTTATTAAAAAAAAAAAAAAAAAAATCAAGCCTCCTGATGTAGAGGGGAGCCAAAGCATTGGGGTACAGAATTTAGGATTTAGGAGAATCAGCTCTTGGACTTCCTCTTTGCTACTTGCTGCTCGTATTGTTAGGGCTGGACAGTTTTTTAAAAAAAATTATGGAATGTTTCACGAATTTGCATGTCATCCTTATGCAGGGGCCATGCTAACCTCTGTATCATTCCAATTTTAGTATATGTGCTGCTGAAGCGAGCACAAGACAGTTGTTTTTGTGAGCGTGTCCTGTCTCCCCACTTGTCCCTGTTTCTCCTGGGGATAATAAGAAGAGATGAGAAAACATCAGGACCTGTGTCCACTTGGCTGGAGCCCTCTGGGCACTATCCTTTACTAATGTGTAGAATGCAATGAACCTGAGAGTATAATCAGAAGTTACAGAATATGACAAAGCTGATTACTGAATTTGGCCACACCCTTAGTATTTGCATAATACTTTACCATCTGGACCAAGCTTCTCTACATTTCTGTTGTGCCATGATTCTTTTTTTTTTTTTTTTTTTTTTTTTGCGCAATATAGTCATGTTTTGCCGTATGTGGGCCTCTCACTGTTGTGGCCTCTCCCGTTGCAGAGCACAGGCTCCGGACGCACAGGCTCAATGGCCATGGCTCACGGGCCCAGCCGCTCCGCGGCATGTGGGATCTTCCTGGACGGGGGCACGAACCCGTGTCCCCTGCATCGGCAGGCGGACTCTCAACCACTGCGCCACCAGGGAAGCCCGTGCCATGATTCTTGACTCAGAAAATGAGCCAGAGACACCAAGTAACTTTCACTGGGGCTGAGGGTTTGCTAGGCCAGTGTTTAACTACTCAACTGTTAAAGTTTGCAACAGATGTCCCAAGAGCCAATAAAAGTTAATCTTTAGTGTTTCTTCAAATATGTAGGGCTAAGGTCTAGCTCCGTGCCAGTAATTAAACTATTTTTCAGAAGCTCTACACTCCCTCCTGGTTAATAAATGCATCTTTTTGTTGAGGGAGTAAAAAACATTAGTTTTTAATGTTCCCAGATCTCCGGGGAAACCAAGTGGAATTTCAACAGACTTTCCAAAAGAATAAAAAAGTTCCTGGAGTCTAACAAGTAAGAAAATCTTTCATCTGAAAGGTAAAATATTACAAATGTAAAAGAAACTGGAATACACATAGATCATTTCCTTCAACAGGGACCATGCAGCATTTGTGACACCATAGCGTAAGAAAAACATTACAACTGACAGTCCACTGTGCAAATACACCAATAACAGCCTCATCTATGTAAGCAGGCCTCACAAACGGTCTTTCTAAACCTGATAATACATTCATTCTTCATCCAAATCTCTGAAGGATTTGCTCTATTTCCTACTAGTTTTGAGATAATACGAGTTTAATTCTGCTTCAAGAATTATCTTCTGCCCAGTTTTGAAGTAGCAGAGATGCTGAAGGCTACGCTCAGACAAATGCAAAGAAGCTTCACAAGCAAGAGTTTTATTCACTGGCTATTATCATCAGTGTCATTAGTGCTTAATCTTTATGAACATAAAATTTTAAAATTATTTTCACTCCAATGCTGTAGTTTTAGAAGATCACTTACAACTAAAAGGTAGAGATGCTCTCACACATGGTCTCATTTAGATAGAGGTGGGGGAACCAGGGGTCAGTGGCTTAATTTCCAGTTTAGAGTTGGGAAAAGCATCGCCCACAGAGATGAGGTTCTCTGCCCAGAAGCAGTCACTGGTAGAGGAACTAAGATGTGAAACAGGTAGCCTGAGTGGCAACGTGGTACAGTGGAGGGTGTGAATTTCGGCCAAGCTTCTCAAGCTCTATAAACCTCATTTTGCTTAGCTGAGATTGAGATGGATGATGCTTTACATATCTCAAGAGATTGTTGAGAGTAAAGTTAGGTAATTGTATGAAGGTACTTTGTATATCATAAAATAACAGACAACCATAAATGACTATTCTGACTCATATTAAGGGCTCTTTCCTTTAGCTTTTCCTTCTTTTTTAAAAAGCTGCTCAATCTTAACTGGTGCTATCTGCATTATCACTAAAGAGACACTTCTCTAAAATAACACATCATTTTATTTTGAGGCAAGTAGTTATTTAAAAGAAACAGTGCCCTACTCATGCAATTAGCATTTTGGATAATTTCATTAAATACATACACTTTAAGGATATAATTTAATTTTTTTTCCATAAAAGATGTGAACTGGGCAAAATAGATAGGTGTCCTGTAAAGAGTATGAATCATTCAGTACTATTTTAGAGCCACATTTGAATCCACTTTTTGAGAGTAAAATCTGGCTATGATGCAGCATCACAGGAAGGAGGACCCTGATCTCTCAGGGATGTGATCTGTGAGCAGAGAATTAAATTCGGGGTCAGTGAACTTCTAGGTCAGGCAATTTGGAAGAGACTGTTTGATTTCAGTCTTTGAAGCTCACCCATAAAACTAATTTGGGACATACCAAAACCCCAATGGGGAAGGAGAAGTTAATTGTTCACAAAAATCCATGCTCCCCTCCCATAAAGTTGTCATTGGGAGATGGCTGTCCAACCAGGGATGACATTTCTCCTGCCTGCATCCAGGTAGGATCATGGAGCTAATTCCTATCCATGGAATAGGTGTTGAAGTTTTGTAGGTCACTTCTGAGCTTTTGTTTTGTTTTGTTTTTTGTTTGTTTTTTAAGCAGTACCTACTCCAGTCTTTCTTTCTCTGCTTATTGGCTGGATCTGGAGAGCTCCAAAGCTCTAGGCAGAACCACTGACGGAAGGCACCTGGGACCCTGAATCACTGCATGGAGAAGAACTGCCCTGCCCACTGACCAAGTATTCCTGCCCTGGAGCATTCTGTGAGCAAATGTAAACTTGTACTGTGTTAAGCTACACTAAAATTTGGGGCTAAAGTTATAACAGCCAACTGAGCTGGCACGGCACAACTACTGAAGCCCGCACGCGCCTAGAGCCCATGCTCCGCAACAAGAGAAGCCACTGCAATGAGAAGCCTGCACACAGCAACGAAGAGAGCCCCTGCTCGCCACAACTAGAGAAAGCCTGTGCACAGCAATGAAGACACAATGCAGCAATAAATAAATTTACATTAAAAAAAACAAGAACAAAAAAGTTATAGCAGCCAGTGAAGTGATACATCCTATTTACAGAGCTGTTATGAAGAGTGATGATATAGTAAATATACATCTTTTAATCAAACATTTAAAAAGTAAAAAGAACCTTGTTCTTAGAAAGTTACCTTTATCACAGTTGACTCCATAGAATCCAGGTGGACAGATGCAGAAACCGGGAGTAACACAAAGCCCGCCATTCATGCATCGTGGTGTACAAAGGGCTAATGGGGAGAGAGAATTCTGATTAAGACCAAATAGGGTTTTGCGAGCAGGACCATTTTGGAAATGTCAGTAATACAACAGGTCTGTATTTTCAAGCTTTGTAGTTGACATTAAAGTAGTCACTCTTTAGAGATTCAAATTTGCTATATTAAAAATTATTTTTATGCAGTAAATAAGGCTATTTTTCAACCAATTTCATAGAAGAGAATTAAAATTTGCCCAGAATCATTATTTTAACTAAGATGTGGTCTTCTTAAGACTGTAAATATTTTTTCTTGCCTTATTTCCTCAATCTTCCAATTTCAAAATCAGTGCAGATGAAGGTCAGGACAAGATGGCGGAGTAGGACCTTGACCTCACCTTCCCTCACAAGCACACCAAAATCACAACTAAGTGCTAAACAATCATCGATAAAAAGACTGGAACCTACCAAAAAAGATATTCTACATCCAGAGACAGAAGAAACCACAACGAGACAGTAGGAAGAGAACACTCGTGATATAATCAAATCCCATAGCCCTCAGGTGTGCAACCCATAAACTGAAGAATAGTTATATTGCAGAAGTTCTCCCACAGGAGTGAGAGTTCTGAGTCCCACATCAGGCTCCCCAGCCTGGAGGTCTGACATTGGGAAGAGGAACCCCCAGAGCAGTTGGTTTTGAAGGCCAGCGGGGCTTGAATGCAGGAACTCCACAGGACTGGGGGAAACAGACACTCCACTCTTGGAGGGTGTACACCAGGTCTTGTGTAACTGGGACCCAGGGCAAAAGTAATGACTTCATAGGAGCCTGGGCCAGACTCATCTAGTTTTGAAGGGTCTCCAGGGGTGGGGGGCAGCTGTGGCTCACTCTGGGGACAAGGACACTGGTGGCAGAGGTATCGGGGAGAATTCATTGGTATGAGCTCTCCTGGAGGCCGACACTTTGCCACCAAGACCTGGCCCCACCCAACAGCCTGTAGGCTCCAGTGCTGGGATACCTCAGGCCAAACAACAAACAGGGTAGGAACACAGCCCCACCCATCAGCAGACAGGCTGCCTAAAGACTTCCTGAGCCCACAGCCGCCTCTAGACATACCCCTTAACATGGCCCTCCCCAACAGAGGGCCAAGACCTAGCTGCACTCACCAGTGAGCTTCCCGCCAGGAAGCCTACACAAGCCTCTAGACCAGCCTCACCTACCAGGCGGGAAGACACCAGAAGCAAGAATACTATGATCCAGCAGGCTGCAGAACTGAGTCCACAAACACAGGTCAGAATCTACCAGCTGGTCCCTGGCCCCTGGGCGATGAGAGGGGAGTGTACTTCTGGGACACACAGGACATCCCCTACAGAGGGGATTCCTCCAAGGTCAAGAAAAATTCAAATAGAAGTTACACATACATAAAAAATTCAAATAGAAGTTTAGACAAAATGAGATGGCAGAAGAATATATTCCAGACAAAAGAACAAGATAAAACCCCAGAAGACCAACTAAGTGGAGATAGGCAATCTACCCAAGAAAGAGTTCAGAGTAATGATCGTAAAGATGATCCAAGAACTCAGGAAAACAAAGGATGCACAGAGTGAGAAGTAACAAGAGTTTTTAACAAAGAGTTCAAAAATACAAAAAACAACCACACAGTTGAAGAATACAATAAGTGAAATGAAAAAATACACTAGAAAGAATGAACAGCAGAATGAATGAGGCAGAAGAATGTACAAGTAAGCTGGAAGACAGAGTGGTGGAAATCACTGCTGTGGAACAGAATAAAGAAAAAAGAATGAAAAGAAATGAGGACAGTTTAAGAGACCTCTGGGACAATATCAAATGCACCAGTATTTGCGTTATATGGGTCCCAGAAGGAGAAAAGAGAGAGAGAAAAGGCCTGAGAAAATATTTCAAGAGATAATAGCTGAAAAATTCCCTAACATGGGAAAGGAAGCAGTCACCCAACTCCAGAAAATGCAGAGAGATCCATACAGGATTAAACCAAGGAGGAATACACCAAGACATCTACTAATCAAATTGACAAAAATTAAAGATAAAGATAAAATATTAAAAGCAACAAGGGAAAAGTGATAAATAACAAAGAAGAGAATCCCCATAAGGTTATCAACTGATTTTTCAGCAGAAATTCTGCAGGCCAGAAGAAAGTAGCATGGTATATTTAAAGTGATGAAAGGGAAAAACCTACAACCAAGAATACTCTACTTATCAAGGCTCTCACTCAGATTTGATGGAGAAATTAAAAGCTTTACAGACAAGCAAAACCTAAAAGAATTCAGCAGCACCAAATTAGCTTTACAACAAATGCTAAAGGAACTTCTCTAGGTGGAAAAGGCCACAACTAGAAATAAGAAAATTATGAAATGGGAAAGGTCAACAGTAAAGGCAAACATACAGTAAAGGTAGGAAATCGTCTGCACACAAATACAATATCAAAACCAGGAATTGTGAGAACAGGAGAGTACAAATGCAGAATATTAGAAATGCATTTGAAATTAAGAGATCAGTAACTTAAAACAATTGTGTATATGTATAGACTGATATATCAAAACCTCATGGTAACTGCAAACCAAAAATCTATAATATATATACACACGAAAAAGAAAAAGGAATCCAAACACAACTCTGAAGATAGTCATCAAATCACAAAAGAGAACAAAAGAGGAAAGGAAGAAAAAAGACCTACAAAAACAAATCCAAAACAGTTAACAAAATGGCAGTCGGAACATACATATTGATAATTACCTTAAGTGTAAATAGATTAAATTCTCCAACCAAAAGACACAGACTGGCTAAATGGATACAAAAACAAGACCTGTGTATATGCTGTCTATAAAAGACCCACTTCATATCTAGAAACACATACAGACCGAAAGTGAGGAGATGGAAAAAGGTATTGCATGCAAATGGAAATCAAAAGAAAGCTGGAGTAGCCATACTCATATTAGACAAAACAGACTTTAAAATAAAGACTGTTGCAAGAGATAAAGAAGGACACTACATAATGAGCAAGGGATCAATCCAAGAAGAAGATAATAACAATTGTAAATATATATGCACCCAACATAGGAGCACCTCAATAATAAGGCAAATGTTAACAGACATAAATGGAGAAATTGATAGTAACACAGTAATAGTGGGAGCTTTTAACACCCCACTTACATCAGTGGACAGATCATCCAGACAGAAGGTCAATAAGGAAACACAGGTCTCAAATGACACATTAGACCAGACGGACTTAATTGATATTTATAAAGCATTCCATCTGAAAGCCTCAGAATACACATTCTTTTCAAGTACACATGAACATTCTCCAGTATAGATCACATATTGGGTCACAAATCAAGCCTCAGTAAATATAAGAAAATTGAAATCATATCAAGCATCTTTTCTGACCACAACGCATGAGATTAGAAATCAACTAAAAGAAGAAAACTGCAAAAAACACATGCTATTAAATAACCAATAGATTACTGAAAAAAAAAAAAATCAAAGAGGAAATCAAAAAATACCTAGAGACAAATGAAAATGGAAACACGATGATCCAAATGCTATGGGATGCAGCAAAAGCAGCACTAAGAGTGAAGTTTATAATGATACAAGCTTACTGCAGGAAACAAGAAAAATCTCAAATAAACAACCTAACATTATACCTAAAGCAACTAGAGAAAGAAGAACAAATAAAACCCAGAGTTAGCAGAAGGAAAGAAATCATAAAGATCAGAGCAGAAATAATGAAATAGAGACAAAGAAAACAATAAAAAAGATCAATAAAACTAAAAGCTGGTTCTTTGAAAAGATGAATGTAATTGATAAGCCTTTAGCCAGACTCACCAAAAAAAAAGGGAGAGGGCCCAAATCAATAAAATTAGAAATGAAAAAGGAGAAGTTACAACTGACACCACAAATACAAAGGACTATAAGAGACTAAGCAACTATATGCCAATAAAATGGACAACCTAGAAGACATGGACAAATTCTTAGAAAGGTACAATCTCCCAAGATTGAACCAAGAAGAAACAGAAAATATGAACAGACCAATTACCAGTACTGAAATTGAATCTGTGATGCAAAAACTCCAAACAAACAAAATTCCAGGACCAGACGGCTTCACAGGTGAATTCTAACAAACATTTAGAGAAGAGTTAACACCTACCTTCTGAAGCTATTCCAAAAAATTAAGAGAAAGGATCACTCCCAAACTCATTGTGTGCCCACCACCACCCTGATACCAAAACCAAAGATACCACACACACACACACACACACACACACACACACACACACACACACACAAAATTAGAGGCCAGTATCACTGATGAACATAGACGCTAAAATCCTCAACAAAATACTAGCAAACTGAATCCAACGATACATTAAAAGGATCATACCCAGTGATCAAGTGGGATTTATCCCAGTCATGCAAGGATTTTTCAATATCTGCAAATCAATCTGTGTGATACACCACATTAACAAACTGAAGAATAACAATCATACGATCATCTCAGTAGATGCAGAAAAAGCTTCTGATAAAATTCAACATCCATTTATTATAAAAACTCTCCAGAAAGTGGGCATAGAAGGAACATACCTCAACATAATACAAGCCATATATGACAAATGCACAACTAACATCATACTCAACAGTACAGAGCTGAAAGCATTTCCTCTAAGATCAGGAACAAGAAAAGGATGTCTATTCTTGCCACTTTTATTCAACATAGTTTTGGAAGTCCTAACCACAGCAATCAGAGAAGAAAAAGAAATAAAAGGGATCCAAATTGGAAAAGAAGTAGTAAAACTGTCACTATTTGCAGATGACATAAAGCTATATATAGAAAATCCTCAAGACGCTACCAGAAAACTACTCAGCTCATCAATGAATTCAGTAAATTTACAGGATACAAAATTAATACACAATAATCCGTTGCATTTCTATACACTTACAACAAAAGATCAGAAAGAGAAATTAAGGAAACAATCCTACTTACCATCGCATCAAGAGGAATGAAATACCTAGTAATTAACCTACCTAAGGAGGCGGAAGACCTGTACTCTGAAAACTATAAGATGCTGATGAAAGAAACTGAAGATGACCCAAACAGATGGAAAGATGTACTGTGTTCTTGGGTTGGAAGAATCAATATTGTTAAAATGACCATACTACCCAAGGCAATCTACAAATTCAATGTCATCCCTATCAAATCACGAATGGCATTTTTCACAGAACTAGAGCAAAAATTTTAAAATATGTATGGAAACACAAAAGATCCCGAATAGCCAAAGCAATCTTGAGAAAGAAAAATGGAGCTGGAGGAATCAGGTTCCCTGACTTCAGACTATACTACAAACCTACAGTAATCAAAACAGTATGGTACTGGCACAAAAAACAGACACATAGATCAATGGAACAGGATGGAAAGCCCAGAAATAAATCCATGTACCTATGGTCAATTCATCTCTGACAAGGGAGGAAATACTATACAATGGAGAAAAGACTGTCTCTTCAATAAGTGGTGCTGGGAAAACTGGACAGCTACATGTAAAAGAATGAAATTAGAACATTCTCTAACACCATACACCAAAAACGCTCAAAATGGATTAAAGACCTAAATGTAAGACCAGATACTATAATACTCGTATAGGAAGACATAGGCAGAACACTCTTTGAGATAAATTGCAGCAATATCTTTTTGGATCCATCCCCTAGAGTAATGGAAATTAAAAAATAAACAAATGGGACCTAATTAAACTTAAAAGCTTTTGCACGGCAAAGGAACCCATAAACAAGAAGAAAAGACAACCCTCAGAATGGGATAAAATATTTTCAAACAAAGCAACTGACAAAGGATTAATCTCCAAAATATACAAGCAGCACATGCAGCTCAATATCAAAAAAACAAACAACCCAATCAAAAAATGGGCAGAAGACCTAAATAGACATTTCTCCAAAGAAGACATACAGATGGCCGAGAGGCACATGAAAGGCTGCTCAACATCACTAATTATTAGAGAAATGCAAATCAGAACTACAATGAGGTACCACCTCACACTGGTCAGAATGGCCATCATCAAAAATTCTACAAATAATAAATGCCGGAGAGGGTGTGGAGAAAAAGGAACCCTCCTACATTGTCGGTGGGAATGTAAATTGCACCCAGTGTTCATTGCAGCACTATTTACAATAGCCAAGAAATGGAAGTAACTTAAATGTGCATCAACAGATGAATGGATAAAGAAGATGTGAGACAGATATATATACACACACACACACACACACACACACACACACACACAATGGAATATTACTCAGCCATAAAAAGAATAAAATAATGCCATTTTCAGCAACATGGATGGACCTAGGGATGATCATACTAAATGAAGTGAGCTAGACAAATATCATATGATACCACTTATATTTGGAATCTAAAAAAAAAAATACAAATGAACTTATATACAAAACAGAAAAAGACCCATAGGCATAGAAAGCAAACTTATGGTTACCAAAGGAGAAAGGGAAGGTGGGGGAGGGATAAATTAGAAGGTTGGGATTAACAGATACACACACTACTAGATAACCAAGGACCTACTGTATAGCACAGAGAACTATACTCAATATTTTGTAATAACCTATATGAGAAAAGAATCTGAAAAAAAATATATATATAACTGAATCACTTTGTTGTACACCTGAAACTTACAACACTGTAAACCAACTATATTTCAATTAAGAAAATAAAATAAAGAAAAAAATCAATGCAAACAAAAAATCTATTTTTTGAAGATGAAAAATATTTTGCTTACTCTGGTCAAATAAGCTCAGTATATGTGAGCTTGTGGTGCAGACACCTTTGTGGTTAATAAACGTTTTCATGTTCATCTCTTTTTTCATATAGCTTTCTTAGTAGTAATTTCACCGAAATATACATATTTACTACACAAATGATTTTCATCCTTTTTTTTTTTTTTTTTTTGCCTAGAGCACCTTCATAACTCAGGTGTAGACTTAATTGTGAAACAAGCTACTTTTAATTGGAGTAGATACTTTCAAATCACTCATAATACTAGCTTTTTAAAACCAATTTTAGTGGAGAGAAAAAAACTCAAAACTTTCATAAGATTATGCTAAAGCATAGTATATATAATAGTGAATTGTGGAGGGGGGCGGTGGAAGAGAGTGAAAGTGGCCACAAAGAATGTAGACATTGTGCCAGTTTTCTGCTCCTGTCACCACATATTGGATTTAACAGAAAACCACTCCTAGAAGAATACTTTCCAATAGCTTTTCTGTGGCTTTTTAAGACTGCACAAATCCTCATAATGTGACCAGAAAAATAATTTCAGGTGATGTGTTAAAAATACATGTGGGGCTCCTGAAGTAACACCCATTTCATTAAGAAGCAAGCAGGGAAGCTGGCTGTCTCTGTTCTTACCTTTCTCACAGTGAGGTCCATAGAATCCATCAGGACACTGGCAGACCCGTCTTTCATTACAAAAGCCTCCATTTCGGCACCCTCCTGGGCACTCGGCTTCACCAAAGAGAAACAAGGTTTATACAGACAGCTTTCAAATCATGTTGAGTGAATTACAGGGGTATGAAGAGGCTAACGGTCACTTTTTCCCCAGCACCACCAATTATCATAATTTATTGAATACCAGTATTTCCACTTCATTCTCTCTACACTGCCTGTACTTCCCTAAGTCTTCATGAATGTAAGATACTGCCTCTCGGTCCTACTGCCAACAGTAGGGAGCTCGTGGAAGAAGGCAAAGCAAGCTTTATGTTCTGCCTTCCTCCCACCCATCAATCTACTGCACCTCCTTAAATTCACACTGAAACAGAATGATGGATATTGCCCTCAGTATTCATTTTCAGAGGGGGGAATGACCTTTTGGTACATCTTTAGGGCACTGAAAGCCTCCAGAGCTTAAATTCTGTGTTGGAAGAGCTTGTATCAGGATGGGAAAGGAGACAGCATGGGAAAGCCTTCATGCTTAACTGGGAATCCGGGCTGTGATGGAGGGGTGCCTTTGCCTGGCAGAGGTCACTGGCGTGATCTTTGGAAGTCAAAAGCACCAAGCTTTTGGCAGGGCGTATGGGTCGTAGTAGTTGCTGGTGATGACTGGCACCCTTGCTATGAGGGTGGGGACTCCCAAAGATTGTGTTGGAGGAGGGAAAGAAGAGAGGTGGAAGACAGGGCGTTTTGAAGGGTACTGGAGTTCCTAAACTTGTGAGTGCAGTCAAAGCAGAGAAAGTCTGTCTTAGTACTATTAGCGGACCCTGCGTTTACCCCTCCTCCCACTGGTGTGGTTTTAATTATACAAAATAATTATCTATCTATCTAGCTACAATTTTTGGCCCAAATCACACCTGGAAGCCTTATGAGCCTTCTCTGGAATCACCATCACTGATTACCTTGTTGACATGTTTTAAAGAAGATGGCATTTTGAGGTGTCTGCAGGATGGTGTTGCCTTCAGAATTCATTACAATCACATTCACTTCAAACGCTGCCACTCCATCTTGTTTGCCGAGACATGGAAAACCAACTTGAACAACTAAAGAAAAAGAAGGTATGGAGAAACAGTTTATCTAGTTAATTCCAGTTTTACAGAAATCTTGGTAAGAGAGACAAAGAACAAAGCAAAAATGTTCACATTTTGTTATCAGACATGCTTGTATCTCCACTAGAGTACGGACTGTATTTTGATTATCTGGGCATTCTCCACAGAACGTGTACATCATGCTGAGTGGAGAATTAATGACCCTCATTAATTTGTACCCTACTAATATGAAACGGGATATTTTGTTCATAGTCTGAACTTGTACCGTCTTGAAAAAACAGATGGTAAAATGTTCTCTAAGAAGCAAAGGTGCAAATAGGTAGCATAGATTAATTAGGAGAAGAAACTTTGTGAACACTTTCACCAGCCTCCATATAATTCAAAAAGAGCTAAAAGTCAGCACTGCAGAATCTATTAAATAAAGCCCTATAAGCAACACCCCACTGGTTTACTTTTACTCTGTATGCTTCAAAGTGACAAAATATCTTCTTTGGAAATATTCTACAACTCAGACTAGACCCCAATCATTGGGCTGAGTTAATAAATTTAATATTTTCTCAGGCTATTTGTTAATATTGAGAAGTGTCCATATCTTGGGGATCTAGAAGAGAGTTTGCTGTGATGAAGTAATCTCACAATAGACATATCTAATGGTTTAGGTTCCTAAAGAGGAGACACTTCTTTTTAGTGAAACTGACGATCACTTGGGGTATGTAGGTGTAGACTAAGCAGAGAGTGGGAACTAATAGCGTTGCTGTACAGAGACGGCAAGGAGTTGTCCACAACTTCAGCTGTGAAATACCCACAAATCACTGGGTGGAAATTGGCTCAAGTCATTGGCTGAGAGGCTGACTTCATAAATTTCTGAAATCCACTGGATTATCCTAACATATCCACTGGAGAAGACTGATCTATCTAGCTGATCCACTAGACTCCAGTTCTTCCTTATTAATAGAACAAATATTGCTAAGAGGTATACATATGAAGTTCTGTTTCATTTTGTTTCTGTATGGCAGGTTATGGTTACTGCCAAGCTTGGGAAAATCGCACCATGCCAAGAAAAATCCTTCCCCTTCAGAGTTTTCATAAACCTTTCCCCTAGTTGTACAAGAAGAAGTGAAGCTAGAAGTCAGTGTGCTCTTTTCCATAATGCACTGCACACCAGTCGGTCATACAATCTTCTTAACGTGCTTGGCAACCAGAAACCACTCTCAAGGCTTTGGCATTGTCAGTGTTCATTACTGTGCTCTTCTCCAAATAACATGGGTTTCCAGTTCTCCTGAATCTTGAGATCTGAGCATTGTAGATAATTAAATGATGAAAAAAACCCCAGATATTTTAACAAATAAAAAGAGAGAAAAAAAACAAACTTGTTTCTGAAGTCCCAAAGTATAATTGTCCCCACTGAAAACCTTGGTTTAATGAAATCGTATATATGAAAATGCAAACTTACAAAATACAAAAATCCATAGTAGGGATTTCCATTTCAAAAGGAAGCAAAGGACTGTACAAGGAAAACCACATTGGATCGGTTATTGTGGGATACTTGTGAAATATACATAGGATTCTTTCCTATGGCTGCATCCCGGATCTGGAAATTTTACTTGGGGATCAAGGGAATCTGAAAGGCTACATGGACACAGAAGATTTGCAAAAAGCAAGACTCCAATTCTTGTCGTAGAGCTCACAGACTTCCTCACTTACTGGCCTTTTCTTTCCTTGTTTGTAAAAATGTCTTCCCTTCTATCAGTCTCTACTTTTCTACTGCCTCTTCTTTTTTCTCCCAGTTTTCTTTTTTTTCCCCTGCTCTGCACCTGGATTGTATCTTCACGAACAATCGGGCACTTTGAGAACTAACTGGAGGCAGTCTTGTAGGGAAGAGCTGTATGGAATTATCTGCTTTTATGGTGAACTTGGCATTTGTGAATGGGTATCCTGTTCATGTTATTAATTGCTAGCAAAAACAAGAAAAAGAGCACAGGAGTAAAATGTGGATTTTTCTGAATACGCATTGTGATGACCAGCAGTTACCTTACTGACTGATGTCCAGAGGAAAATAATTTGGAAGACTCTTGTGTCCGTGTGGATGACAGGCTCTTGGTGCTCCAGCCAGGCATCAGGGCTGTGCCTCTGAGGTGGGAGAGCCAAGTTCAGGACACTGGTCCACAAGAGATCTCCCAGCTCCACGTAATATCAAATGGCAAAAATCTTCCAGTTCCACGTAATATCAAACGGCAAAAATCTCCCAGAGATCTCCATCTCAACACCAAGACCCAGCTCTACTCAACGACCAGCAAGCTACAGTGCTGGACACCCTATGCAAAACAACTAGCAAGACAGGAACACAACCCCATCCATTAGGAGAGAGGCTGCAAAAAATCATAATAAGGCCACAGACACCCCCAAAACACACCACCAGATGTGGACCTGCCCACCAGAAAGACCAGATCCAGCCTCATCCACCAGAACACAGGCACTAGTCCCCTCCAGCAGGAAGCCTACACAACCCACTGAACCAACCTTAGCCACTGGGGACAAACACCAAAAACAACAGGAACTACGAACCTGCAGCCAGCGAAAAGGAGACCCCAAACACAGTAAGTTAAGCAAAATGTGAAGACAGAGAAAAACACAGCAGATGAAGAAGCAAGGCAAAAACCCACCACCTAACAAATGAAGAGGAAATAGGCAGTCTACCTGAAAAAGAATTCAGAGTAATGATAGTAAAGATGATCCAAAATCTTGGAAATAGAATGGAGAGGATACAAGAAACATTTAACAAGGACCTAGAAGACCTAAGAGCAAACAGTGATAAACAGCACAATAAATGAAATTAGATAATCTCTAGGGGCTTCCCTGGTGGTGCAGTGGTTGAGAGTCCGCCTGCTGATGCAAGGGACATGGGTTCGTGCCCCAGTCCGGGAAGATCCCACATGCCACGGAACGGCTGGGTCCATGAGCCATGGCGGCTGAGCCTGTGCATCCAGAGCCTGTGCTCTGCAACGGGAGAGGCCACAACAGTGAGAGGCCCACGTACTGCAAAAAAAAAAAAATTCTCTAGAAGGGATCAATAGCTGAATAACTGAGGCATAAAAACAGATGAATGACCTGGAAGATAAAATAGTGGAAATAACTACTGCAGAGCAAAAAGAATGAAAGAATTGAGGACAGTCTCAGAGACCTCTGGGACAACATTAAACGCACCAACATTCGAATAATAGGAGTCCCAGAAGAAGAAGAGAAAAAGAAAGGGGCTGAGAAAATATTTGAAGACCTTATAGTTAAAAACTTCCCTCATATGGGAAAGGAAATAGTTAAGTCCAGGAAGCACAGAGAGTCCCATACAGGATGAATCCAAGGAGAAACACGCCAAGACACATATTAATCAAACTATCAAAAATTAAATACAAAGAAAAAATATTAAAAGCAGCAAGGGAAAAACAACAAATAACACACAAGGGAAGCCCCATAAAGTTAACAGCTGATCTTTCAGCAGAAATTCTGCAAGGCAGAAGGGAGTGGCAGGACATATTTAAAGTGATGAAGGGGAAAAACCTACAACCAAGATTACTCTACCCAGCAAGGATCTCATTTAGATTTGACAGAGAAATTAAAAGCTTTACAGACAAGCAAAAGCTAAGAGAATTCAGCCATCACCAAACAAGCTTTACAACAAATGCTAAAGGAACTTCTCTAGGCAGGAAACACAAAAGAAGGAAAAGACCTACAATAACAAACCCAAAACAATTACGAAAATGGTAATAGGAACATATATATCAATAATTACCTTAAATGTACATGGATTAAATGCTCCAACCGAAAGACACAGACTGGCTGAATGGATACAAAAACAAGACCCGTATATATGCTGTCTACAATAGACCCACTTCAGACCTAGGGACACATACAGACTGAAAGTGAGGGGATGGAAAAAGATATTCCATGCAAATGGAAATCAAAAGAAAGCTCGAATAGCAGTTCTCATATCAGACAAAATAGACTTTAAAAATAAAGGCTACTACAAGAGACAAAGAAGGACACTACATAATGATCAAGGGATCAATCCAAGAAGAAGATATAACAATTGTCAATATTTATGCACCCAACATAGGAGCACCTCAGTACATAAGGCAAATACTAACAGCCATAAAAGGGGAAACTGACAGGAACACAATCATAGTAGGGGACTTTAACACCCCACTTTCACCAATGGACAGATCACCCAAAATAAATAAGGAAACATAAATGATACATTAAACAAGATGGACTTAACTGATATTTATAGGACATTCCATCCAAAAACAACAGAATACACATTCTTCTCAAGTGCTCATGGAACATTCTCCAGGATAGATCATATCTTAGGTCACAAATCAAGCCTTGGTAAATTTAAGAAAACTGAAATAGTATCAAGTATCGTTACCGACCACACGCTATGAGACTAGATAACAATTACAGGAAGAAATCTGTAAAAAATACACACACATGGAGGCTAAACAATACACTACTTAATAACCGAGAGATCACTGAAGAAATCAAAGAGGAAATCAAAAAATACCTAGAAACAAATGACAATGCAAACACGACGACCCAAAACCTATGGGATGCAGCAAAAGCAGTTCTAAGAGGGAAATTTACAGCCATACAATCCTACCTTAAGAAACAAGAAACATCTCAAATAAACAACCTAATCTTACACCTAAAGCAATTAGAGAAAGAAGAACAAAAAACCCCCAAAGTTAGCAGGAGGAAAGAAATCATAAAGATCAGATCAGAAAGAAATGAAGGAAACGATAGCAAAGATCAATAACACTAAAAGCTGGTTCTTTGAGAAGATAAACAAAATTGATAAACCATTAGCCAGACTCATCAAGAAGAAAAGGGAAAAGACTCAAATCAACAGAATTAGAAATGAAAAAGGAGAAGTAACAACTGACACTGCAGAAATACAAAAAATCATGAGGGATTACTACAAGCAACTCTATGCCAATAAAATGGACAACCTGGAAGAAATGGACAAATTCTTAGAAATGCACAACCTTCTGAGACTGAACCAGGAAGAAATAGGAAATATGAACAGACCAATCACAAGCACTGAAATTGAGACTGTGATTAAAAATCTTCCAACAAACAAAAGCCCAGGACCAGATGGCTTCACAGGCAAATTCTATCCAACATTTAGAGAAGAGCTAACACCCATCCTTCTCAAACTCTTCCAAAATATAGCAGAGTTAGGAACACCCCCAAACTCATTCTATGAGGCCATTATCACCCTGATACCAAAACCAGACAAAGGTGTCACAAAGAAAGAAAACTACAGGCCAATATCACTGATGAACATAGATGCAAAAATCCTCAACAAAATACTAGCAAACAGAATCCAACAGCCCATTAAAAGAATCATACACCATGATCAAGTGGGGTTTATCCCAGGATTGCAAGGATTCTTTACTATACACAAATCAATCAATGTGATACACCATATTAACAAATTGAAAGAGAAAAACCATATGATCATCTCTATAGATGAAGAGAAAGCTTTTGACAAAATTCAACACCCATTTATGATTAAAATCCTCCAGAAAGTAGGCATAGGGGGAACTTTCCTCAACATAATAAAGACCATATATGACAAAACCACAGCCAACATCATCCTCAACGGTGAAAAAGAGAAACCATTTCCACTATGATCAGGAACAAGACAAGGTTGCCCACTCTCACCACTACTATTCAACATAGTTTTGGAAGCTTTAGCCACAGAAATCAGAGAAGAAAAAGAAATAAAAAGAATACAAATTGGAAAAGAAGAAGTAAAGCTGTCACTGTATGCAGATGACATGATACTATACATAGAGAATCCTAAAGATGCTACCAGAAAACTACTAGAGCTAATCAATGGATTTGGTAAAGTAGCAGGATACAAAATTAATGTGCAAAAATCTCTTGCACTCCTATACACTAATGATGAAAAATCTGAAAGTGAAATTAAGAAAACACCCCCATTTACCACTGCAACCAAAAGAATGAAATATCGATGAATAAACCTACCTAAGGAGACAAAAGACCTGTATGCAGAAAATTATAGGACACTGATGAAAGAAATTAAAGATGATACAAATAGATGAAGAGATATACCATGTTCTTGGATTGGAAGAATCAACCTTGTGAAAATGACTACTACCCAAAGCCATCTACAGATTCAGTGCAATCCCTATCAAACTACCAATGGCATTTTTCACAGAACTAGAATAAAACATTGCACAATTTTTATGGAAACACAAAAGACCCTGAATAACCAAAGCAACCTTGAGGAAAAAAAATGGAGGTGGAGGAATCAGGGTCCCTGAGTTTAGACTATACTACAAAGCTACAGTAATCAAGACAGTATGGTACTGGTACAAAAACAGAAATATAGGTCAATGGAACAGGATAGAAAGCCCAGAGATAAACCCATGCACATATGGTCACCTTATCTTTGATAAAGGAGGCAGCCTCTTCCATAAGACAGCCTGGAAAAAAGACAGCCTCTTAAATAAGTGGTGCTGGGAAAACTGGACAGCTGCATGTAAAAGAATGAAATTATAATACTCCCTAACACCATAAACAAAAATAAACTCAGAATGGATTAAAGACCTAAATGTAAGGCCAGACACTATAAAACTCTCAGAGGAAAACACAGGCAGAACACTATGACATAAATCACAGCAAGATCCTTTTTGACCCACCTCCTAGAGAAATGGAAATAAAAACAAAAATAAACAAATGGGACCTAATGAAACTTAAAAGCTTCTGCACAGCAAAGGAAACTATAAACAAGACGAAAAGGCAACCTTCAGAATGGGAGAAAATATTTGCAAACAAAGCAACTGACAAAGGATTAATCCCCCAAATTTACAAGCATCTCAATATTAAAAAAACAAAAAACCCAATCCAAAAATGGGCAGAAGACCTAAATAGACATTTCTCCAAAGAAGATATACAGTTGCCAAGAAACACATGAAAGGATGCTCAACATCACTAATCATTAGAGAAATGCAAATCAAAACTATAATGAGGTATCACCTCACAGCAGTCAGAATGGCCATAATCAAACAAAAATCTACAAACAATAAACGCTGGAGAGGGTGTGGAGAAAAGGGAACCCTCTTGCACTGTTGGTGGGAATGTCAACTGATATAGCCACTATGGAGAACAGTATGGAAGTTCCTTAAAAAACTACAAATAGGACTACCATATGACCCAGCAATCCCACTACTGGGCATATACTCTGAGAAAACCATAATTCAAAAAGAGTCATATACGACAATGTTCATTGCAGCAGTATTTACAGTAGCCAGGACATGGAAGCAACCTAAGTGTCCACTGACAGATGAATGGATAAAGAAGATGTGGCACATATATACAATGGAATATTACTCAGCCATAAAAAGAATCGAAATTGAGTTATTTGCAGTGAGGTGGATGGACCTAGAGACTGTCATACAGAGTGAGGTAACTCAGAAAGAGAAAAACAAAGACCATATGCTAACACATATATAAGGAGTCTAAAAAAAAAAAAAGGTTGTGAAGCACCTAGGGGCAGGACAGGAATAAAGATGCAGATGTAGGGAATGGACTTGAGGTCATGGGGAGGGGGAAGGGTAAGCTGGGACAAAGTGAGAGAGTGGCATGGACCTATATACACTACCAAATGTAAAACAGATAGCTAGTGGGAAGCAGCCACATAGCACAGGGAGATCAGCTGGGTGCTTTGTGTCCACCGAGAGGGGTGGGATAGGGAGGGTAGAAGGGAGATGTAAGAGGGAGGAGAAATGGGGATAAATGTATATTTATAGCTGATTCACTTTGTTATACAGCAGAAACTAACACAGCATTGTAAAGCAATTATACTCCAATAAAGATGTTTAAAAAAAAAATACCTCTTCCATGCTGAGACCAGCATGGTGCTTATACAGCCTCAGCCTCGGTCATGCAAACCACTGCCTCACAACAAGGGAAGAGATGAATAAGATGGGCAAGGGCTTATCCTCGACACCACATGATTATAAGCTGTTCCATGAATATAAATCATCCAACACAAATAGTCATCCATTCATTCTCTCAGCAAATACTTACTGAGTACCTACTCTGGGCTTCACTTTCTAAGGACAGAAAGAAACCAGGAAGAAGATGGTCCTCCCAGCATTAACACCTATTTGACAATTTCTACACATTGGATTCCTGATGGTCTTGGTTGAGAAATACCCCTGCTCTGTTGGTTTCATGGGATGACAGAGAAAGAGTGGTCCAA
>NW_006772326.1:850135-860322 GCF_000442215.2 Lipotes vexillifer
AGCCTTGGCTTGATGGAAACTGTTTTTCGTTATCCAACTGAGGAATTTTACTGAACCACCCTGCAGTTTGTATTTCCTGTTTTTGTTCTCTTCAGATGCCAGAAAGCAGGCACTTCATAACTGTTAATGATCAAGAGTTTTCTTTTTCGTGCAACGCTTAGGCATATAGGAGTCTGTAGGATAAAAGAACACCTTAGCAGCTTGAGGGTATTAAATAGACCAGCAGAGTAATGAGCGCTACCTGGATGCTTAGGAGCAAGACACACTGATTTGGTTACTTTTTAATAATTCAAGTTACCCTCACTGCTCATGCTGGGGGGACTGAGCTTAATGAGGCTAATGAATAACTGCCCTGAAATGAACTAAAATTCCCATAAACTTCTTGCACCTGCATTTCTGCAAACAAATCCTACATCTGCCTCCAAAAATCTCTGTGCGGGGAGAGGGGGTTGTCCGTGTAAAATGTGTGTGTGTGTGTGTGTGTGTGTGTGTGTGTGTGTGTGTGTGTCTGTATAAATGCGTACACATGTGCATGAGTCACCTCATCCCAGGCTTGTTCTTTTTAGTCTCACCTTTTGCCCAAAGTATCATCCACTTTTTCTTCTACATTTTATTAAAGATTCTAAATTATTAGCAAATGATGTTTTCTCTAAACATGACCTATTAAAATATTCTCATATCATATATTCAAAACCTTACTGCTTCAATATCCTAAGAAGTAGAATTTCAGTAAACAATTTTTTACTAGACATAAAAAAATTGATAAAACTGGGAAGATTTTGGATATAAGCATTTTCTTAGAAATCCAAAGATTCAAGTTTTTTGTTAAGTTGAGGAGGTATAACTGTGCAATTAATTAATACCTTTTAATGGGCTAAATGAGTCTGTACTTCTTTAATAATCAGAAAAAGACAAAAGAAAAATTCAAAAATATGAAATGGAAATTGAGAGACATGTTATGTATTTATCTTACTCCTGACCACTTCTTAAGAAAAAGAACAAATATAATCAAGAAAAATTTTATAGAAAATTATCTTCGACTAAAAAGGAACACCAAGTGACGTGGCATGAGACTGAGTAATGCCCTATTCCAAGAATTTGGTGGTCATATTCTAAGAACTTTCTTGTCTCCATGATGTAGCAGTATGCAGTAATACTAGCATTATCATCTGGGCGGAATTGGGGTGCCCATGTATCTGGAATGGGATAATTTATATCCTTGAGGCTACAAATCTTAGATGAGTGTATCTCCAGAACCCAAGGCCTTTTTCCTTCATAGGAGCTTCCTAGAACCTAAACCCATCTGGATTGGAAGTAAATCCTCTGGGAGGGCTGTGAGTCATATTGACAGCACTGGGATGACCCAAGAGAAACTCAGATTCACACTCTTCCTGTCTATACCCACATGGGCACCTATGCCAGGAAATTAGAGAAACTCTGTGCTTATTTAGTCCCCAGCTCTTAACAGTGCTGGGATGTGGCAATATAGATACATTGGAAGCAGTAGATAACTACAACCTGAAAATGGACTCTGTAAGGGTGCCTGATTTCCTGATTATTTCATCAATTTAAATTAGCTCCTCAGCAAAGGAAACCATAAACAAAATGAAAAAACAACCTACAGACTGGGAGAAAATATTTGCAAATGATGCAACCGACAAGGGGTTACTTTTCAAAATATACTAACATCTCATACAGCTCAATTAAAAAAAAAAAAAACCCAATCAAAAAATGGGCAGGGGCTTCCCTGGTGGTGCAGCGGTTGAGAGTCCCCCTGCCGACGCAGGGGACATGGGTTCATGACCCGGTCCGGGAAGATCCCACATGCTGCAGAGCGGCTGGGCCTGTGAGCCATGGCCGCTGAACCTGCGCGTCTGGAGCCTGTGCTCTGCAATGGGAGAAGCTGCAGCAGTGAGAGGCCCGCGTACCGAAAAAAAAAAAAGGGCAGAAGATCTAAATAGACATTTCTCCAAATAAGGCATACAGATGGGCAACAGGCACATGAAAAGATGCTCAACATCACTAATCATTAGAGAAATGCAAATCAAAATTAAAATGACGTACCACCTCACACCAGTCAGAATGGCCATCATTAAAACGTCTACAAATAACAAATGCTGGGGAGGGTGTGCAGAAAAGGGAAGCCTTCCTACACTGTTGGTGGGAATGTAAGTTGGTGCAGCCACTATGGAAAACAGTATGGAGGTTACTCAGAAAACTAAAAATAGATCTACCATATGATTCAGCAATTCCACTCCTGGGCATATATCCAGAAAAAATTCTAATTTGAAAAGATAAAAGCACCCCTTTGTTCATAGCAGCACTATTTACAATAGCCAAGTCATGGAAACAACCTAAACGTCCATCAACAGATGAATGGATAAAGAAGATATGGTGTATATATATATATATATATATATATACAGTGGAATATTACTCAGCCATAAAAAAGAATGAAATAATGCCATTTGCAGCTACATGGATGGACCTAGAGATGATCATACTAAGTGAAGTAAGTCAGAAAGACAAATACCATATGATATCACTTATCTGTGGAGCCTAAAACATGACACAAATGAACTTACATATGAAACAGACTCACATAGAGAACAGACTTGTGGTTGCCAAGGGGGAGGTGTGTGCAGGAGGGATGGATAGGGAGTTTGGGACAGAATGTATAAACAACAGTGTCCTATTGCATAGCTCAGGGAACTATATTCAATATCCTATAATAAACCCTAATGGAAAAGAAAAAAATTAGCTCCTAACGAGATCTTCAATGGAAAAGAAAAAAATTAGCTCCTAACGAGATCTTCATTTGATGTCTGACAAATTATTCTAATGTTCCTCTAAAAGAACAAGACTAATCTTCTTTTTTAGGACACAGGATTCTGCTATCAATTATTTTAATATAAAACTATAAATATTATAATATTAGAACAAATAGTATTCTCTAAAACCAACTCTTATCTATAAAAAACTTATTGTAAAATAAAGAGCATATCTTGAGTCAGTCCAACCTCTTACGCTGGAAAAGTCGACAATTCAGAAAAATAATTCAGGTTGAGCCCTACCTCATACTACTGCCAAAATAAATTTTTATAAAATATTAGAAGCATGTGTAAATTATCACCTAATGGTTCTCTGGAATAGGAATTAATTTCCAAGCATAAAAGTAATAGGAAAAACATCACAAAGGAAAAGATAGTTTTGACCACACAGGATTTTAAAGCCTCTGCATATCCCTCCTCAAAAAAATAAAATAAAACATAAATTGAAAAAATTGCGATCAACAGTCAGTACTTTGTAGTGAGCTTTGCAAATTAATAAGAAGAACCACAGTATTTCAATATAAAAATGAGCACGGCACATAGACATTTACACTGTCTAACAGATACAAGAAAATAACTTCCTACCTCATAGGAATTTAAAAAAATCAAATTGAAAGAACACTGAGAAACCACTTTTCACTTTTTAAGTCAGCAAAACAGCTAACATGATTAATGACACATGTTGATGAAATTAGTAAGCCAGGCACTCTCCAACACTGCTAGCTAGGGTGCAAACAGGCACAACCTTTGCGGAAAGTAATTTGGCATTTTGGCAATTTAAGAGCCTTTTAAAAAGTTCATAGTTCATATCCTTTGACACAATAATTTTACATCTAAGAATCCGTTCTTAACAAAATAATGAGATGAACTTTAAGATTTTGCTACACACATGAATCCAACAAGTATTTTCTGAGAGCCTGTTCTATGCTGGGCCCTGTGTTGGCAGTCATGGTGAATAAGACAAACAGGGCTACTGACCATCTGTTACTTTAAAAATGATGTTTACTGTGATATTTCTAGTACGCCAACCTTAAAAACAATCTAAGTAACACAATAAGGGAATGAGTAAATAAATTACGGTATGTTCATAAAACAATATTATAAGGGCATTAAAAATAACTTTTGGAAAAGTGTGTAATGACATGGGAAAATGCTTATGTTAAAATGTTAAAAGCCAAAAAATCATTATGCAAGACCAAATATATAATATTACTACAATTATGTAAAAATATATATATACTCAATGTAACATAGGTTACATAAGTGATCTCTGTATTTTCCTAAAAGTCATAAAACCTGGGCTCTAGTCTCAGCTTCACTGCTTATTACTAACACATGACTATGGGAAAGTCAGTTAAACTTCACAAGCCTCAATTTTCTAATTTGTAAAATGGAGCTGTAATTCAGGACTTGACGCCCTCACAGAACACAAATTAGATAATGCATGAACTGGTGTTTTGTAAGTTGAAAAGTTCTAAACAAATAACTGCATACTGGATTTTCTTAGTAGAGAAGAATGATTAGATCTGAAAGACTGAACCCCTTTCTCCTACTTTTCTATGTCTCCTCTCTACTTCAAATTCCTATTCAAGGCCTCCCTGGTGGCGCAGTGGTTAAGAGTCCGCCTGCCGATGCAGGGGACGTGGGTTCGTGCCCCGGTCCGGGAGGATCCCACATGCCGCGGAGCGGCTGGGCCCGTGAGCCTTGGCCGCTGAACCTGCGCGTCCGGAGCCTGTGCTCCGCAACGGGAGAGGCCACAGCAGTGAGAGGCCTACGTACCGCAAAAAAAAAAAAAAAAAAAAAAAAAAAAAATCCTATTCAATACAATGTTCATTTAGGGGAAGTTTTTCTTGACTTGTCCCATTCTCTCTTGATCACTTACTTTGCATCTTTGCCACATTTATATGTAATACATTAATTCACACTTGTTGACCAGGTATATCTCACATAGTGACTTTTCTTTTTCTAATCTGGAATCATTTATGAACTGAGTTTTTAGGAAATTCTAAAACTTCCATTTCTTCACGCCTATCCTAATCTTTTGCCCAAAGGAAATAGGGACATAACAACTGATTTGCCCTAAAATCAATAGATCTCTTCAGGAAAACATTCTGTAATCTCTCGGATGGGTGACATCTGGATCTAAAATATTATTCCCATCGCTATTATATTTTAAGTGTAAACCTTTCTCTGAGGCAAAGACCACCCACCTGATGCCTTGTGAGGCACTGTTCCCAGCAGAGGGACATTGACGGTTGGGTCTGCCATGATGCCTTTATCCAGGGAGCGCAAGGACAGGAATTCATAGAAGTATTCTGCCTACAACAAAAGGCGTTGACAATCAGCACCATGGAAACCACAGAGAGTGGGAAGGCACTTCTCAATTCATCATCCCTCTGATGGAAGACTGACATTTTTCACTACAGGAATTCTGGAGCATACGGCAATTAAAATATTGTGTAGGCATAACTCTCTCTTCTGGGTTTTAGAACTCTAGAATTAGACTCTGCTTGGAGAGAAGTGATTCTTTAAAAATATTAATAACACATATCCACAATATTCACAAGGTAGCCTTTTAGCTTAAAAGGATTGAGAAAACTTCTCTTAAGGGAACAGGTGATGTCAAAACAATCTTCAACTAGCCCTTAGAAAATCCATCTGAGCTTCTTGGGTCATTCTTTAATTCTTTTCAAATCTGACGTGAGTCTTTGACCAGAATTTGGAAAGATGTAATAAATAAGTGATAATGAAAGCAGCAACCTATTGGCAAAAGAAGACATGAAAGTCCAAAATTTAATTATCTTGGTGTGAACATTTATTTTTCAGTATCATTCCCTTTGGAAGGTTTATATTTAACATCTCAATTTAATTACGGAGAGAAAAGTCTAAAAATGTGAAAACCACCTCTTCAATATGACAACAAGGTGTAAAGCTTTACATTGTAAACATTTTCATTTTCCCACTTAGTCTAGTTGAGAAAATGATTCATGCTACTTGAATGGCCATGAAATACTGAAAGTAGTGATGTATAATCTCACTGTAGAGCTTTGATGCTTAACTGATTCTCAGCTGGATTATTAAAACGGTTTGTGATGGAAACAATGTGTTCTTGCTTAAGAATAAAGAACAATCAATAAATAGCACAGATTCTGAAATGAAAGATAGGCAGATTGAGAGGTTCTGCAGTTATCTGTAGGATATCCAGAATTTGGATGGGTTAGTTAAGTTGATTACATAAACATGGGCTAGGAAGAGGTTTAAAAAAGAATACAGCCTATCTTATATGCAGTATAAAAATTTATATGCAGTATAAAATTTATTTTCCAATGTGGAAGATATAAGAGATATATGGTAGACACTGACACAACTTTCTGCCTTAAGTCACAATATCAATGTATTAGGCATTAAGGACTTTACCATGAGGGTGATAATGCAAAAGGGTAATCTCAGCAGCTAGGGACACTGTCCATGCCTGGAGTGAGTTGAAAAGCACTTGCAGCTTTCACTAGGTCAAAAGGGGCACCTTCACTGACCAAATTCCCACTGCAAACCGCTTCTTTGAATTGTGGCAGTGGTTCCAGAAGACCACTGTGAAAGGTTCCCTGGATGGGTAAAGAGAGTTGTGTGAATTAATTTTACTAAATTCATTCACTAGGAGGGCCCTGAGGATAAAGGGTCATAAGACAATTAATTCCTACCCTGTCTAAGGGAAGGACTGCAAGAATTCTGATGAAAAGAGTGTCATCAGGAAAGGTCATCCAACTGGAATGAATTCCTTTGAAAAAGAAAACATTATTTATGTCCCTTCAGGAAAACCAACGACTATTAAAAGTGGGCTACTACTTAGATGGCGTTTCGTGAATCTAGGTGTTTTAAATGACTTCTACCGGCTGTGCTTCCCTCTATACTTTACCAGATAATATTTGTCATTCCCCTTTTTGTTCTAAAGCATATCATGGTAGGTATTATGAAGGGATTTAGCACTGTATGCCCTTGTAATTAATAACTTTGGTTACTTATATTACCAAGTACAGTAATATCAGCTAGCAACAATAACACAACAACCACTTGTGAAATTCCACATGCCAAAATATTCAAAATATTTGTATTTATAATACATTTAACAGTGGAAAAGAGCTGAGTGGACAGAGTGCAAATATGTTGAAAATAAAACATTTCAGTAGCTATATTGCTTCAAATAACACATAATGTTATCCATAATTATACCTTTCACATTATAAATTAAATCTATGTTTATATGGATGATGTATTTTAAAAATGCATTTATAAAAACTAATATAATTTCAGTAAGTTTTTAAAATCATTTTTTGCATTAATAAGAAAAAGGATGAAAGACTAGACACCAAGATTAAAACAATGACTGTGTAGGATTTTTTTTTTAAATTGGAGTGTAATTGCTTTACAATGTTGTGTTAGTTTCTGTTGTACAACAATGTGAATCAGCTATATCCCATCCCTCTAGGTCATAACAGAGCACTGAGCTGAGCTCCCTGTGCTATGTGGCTGCTTCCCACTAGCTGTCTATTTTACACATGGTAGTGTATATATGTCAATGCTACTCTCTCACTTCGTCCCACCCTGCGTCCACAAATCCCTTCTCTACGTCTGCGTCTCTTTTCCTGCCCTGCATGACTGTGTAGGATTGACAGTAACTGATTTTTTTTCCTTTTTCTCTCTTTTCCAAATTTTCCACATGTGTTTCCATGACTTTTATAGTGAAATAAATACACTTATTTAACAACAGACATTAATCATATACCCTGCTTTCAGTTCTGTGTGGCTGATGATAATCATTGGCTCTATTTGTATAAATCTCTGATCAGAGTTGAAATATTCTTCTTGGGCTTCTATTTAGTGGGGCCACGCTCACGTAACAATATATTTAATCTCTTGCAGTCTCCCTGAAAGTGTGCTTCCAGAAAACAACACTCGGTATTTAAGCAGATTCTGAATGTCTCTTTCAAAAGCTTTTGATGATGTTCACAGAAAGTGAGGCTGAAAGAATTTCACTCAGTCCAGAAATATAACTTCATAGAACCTTTGGGTCTCCTGTTGTTGCTTTTGAGTGTGGTCACGTAAAGTAGGTTGGGAAGCACGAATGCACTATATTCAGTTCCAGAGAGTTTATAATTAGCATTGGCATGGCCTCGCCACAGGATGCAGCTAGGTTTAATAAACGTCTCTGGCAAGCCAATACTCTGATCTTATCAATCACAGATTTTACACTGCAGGTTTTAGGATGTCCATTTGATTTCTTTGAGAATCAGTAAACATCATGGCTTTTCTACTACAGTTCTAAGACTATCATAAGGAACTGGTCAAAACAGTTTCTTCTTTGGATCTTATCAGCAAAAGGCAGCTGCCAGAGAAAACCTTTTTACTTATTTGGCTTTCTTTTCAGAGATCATGATGCTATAATCTCTAAAGTATATAATTTTCTTCATACCTGGTATATATTTTTCAAAAGGACTTTGTCCATGTTCATGTCCACTGCCTTCTTACAAACTCCAACTTGAAAACCACTTAGAGGGGCCTCCCTGGTGGCGCAGTGGTTGAGAGTCCACCTGCCGATGCAGGGGATACGGGTTCGTGCCCCGGTCTGGGAGGATCCCACATGCCGCGTAGCGGCTGGGCCCGTGAGCCGCGTAGCGGCTGGGCCTGTGAGCCGTGGCCGCTGAGCTTGCGCGTCCGGCAACGGGAAAGGCCACGACAGTGAGAGGCCCACATATCGCAAAAAAAAAAAAAAGAAAACCACTTAGAAATTGACCAACCCTTTGTCTGATCTCAACACTGACTTCTTTCAGTTTCACTTTGTCATTATAAAGCAATCTATCAAAATCACCAATACCATATAAATATTTTTACAAATAAATTATCATCACCATGAGGTAGCGATGAAATATATTCCTCATTTAGCTTAAGGGCTTAAATATTTCCCTCAAAATCATAGAAAATGGCTGATGGAAGAGGTGACAGATTTATTAATGTCATATTATAACTCCTAGACAGGACTTTGTTTTTACTTCATTTATAATAAACATTCTTAGTCCCAAAACTCTCTCCTGGAAAAACTTATTTGGGAGCAAATAAAACCTAAATTCTATGCCAAAGAGAACAGAGAGCTAGCTTTAAAGTTTGGGAACAAGTTTCACAAATTGCACATTTATTATTGAGATAAAAGTAACTCAGAGCATGAACTGCAATAGGGAGGTGGCATGTTGGAGAGCATAAAACCTCTATTAGGAAAAAGTACACTCTGTTACATTAAATGACACTAGTGGAAACTCAGGTAGTGGTAACTAGGATGCTTAATAGGGAAACACATGAAAGGATTGCCTTGTATTCAAACAAAGAACGGGTCTATTCAGAAGAATAATTCACTTCTAAATTAAGTTGCTGAGAAATCTTGCTGGCCTGGTTTGCCACGCAGTAAATTTTCTTTTCATAGAGAGGTATAAAAGACACCCAAATATTATCGAGAAGGGAGGGCTGGAAGCCATTTAACTTGCTTCCAAGCAACTTGGCTGAATATTAGAGTTGTTCCTTCCAGAAGAGATGAAGACATCATTTAAACAGCAAAAAGGGATAACTCATAAGGCCTTTGCTCTGGCACTCATTTTTGGGTAGACATGGAGAAAGGAAGCAGAGAATTGCATTAACCATTGGAAGGAATGGAGAGAGGGTAAGAATCCTCCGGCCAATGCAGGGGACACGGGTTTGAGCCCTGGTCCGGGAAGATCCCACATGCCACAGAGCAACTAAGCCCGTGCGCCACAACCACTGAGCCTGCCCTCGAGAGCCTGTGAGCCACAACTACTGAAGCCCGCGCCTAGAGCCCGTGCCCCGCAACGAGAAGCCACCGCAATGAGAAGCCCGCGCACCACAATGAAGAGCAGCCCCCGCGCACTACAGTTAGAGAAAGCCCACGCGCAGAAATGAAGACCCGACGCAGCCAAAAATATAAATAAATAAATAAATTTATTAAAAAAATACAGAACGTACTGCCATAAAGTTTGAAATTTTACCAATAATTTTTGCTGAGTGTTCATTATACTCTAGTCACTGTTCATTTAATTGTCACAACAGCCTACTATTATAGCATACAAGTATGTTCAGATTAGCCAGGCCCTGAGCCTGAGAATTACTGAAGGGATATAAAATAGCTCCTACACAGTATGTGAAATGCAAGAAGAAATCTACTAAAATAAGCAAGAAAGGAAAACAGTTCAATGCCGAAGTCCCAAACAAAACGAATAAGCATGCCCAGTGCTTAAAATAATCTGACACCTGAATGTCTAGACCAAAAGCGCCAGATCTCACGTTCTTCCTCGGCAT
>NW_006772326.1:860332-867672 GCF_000442215.2 Lipotes vexillifer
TTGTTACCTCTCTGCAGAATTTCATCCTTCAAACTCACGACTCCTTGTCCTTGGATTCTGCGACGGTCCGCTGATTCTTGTCCCACAACTTGACTTTCCTGCGTGTCCTTATTAAGTCTCCTTTCAGCTCACAGTCTCAGAAAATCATTCGGACTCAAGCCTCAGCTCTTCGTTCTTTACATTCTGCCATAAAACTCCTGCACTTTCACAGACTGAAGTACTGAATATTTCCTTCTGAGCAATGATGCTCAGCGCGAAACATTTACACCACGTCATGGCGTGCTGTGGCAGCATGGAGCCTCACTCACAAAGCACCATCCCCACCTGATTTCTTTGCATCTGTCGACAGTATCATCGTTTTTCCATAATAAAGGCACCAAACCTTAGAGTTGTTTCTTGCCTCTCCCGATAGCCAGACACAAAAATTTTATCCTCTCTTTTCGTAATCTTTTTTTTTTCAAACATCTTTATTGGAGTAGAATTGCTTTACAGTGGTGTGTTAGTTTCTGCTTTATAACAAAGTGAATCAGCTATACATATACATATGTCTCCATATCTCCTCCCTCTTGCGTCTCCCTCCCTCCCACCCTCCCTATCCCACCCCTCTAGGTGGTCACAAAGCACCGAGCTGATCTCCCTGTGCTATGCGGCTGCTTCCCACTAGCTGTCTATTTTACGTTTGGTGGTGTATATATGTCGATGCCGCTCTCTCACTTTGTCACAGCTTACCCATCCCCCTCCCCATATCCTCAAGTCCATTCTCTAGTAGGTTTGTGTCTCTATTCCCGTCTTACCCCTAGGTTCTTCATGACCTTTTTTTCCCCTTAGATTCCATATATATGTGTTAGCATACGGTATTTGTTTTTCTCTTTCATTGTTTTCTCTTTCATTCACTCTGTATGACAGACTCTAGGTCCATCCACCTCGCTACAAATAACTCAATTTCATTTCTTTTTATGGCTGAGTAATATTCCATTGTATATATGTGCCACATCAATTCCGTCTCCTCCTTTCATTCCCACTGCTCACCCTAACCCAACCTTTATTTCTTCAAGGTGGCATTACTGTAACATTTCTGAAATATCCTTCCTCTCTGCCTCTTTAAAATATCTGCCATAACATAAGCCAATATATCTAATGAAAACATCATTTTTTATTGAAGTATAGCTGATTTACAATATTGTGTTAGTTTCAGGTGCACCACATAGTGATTCAATATTTTTGCAGATTATATTCCATGATAGGTTATTATAAGATAATGGGTATAATTCCTGGTGCTACACAGTATATACTTGTTGCTTATCTATTTTATATAGTTTGTATTTCTTAATCCTATCCTCTTAATTTGCCTCTCCCCCCTTCCCTCGCCCCTTTGGTAACCACAAGCTTGTATTCTATATCTGTGAGTCTGTTTCTGTTTTGTATATACATTTATTTGTATTGTTTTTTATTTTTTTGATGTGGACCATTTTTAAAGTTTTTATTGAATTTGTTACAATACTGCTTCTGTTTCGTGTTTTGGCTTCTTGGCGGAGAGGCATGTGGGATCCCAGCTCCCCAACCAGGGGTTGAACCCACACACCCCCCTGCACTGGAAGGCGAAATCGCAACCACTGGACCGCCAGGGAACTCCCTGTATTATTTTTTAGATTCTACATATAAGTGATACAAAGTATTTTTCTTTGTCTGACTTATTTCAATAAGCATAATATTCTCTAGGTTCATCCACACTGCTGCAGATGGCAGTATTTCATTCTTTTTTACAGTGGAGTAATATTCCATTGTATGTATAAACCACATGTTCTTAATCCAATCATCTGTTGGGCACTTGGGTTGTTTCCATGTCTTGGCTATTGTAAACAGTGCTGCTATGAACATAGGGGCTCATGTATCTTTTTGAATTAGTATCACTTTTGCCACATCACAATCCTTTCCTGTCTCTCTTTATCTCCAGGATAAGGCCTTTAGCCTGTTTGAATGTCCTCCACAATTTGGCTCCACATTTCCTTTATTTCTTACTACTCCCCAACAGGGATACACTGATGGAGCTCAACTGGCCTGCTCTGTACATACCGGAGCCACACCTGTATTCCAGTGTTTTGGCCTATACTGACCTGTGATAGGACTTAAACCAGCCTGGCCCTTAAACATGTACCGCCATGTATTATTATGAAACTTTTCACACGTGTATATCATGTATTCTCATATACATTTTGGATTCTTTGTGTTGAGGATGGGATTATATATTTTTTTCCAGAACTCTACTGGAGATTCACTCAGCCTTGTGCACAGCACGAGGTATTTAATAAATATTTGCTGAATGAATGAATGACCTACCAAGAAACATCCAGATGTGTAAGCCCACTGCGTTCCAGAACACACTGTTGTGCTGAAGTGGCATTAGCCTCTGATTCTACTGATAGGCAGCAGCTTCTCTGTTTTGGCAATTGCTAAATTACTTTCATGGGTCAAAAGATTCTCTTTTACTTTGCTGTGTGACAGTCACCGCAGCATACATAGAGAATAGAGAACATTTTAGAAGAAAAGAGCAATCAAACAAACATTGACATTTGATATCCAGCCAATCTGGGCATAGTTTGTAACCGTTTTATGCTTGTTTGGGGACAAAACCTTGGCAATCAGGCTCCCAGAAGGAATATAAGCAAATCGTGTAAACAAGGTCCAGTTCTGAAACATGACAGTCCAGTGCTCTTCTGGTTCATATTCCCACTTGCATCTCTCCTATAAGTTACATATATATACTTATAATGACATGCAATTTATATAATTTTACAAGTTTATAAATTTTGTAAAATTGTATAAATTTACATAAATTTTGCATTCTGTAAGTTACAATATGCAATTGCCGATGTCAATGAAATATCAACAATGACTTTTTTCCTGCTTTCTTTTGAAACTGGCCCTAAGAGGAACTTGTTTCGACAACGAGAAGAAAAAGCACCTTCTCATGCAGAGTAGTTGTTTAATTATGTCGCTGGCTTGGATTAAATTGACATTGAAATTAACAGTTTTAAGGAGAGAATTTCAATCAGCCTAGTTCTTCTGTTCTAGTCATTGTTTTTATACACACTAGAGTAGACCACAGTCAGTGGGCTGGTTGAGGGAGTGAAGTTATTGGAATATAATGGTAATAGTAAAACTTAAAGTCCAAGTAAACACACCCGGGACCACAAGAGTTTTGTAAACTAAAACTGGCAGGAGATCACACGGTTTGGCTTCACATGAATCTGAAATATCTAAGACATTTTCCATTTTTTCCTCCTAGGGTTTGGAACCATCATCGCTCATGCAAACCAGAAACAGACCCGGTTATCTGACAAATCCCTGGCGAGTCACTCTCCTTTAAGATTCCTAAAGATAGGAAAGCAATGCAAGAGAGCTATATTGCTACTTTGTGTTAGATAAAACGAAAAGTTAGGTTTTGTTTTCTTTTTAATTTTTTTGAGGGAGGGGTATAACAAGGCAGCAGAAAAGCAAAGCATTAGAGAATGGAAAAGGTTTTTTTTAAGTTCTTTTGAAGACTGAAAAAAAGGGTATCAGTATAAAGACCATGTAGGCTCTGAACAAAATACAGTCCCCATTCAGCACACATTCACCAGACTGCCAACATTTTCCTTGGAAAGAGCAATGTTGGTAGGGTAGGAGACAGATGGGCCCCTGGGCTGGATGGCTGGTGTTTGTCAGGTGGAGTAAAATTGAAGCTTTGTTCTCACCGGACACTCCAGAAGCTGAGCTCTGCTGAGGTAAAGAGATAAGATGACCACTGCTGAGGTCAAGGAAAACTTCCCTATCTGCACATGCACAGGAAAGCTCCTTGGGGGTGAATAAGGGGGGGTGCGCCACCCCATAATAAGTGTGGACATATGCCCCACAGGCCTCTGCGGTGGGATCCATCTTAGCAAAAATTTGTGCACACATGTTGGGGAGGATCCTAGGACCAGTCAAGTGTGGAAAATAGAACAAGATAATTGTCCAAAGGTAAACAAAGACCCGGAAGGACTGTCCTATATAAGTGATTTAAATCACCTCTTTACTGCAGCTCCTCTTCTCATTAGAGAGGATGCCCGTACCCTTTCTCTCTGGGTGTGTATTTCTGCCTTGCTTCTGTCTTAAATAAACAGACTCCTTATCTGTGTGCTCTCCTACATGTTATGCTGCGTCTCTGATAATAAACTTTGTACCTGTTTTTACCTCCTTGAAACTTTATTGCTTTCAAATGGGGATAAGAGCCAGGGAAACTTTGTCTTTAGCCTCTAGCTCCTGGTGGTCCAGCGGCTAGGATTCCTGGTATTTTTCATCCAGGCTACCCGGGTTCAATTCCTGGGCACGGAACTAAGATCTCTCTTCAGGACCGCTCACTGCTGCCTCTCTGAGATCATCGACAGCAGTGGGGTTTCTGAAAGCTTCATTTCTTTTTATTCCTCAAGGCTTCTGGGACATGTACCTCCTTCTCAGAATTAGTCTGCCCTAATTCAAGCATTTGTAAAGTTATGGGTCAGTGCCAACCTAAAAACTGGGCAGTAGGAAGAAGGAACATATATATTGGGCAATATTGCGTGGGGTAAGGTAAGGGACTGAGGAAAGAAAACATCATTACAAGTGGTGCAGCTGGCACTTTGAGGGCTACGGACAGTCTATACAGGAGGTATGGGGGAAAAAAAAAAAACAGTGTGGAGGAACTCAGGAGTACAGCTACAATGTCTCCTGGACACTAAGAATAATTATTGGAGACCATGGAAGGGCTAATAAGGCAGCAGTATGAATACGGGTGTTCTAGAGGAGATGGGAGAGGGAGAGTTCAGTTCTGACAAAGGGAAAGGAATACTTTTTCTATTTTTTTCCTTCACATCTCAAGATTTATATTTGAATATTTCTTTTCTTAAAGCTTCAGAAGCAGTCATCGGATATTCACTTAACGGAGGTGGTGGGTGGGAGAGAATGTGCTAAGAGCTATTTCTCTAATAATAATTCAGAAACCACGCAAGTACCCTTAACACCTAGTTTATCTTTCATCAGTATCTCATCCCCTTATTCTCTTCCACATAATTCACTTGGTGGTATATTTCGGCATATCACATTTTTGGGGGGCAGAATGACACTTATAAAGTGTACCAATAAATTTGGGTAGTACATATAAGTAGCTCAAAAGAGGCAAAGTTAATATTCCATTTCTTTCAGAGTTCTTTATAATTTCTCTCTAGAGGTATATATTTATTACATTCTATTGATAAAAAGTGTTTGAAATTTTTAATGGACTTAGGAATGTCAGGAGATAGTCTCAGTGATGGCTTTTAAAATATTTAATATTAGGTCATATTTTTCTTAGTTTAAGCTTCAGGTAAAGAATTGCTTCTGCAATTCTTTAATTTTTTTTTTATTGAATCCACATGGACAGTATTAACTTCTCTGATAAAACCCAGAAAAAACAGACTTTCTCCCTTAACTTTGTTTTAAAAAAAGCATTAAGCTAACTTGTTAATGGTTATGAGATATGCCTTAATTTGACTTCTTTGTTCATATCATTTCAATTTCATATATCAGAATACTATGTGACAAGATATCCTCCAATGGCCAGTTGTTCTGTTCCTGCCTAAGAGCCAAAGAGAAAAAAAAATCTGTAACCTCATAATTAGATTTTCAAAGTCCAAAATTTAGAGAACTAGTCTTACTAGCAAAAGATTCAAATAATAGTCACCACTATAAATTTTTTTATACATCAGAAAAAGCCATTGCCTCGAACATACAGCACAATTAGCCTTTTAAATCTTCTAAGCTCCTCTGGATATTTGCTGTTATAAAATTGTTAGTCATCCATGCACCAATCATCCCTCTTTAGGAAAAAGAGAAATAGAACTGAAGCAATTTCCTGGAGACTACTGATGCTGAAAACCCATAATCTGAGGACTGGCTAAATCTATGTGGCCAACTCCAGTCGTCTCCAAGAACCCATGAGCAATTCTTTTAAACATCCCTAGTTTCTCCCTTCTCCTACACACAATTCCATAGATTCCCCCAAGTCCTCTGCCCCATTCCTGCGGTCTTCACTCAACTGACGACAACATCTTATCCACAATGAAAACAGAGACCATCCCTGCTGTCTTCACTCAACTGACGACAACATCTTATCCACAATGAAAACAGAGACTGCTAGATAGGAATTCTCTCAACTTTCCTCCGTCTACCTACAAATAGGCCACATCCACATTCCATCCTGCTTCCTTCCCACATCCTCTGAGACTGGCTCTCATCTATAATAATGTGGTGAAAAGGTTAAAAACCCAACCCTGTGCCTACCAAGCTATCTTTCTTCCTTCCTATTATTATGATGCTTCCAGAGGAGGCTATACTTGTGGCCTTGGTTTTCTTGCCCATCGGTCTTCAGCTCACTAGAGTATGGCTTTTTCTCTCATTACTATTAAAATGTTTTCCTAAAAGGTCACTGGTGACTTCCAAGTTGTTAAATCCATTGAGCACTTTTCCACCTTAATCTCTGCGGTATTCTCTTAATTTTTTTAACACAATAAACGTCTCTCTCTCTTTGACCTATACATAGCAACAATCTGGGTTTTCTGTCTCCTTCTCTGATCAGTCTTTCTCTAGGACCTTCACATGCTTCTCTTTTTATAACTGCACCTTACTACGAGTTTGGAATGTGGGCCCATACACCATTAGAGAATCCATAGCTTTTGTGTTTATATGTATATGACTATTCTGGGGGGAGAGTAGACCCTAGCTTTTATCACATCCTTAAAGGAGTCCATGACTCAAAAAAAAAAATAATAATAATTAAGAACCACTGCCTTCAAGGTTGATATTTCCAGGATACCACTTCTGGTCGGCTCTTCTTGCTTCTGCTCTCTTCTTGGGGTATCTTAATTGTTTCTATGTCTTCGATTTACACCTACATTTCCATGATCTCCAAATTTTTATCTCCAGTTTTCACCCTTCTTCTGAGCTCTAGATTCATATAGACAGCTGTCTACCAGACATCTACCCTTGGACTTAACATGCGTGAACCAAACTCATTATCTTCCCAATGAACCTGTTCACTTATATGTCTTTAGACAGCAAGCACCCTATAACCAGTGGCCCAGGCTCTAAACGTGGCAGTCTTTTTAGACTATTCTTTCAGCACCCACCTCCACAAACTTTCACTGATTTCTCAAATCTATTTCCTTCTTTCCTTCCCATTGTTACGACCAAAATTCAGACATTTCTCACTCATGCTCCGGTAACTGTCCCTCAACAAATCTTCCTATTAATGAATGACCTCCAGATGTATCCCCTCCAATCCACATTATCATCCAGTTTTTCCTGCT
>NW_006772326.1:867682-868329 GCF_000442215.2 Lipotes vexillifer
CTGGACCACATCACCGCACCCACTTAAAACCCTTAATAATTTCTAACCACAAGGAGGAGTTCAGCTACAGCTTTGCATTGGGCTCTGCCCACCAGCCTCTTCTCTCATGTCTTTCCTCAGCAGGCATTGATCCGGTCACAGCAAGCTTTGAATCCACTGAGCTGCCATGCTCTCTCATGAACCCTGCCCCCTCCTCTACACTTGGAATATCTAGCCGTGCCCTTGTCCACCAGCCAAGGTCCACCTTGACCTACCTCTCCAGACTCAGGTGAAATGTCACCTCTTTGGTAAAACTTTTCCGCTCCAGATGCTTCTTTCCGGTACTCTTCCTTACCTTTACTATTGTATTTATGCTAACAATCTATTTACTTGTCTTCCCACTCCCCTCTAGGCAGAGGATCTTGTCTGTTCTTATTTGAATCCCCGATGACTAATATATTTTTCGTGGCTCAAAAATGATTATAAAAAAACAGATACAAGGTTTAAGTCCAACTAGTCATCTCCTTAAAAATAACAGGTAAATCATGTCTTATCACGTCCAGTCCGAGTCATGAAATTTCTGACTTTAAATGAAACAGAAGCCCCAGTATACTTGTGAAGCTTTGATTGAGAGAGGTAGACTGGAATTCCAGTCACAAGTCAGCAGG
>NW_006772326.1:868339-880402 GCF_000442215.2 Lipotes vexillifer
ACGGGTGACAGAGGCCACACACAAGAAAACTAAGCTGCCTCTGAGCTGGCCCTCCACTGAGACAGCTAGCAGTCCAAATAACACCATCCAGACTCTGGGGTGAATCTGGGTGAGACTTAGGCTACAGTCAGACCAACTTGGCTCGAATTCTAATTCCACTACTTACTAGCTGGCCTTGGGCAAAATCTTAGCCTCTTATTCATTCAACACGTATGTATTGAGTGTGCCAGACACTAGGCTTTCTGTATGCCTACAATGCCAAGGATGAGTAAAAACAGATCTAGTTTTTGTCCTTATGGAGTTTGCAGGCTGGAAGGGGGTTGATCATTAATCAAATAATTAAGACTGTGATAAAGTACTTCAGAGGAGATGTAGAGCTTTGAGAATACGTAATTTGACTTAGCTTGGGGTCCAGAAAGGCTCGCCTGAGGTCTGCTGAATGCACGGAAGTTAAACAGGTGAAAGAGGGAGCAGCGTTTTCGGCAGAGGAAAGATCAGGTGTGTAAGCTCTGACGGGACTTTGGCAAAAGCATGAGGAACTGAAGGGAGGCCAGAACCTCCTTTACAGCACTGTTGCAAGGATTAAAGTAAATAATGTGTGTAAAGCAGACAGCCAATGTTGGCACACAGGAAGCATTCAACAAATAGTAGGATTAATACGCGAGTCCCTTATTGATGGGGTGTGGCAGCAGTTTCTAGACAGTGGGAGAACCCACAGGAAGAAGGAAGCAGTCTGAGGATTTCTGGGTGTTTGGGGCTGGAGGAGTGTGATCAAGAGGGTTCTCACAGTCCTGAAGGACATCAGCCATATGCTGTGGTTACAGCGAGAAGAGTTCAAAAGGAGAGCAGTGGGGGCTTCCCTGGTGGCGCAGTGGTTGAGAGTCCGCCTGCCGATGCAGGGGACACGGGTTCGTGCCCCGGTCCGGGAAGATCCCACATGCCGCGGAGCGGCTGGGCCCGTGAGCCATGGCCGCTGAGCCTGCGCATCTGGAGCCTGTGCTCCGCAACGGGAGAGGCCACAACAGTGAGAGGCCCGCGTACCGAAAAAAAAAAAAAGGAGAGCAGTGGCTGTGAAAATAGTCTACAAAACGTTTCCTTTTCTGCTTATTGCAGACGTGGGTTTATCGTGCAGGTCATCCTATGTAGGCAAAATCGCAATTACCTTATTACTTTAGCGTTAAAACAAGTTAGAAATGTCTTGTCAAACTATTAATTTAGAGGACAGAAGAACAAGTATGACTACACTACAGAGATGTAATCAGAAATATCTAGGCTATGGGAAACTCCATATGCCAAAAACCTAGTCTCCTCAACAAAAATTTGAAGAAATTTAAAAATGAGAGCAATGGAGGGGAAACATAGATTAAAAGAGACCTAAAGACTTAGCAACCAATCACAATATGTGGACCTTATTTTTGGATCCTCATTCAAATAAACAAATGTTTAAAAACGTATGATGTTATACACCATGATCAAGTGGGGTTTATTCCAGGAATGCAAGGATTCTTCAATATACGCAAATCAATCAATGTGATACACCATATTAACAAACTGAACGAGAAAAACCATATGATCATCTCAATAGATGCAGAGAAAGCTTTCGACAAAATTCAACACCCATTTATGATAAAAACCCTGCAGAAAGTAGGCATAGAGGGAACTTTCCTCAACATAATAAAAAGGCCATATATGACAAACCTACAGACAACATCGTCCTCAATGGTGAAAAACTGAAAGCATTTCCACTAAGATCAGGAACAACACAAGGTTGCCCCCTCTCACCACTCTTATTCAACATAGTTTTGGAAGTTTTAGCCACAGCAATCAGAGAAGAAAAGGAAATAAAAGGAATCCAAATCGGAAAAGAAGAAGTAAAGCTGTAACTGTTTGCAGATGACATGATACTATACATAGAGAATCCTAAAGATGCTACCAGAAAACTACTAGAGCTAATCAATGAATTTGGTAAAGTAGCAGGATACAAAATTAATGCACAGAAATCTCTGGCATTCCTATACACTAATGATGAAAAATCTGAAAGTGAAATCAAGAAAACACTCCCATTTACCATTGCAACAAAAAGAATAAAATATCTAGGAATAAACCTACCTAAGGAGACAAAAGACCTGTATGCAGAAAATTATAAGACACTGATGAAAGAAATTAAAGATGATACAAACAGATGGAGAGATATACCATGTTCTTGGATTGGAAGAATCAACATTGTGAAAATGACTCTACTTCCCAAAGCAATCTATAGATTCAATGCAATCCCTATCAAACTACCACTGGCATTTTTCACAGAACTAGAACAAAAAATTTCACAATTTGTATGGAAACACAAAAGACCCCGAATAGCCAAAGCAATCTTGAGAACAAAAAATGGAGCTGGAGGAATCAGGCTGCCTGACTTCAGACTATACTACAAAGCTACAGTAATCAAGACAGTATGGTACTGGCACAAAAACAGAAAGATAGATCAATGGAATAGGATAGAAAGCCCAGAGATAAACCCATGCACATATGGTCACCTTATCTTTGATAAAGGTGGCAGGAATATACAGTGGAGAAAGGACAGCCTCTTCAATAAGTGGTGCTGGGAAAATTGGACAGGTACATGTAAAAGTATGAGATTAGATCACTCCCTAACGCCATACACAAAAATAAGCTCAAAATGGATTAAAGACCTAAATGTAAGGCCAGAAACTATCAAACTCTTAGAGGAAAATATAGGCAGGACACTATGACATAAATCACAGCAAGATCCTTTTTGACCCACCTCCTAGAGCAATGGAAATAAAAACAAAAATAAACAAATGGGACCTAATGAATCTTAAAATCCTCTGCACAGCAAAGGAAACCATAAACAAGATGAAAAGACAACCCTCAGAATGGGAGAAAATATATTTGCAAATGAATCAACTGACAAAGGATTAATCTCTAAAATTTACAGGCAGCTCATGCAGCTCAATAACAAAAAAATAAACAACCCAATCCAAAAATGGGCAGAAGACCTAAATAGACATTTCTCCAAAGAAGATATACAGACTGCCAACAAACACATGAAAGAATGCTCAACATCATTAATCATTAGAGAAATGCAAATCAAAACTACAATGAGATATCATCTCACACCAGTCAGAATGGCCATCATCAAAAAATCTAGAAACAATAAATGCTGGAGAGGGTGTGGAGAAAAGGGAACACTCTTGCACTGCTGGTGGGAATGTGAATTGGTTCAGCCACTATGGAGAACAGTATGGAGGTTCCTTAAAAAACTACAAATAGAACTACCATATGACCCAGCAATCCCACTACTAGGTATATACCCTGAGGAAACCAGAATTCAGAAAGAGTCATGTACCAAAATGTTCATTGCAGCTCTATTTACAATAGCCCGGAGATGGAAACAACCTAAGTGCCCGTCGTCGGATGAATGGATAAAGAAGATGTGGCACATATATACAATGGAATATTACTCAGCCATAAAAAGAAACGAAATTGAGCTATTTGTAATGAGGTGGATAGATCTAGAGTCTGTCATACAGAGTGAAGTAAGTCAGAAAGAGAAGGACAAATACCGTATGCTAACACATATATATGGAATTTAAGAAAAAAAAATTAACCTCGGGGTAAGACAGGAATAAAGACACAGACCTACTAGAGAATGGACTTCAGGATATGGGGAGGGGGAAGGGTAAGCTGTGACAAAGTGAGAGAGAGGCATGGACATATATACACTACCAAACGTAAAGTAGATAGCTAGTGGGAAGCAGTCGCATAGCACATGGAGATCACCTCGGTGCTTTGTGATAGCCTGCAGGGGTGGGATAGGGAGGGTGGGAGGGAGGGAGACGCAAGAGGGAAGAGATATGGGAACATATGTATATATATAACTGATTCATTTTGTTGTAAAGCAGAAAGTAACACACCATTGTAAAGCAATTATACTCCAATAAAGATGTTAAAAAAAAGTATGATGTTTATGAGATAGTTGGAAATTTAAACACTAACTGGCTATTTGTTTGTATTAGAGAATTATTTTTAATAATTTAATAGTGTGGGTTTTTTTTAAGTTATCTTTATAGATACATACTAAATATATTTGTGGATGAAATGATATGATACCTGAAATTGTTTCAAAATACTATGGGAAGGGGAAGTAGTTGGGGAGTACAGATGAAACAAGACCGGCCATGAGTTAATAATTCTTGAATTTGGGTGACAGATACATGGGTGTTCATTTTTCTATTCTGTCTATATTTGTATTATTTTTACATTTTCCATAATAAAAGCCTTTTAAAAAAGCAAATGAAGTCTCATACTGGCATCTAGGTTGACTGGATAACCTTCAATTCACAGACAATAACACATCCCAAGCCATACGGTAATGCTTCCCCTCTGGCCGGATGCTCGTAACTAAGGCTCCCCACCTGCTCCAGACACACTAGCTTCCTGCTGTTGCCTTAACATGCCAGGTGTATTCCCACCTGAGGAGCTTGGCACTAACTATTCTTTCTGCTGTGATGCTCTTGCCCCAGATATCTGCACAGCTTGCTCCCTGAATTTTATTCCGGTTTCAAGTAAAATGTCATTCAAGCAGCCTTGCTCATTCATCGTCTCTGAAATAGTAACACCCACCATGCATATTCTTATTTTCTGCTTTAATTTTCCACACAGAACTTATCATCACTTGATATATGTCAATTTAAACTTTTAAAAATTATGTCTTCTATTCACCACATAGAAAGTAAGCTCTATGAGGGCCAGCACTTTACCTCTTTTGTTCACTGCTGCATCCCTAGCACCTAGAGCAGTGCCTGCCACATGGAAAGTGCTCAATCAGTATTCATAGGATAAATGAAAGAAGAAATAACTAAAGAAAGATCCACTAAATACAATGACCTATTCGTCTGTCCATGTTTCAATCTGGAAACGTTTTTATTAATTAATTGGAATTAATTTACTTTAAAACCTTTGCCATCATCAGAGCTGCTGGCTGAAATTGAGCCCTAGGATAAAAGGCAAGATATAGGAAAATCAAACATACTTTTGGAAATATAAGCACAGTATAATTTAACCACAGTAACATTTTACCTATTGTCTGATTTCTTTCCATTCAAATTGTAATATAGGAAATTGGTTGTATGGGATAAAACACTGAATTTAATTTAAGCAGAAGAAAATACAGTCGGTTAACCAACCATGGATTCAAATTGGATGAAACTGCCGATGCGAAACCGCACATACAGAGGGTCGACTGTATTCATTGCACTGAGCCACTTTGTATACTAAGGGATGGAGCATTCTCGGATTTGGGTATTTGTGTGGGCTCTGGAACCAATACCCTGTGGATACCGAGGGATGACGGTACTCTTATATTCTTAAGTAAGTTCAGGCAAATAGAATTACTATCAGAGTTTCTCTAAGACAAAAATTAAGACTTCTGTAGCTCTTGCCTTGTTTAACACTGTACTGTACACTAGACAATATAGGCAATAAATACTACGGACTTAAACCAGTACTTAAAAAAAAATTTATCTTGTTTTTGTCAGAAAAGGTTCTATATCAATACAAGTAGGTGAATATGAGTGTGAGGAAGACTTGTAAATAATTGAACAGATATTAGGGGGAAGAGCAAGCCAGCAGAAGGAATAGTTAGTGCCAAGTCCCTCAGGTGGGATGGTACCTGGGACAATCAGGAAACAGCACGGAGGCCAGTGTGGCAGGACCAGAGTGGATAGGGCACTGTGATTATGAGCACCTGGCTGGAGGGGAAGCATTGCCCCATCACAGGCAAAGGGGTCAGATCCTCCCAGTGGAGGAACCCAGGAAAGCTGCTCGTAAGAAAAAGATCAGCTCTAAACATCCTCTGGGGCCAGAGTTGAACACTGTGGGTGACGTCACACCCTGCCGCTTATCTCCTCTCACTTCTTCGTGCTCCCCCCGCCCCGGCCTGTACCCCCTTGTCCCAATCTAGCCTTGGAGGCGTGGGAAGTGGTCTAGTGAGAAGAGTCAGCCACGGTGCCTTCCAGGTCACAGCTAAGCGGGGAGAGGAGTTTTAACTATGAATAAAGATCAGAATTTTTACTACTATACAGAAATGGATATTTTAATTACTGAAATGAGAATAGTCTTAGCATGAAAATATTCAGAGGACATTTTATTTCTCTGGCTGACTAGCAAAATTCCAGGATCTGCCTGAGGATTCATCCAAAGGCTCAGGAGAAAGAAGCCTACATAGTAAGTTTGGAGGTGCTGTTGTGAAAAAGATAGTTCTGTGGCGTTTTGCTTATTTAGTGTAATAGTTTTAAGCCCTTAGATTCTTACAGGAGGATTTTTAAGATCCAAAGACAGGGCAGCATATTTTCCATCTGAATATTAGCCAACCTCATGGCCTATTTTGCCCACTTAAAACATGTCAGAACATTAGGGCCAATCTGAAGCTTCCCTTGTTACTTTTTAATTGTTACGTTACATATTCGCTTTCTCATTTCTAAAAATTATTTCCTGTAGATTATTTATTTAGTACTTGCAGTTCCTCTTCCTAGAGGTAAACCTACTTAACGATAATCACTTTTCTCCAAAAGCACAGTGAATGACAGTGCTTTACAGTTAAGCAGTTTGAGGCAGATGCGAGCAGACACCACGGTTAGTCAAGCTGATTCATTTAAAAAAAAAAAAAAAAAAGAGGTACATTAAAGCTGAATCAACTGTCATCTTTTAGTGATGACTGTTGATCTGATGTGATGAGAGAAAGTTCACGCACATGGATGGGTCGATTCTGCTCCCGGATGGTCTGGGACATCGTTAACTCATACAGACTGATTCTGGGCCTGGTTCAAACTTCTAAGCCTTTGTTCTTGGGGCTCAGAGGACGGCTTTGAAGTTCAGCATAAAGCTCTTCTAACACACCATTACCAAAGAATAACCTTTTGATTATGATCTCATGAAAGTATAATCAATAACTTACATAAGTTAAAACCATGGCAAACAGTGATGGTCCTGTAATTGGACCTTTATGAATTCCATATGTTACAATCTCTGCATTAGCTATCAGTCTTGCATAATACATATATCTCTTCCCCAAACATAGCCATTGAACTTTCTTAAAAGGCCATGAAACTTTTCACAGCTACTGCAAAGAGTTCAGCCTTGAACTCTTTAGGCCCTCAAGCTAGTGTGTGGGTACCTAACGGGCAGGATTTTTTGGAAAGCTTAAAAGGATACTTCCCGCAAATCCAATAGACACTCATTTGTGCAAAGCAATTTAATCAGAGCCAGTAACTTTTTACTTAATTGCATGACTTGTGTGCTTTAAAAAAATATATCAGGGGAATAAGAGACTTTTCCAACAAATCACCGTTAAAATATAAACGGAAAATATATTCATTTAGCAAGAGGCATGCTCTCATGTGAAGTTCTCAAATGACTGGGACCGGGCTAGGAAGCCATTATGTCATTATCTACATTATCTAAGATTTATATTTACTTCTATCTCTCTCTCTCGTTGAACTAAATTTAAAATGTGGGTGTTTAGTGTAGCTTAATTAGCTTCACTTTGGGAGGAAGGGCAGTAAGCATGCAAGAGAAGAGAAGATTTGGGAAGAAAAGTTCCTAATCCAGGGCCATGGCAGCTAAAAAGAAACAAACAAAGACAAACAAACAAAAACCCAAACAGAGTTTTCTGATCTATGTAAGGGACAAAGAAGAAGTCTAAATTGAACACGTAATGACAGAATAAAAGATATCCAAAGAAAGATTAGCCCCATCTTTATGTACTAAACACCAGACCTTTAAAGAGAGATAAGTATATAAAGTAAAGAGAGGACACATCACAGGAATTATTTTGGCATCTTGACCCCCTCCCTCACAACTGTTACTACCCCTGCCCCAGTGTCACCTATTCAGTTTTGTTACCTGTTATCACGATTTTTTTCTTTTGGAACATATTTGAAAGTTGGAAACCTAATTTCCAGCAAATGTATATGCCTTTAGAGTCCTTAGTTCAAAATAGCACTGCTAAATCTTTGTAACTCTACTGTTACTATATAGAACTTCTCCATTTGCAAATATGTTACCAGCTTTCAAATTAAAATTTGAATTACTGACTCACAATGCATTCATTGTACCCATCTCCAGAGAAATGCGATATTTGGCTTCATATCTATTTGATTATAGTTCCTAGAGGCTGAGACCATAACTATTTACCAATCTCTTTTCAATGGTCCAATGTCATTTTATAAAAGTAAATTCAAATATCTGTGTGCGCGTGCGCGCGCGCGCGCGCACACACACACACACACACACACACACACACACACACACACACACACACACACACAGATGACCAAAGAAGACCAGTAACATCAAAGGGAAGGAGGATCAGGCTTTTTCGTTCTTAACATCTTCAGCTTGACTGTTTTTTAAGAAAATATCAGTGAGCTAGTTTTGTCCCCAGTTGTGACAGAGAATAACACGTTACATAAAGAGGCAAAGAAACAGGCCAATGGGAAAACTGTATGGATGCAAATCAGCAGAGCTGATATGATCTGAATCATGATTTGTGTGAATATGTGGAAATTAAAAAGCACCGAGAAATGGGTCTCCTGTATTCAGGAGGGAAAAAAAGGATGGTTCTGGAAATTATAGACTGGTCAGCATCAATATCTCTTTTAATACCTAAAAGAATAAAATCAACACAGAGTCACATGACACAAACAGTGCCTGACTAAACTGATGTCCTTCCTCAAAAGAGAGGACAAGAAGCAACCCAGTGAGTCCACCTCTATTTCAAAATTACTATTGAGTCCTTCCCACAATTGGGACGTCCAGCCTTTCTACCATTCTGTGGGATGACAAAACAATCAAATTAAGAGCCACACCCAAAGCATAAACCTATGTCAGCCTGGTCTGCATACTGGATGGTGTTTCTTTCAGAATGGTCTTGGAAACCCAACCTATTAGATATTCTTATTAGTGACTTTTATAAACAAAATGTGAAGCTGCTCACAAAAGGTGTAGACTTTCTTAAATTAAGTAGATTTTAATACTCTAGAAGACAGAAATATCCAAATCGTAACCAATTAAAATACAACACTATTAAACTAAAAAAAAATATGCCAACCACTGAAGCATACTGGGGCAACTGAAACTAGGCAAATCAATCTAGAAAACCATAGTTTATCATAACCTGGATTTGAGTAAGCAATTTTATGCTATCTGAAAAAAGTCAACTTGATTATGAAACTTATTGTGTGTAAAATCCTTCCTTCATGCCATGCATTAGATATAATACTAGTATTTATTTTAAATGATATGAATGAATCCCAAGGATTCAGAGAAGCATACCAAAAGCTTATTAAAACCATTTAAAACGGCTTATGAAGGACTGTTTTTGAAAATTAAGTATCCAGATTGATTACTTTTCTAATTTCGTTTTTGTCTTTAATTCTTGGTAGGTTTTTGTTGTTGTTTGTTTGTTTGTTTTTGTTCTTTGTTTTTGTTTTACATATCAGTCTGGAAAACCAGTCTCTGATTTCAGTGAATTTTTGCTACATGGCTGTTCTCAAGTCCTTAAAGGAACAACAAAAAGAAATGAGATTTCACTGTAGCAAGTAAGATTCTGGATGGATAGAAAGTGAGGGCCATCAACATGATGAAAGTCTGGAGAGCTAAACTGACAGGTGAATTCTTACACAGGGCACTTAAAAATCTGCCCTACATGCTTCCTATGAGAGGCTGAGATTCCTTCCAGCTCTACTAATCTACAGTTGACCTTGAAAGTCTCTTCATTCACAAGCAGCCTCCCTGTCAACATTTCCTCCCCACTCCTCATGCTCTGGACTGGTGCTTTGCCTACTTCTTGTTTCGACTTTTTCCACGCCCAGACTTTATCATTTGTTCATGCTACTCTGTATCACTCTTTCTAATTCCTCCAAAATTGCTTTGTTCTAAAAAAAAAAAAAAAAAAAAATAAAACCTTCCTTAACATTTATTTCTGAGTTATCTCCCTCCCACAGAACTCTTTCCATCAGCAATTTTTTTTTTTTTTTTTTAAAGAATCACCTCGGCATTATCTTTTATGTATTTCTATCTCTAGTATTTTCCCTCAATGTTCTCTGGTTGTGCCATATCACTTTGGTTCATACTATTAGAGGAAATTAAAGTAATAGAAGTTCTAATACCATGAGGAAAAATCATGTTTATTAAATGGAAGAGGGAAGGAAAGGGAGAGAAGCTGTAATTCTAAGATCAGTGGACTCTAGGGGAAAGAACGAAACCCAAAAAAGAGCCAACATTCTAAAATGAATTGAGAGGACAACCGAACCTAAGGGTCAGTACAAGTTGTGCTAACATAATGTCTTTCTTCCTTCTTAGGTAGTGGACAAAAGACACAGCCAATTGATGAACCCAGGCCAAATTTTCAAAGTCATGTAAAAACAGTGCTATTTTTAAAGATATATATTATCTGACTATTAAACACTTTTCAACTCTCATTGAAAAATCTGTATCTGTAGTTCCTTTTGATGCTGTTGGGATTTCCACAATTCGGGATCTCAGAGAGCTTTGTAAACAGATCAGGCTTCACAAAGCCCCTCTAAGGTAAAATGGTAGAAGGTGACATTTTAGAGCTGGAAAATTCTAGGAGATCATATGGGGAAACTGAAGGCCATGGAGGTTAAGTTATAGTTCCAAGGCCCATCCAGGCAGGTCTGGCCCAGCATGCTTTCCACAATACCACATTGCCTCCCTACCAACCATTTCCATTACGCTAATGTTGACATTAAAGGGGAAAACCCCACACTGACATTAGCCTGAGATTTGGGGGACTACCATTGTTAAATATCTACCATGTCCTAGGCACTGTGCTGGGTAAAAAAATACCATGGCCAGAACTGAGTGGTGCCTATAAGCATCCCATCCAGCTGTTGCCCCCAGATTGAACATTAAAGTGTGTGTGTGTGTGTGTGTGTGTGTGTGTGTGTGTGTGCGCGCGTGCGTGCGCATGCACGCGCGTGCACACGTGCTTACGGGACTGGAAAACACAAGAACAGATCAACAGACTTCCTCAGCTCCATTCCAGGAGAAAAACTGTAGGCAATTCTTTCCTTCCACATTTTATGGGACCGTTGAATTGTGATGTGGTGATGCTACACCTTCTCACAGCTTAAACATTCAGACTAAAACAAAGTGGAAAGCTCTGCTCTGGCTGTCAGAAGATACGTGCTCTTTTGCCAGTTCTGTGGCCAGGTTTCTCTGTGATCCTCAGAAAGTCAGTCATCATCTCTGGTTTTCTTATCTGAAAAGGAAGGTGTCTGAAGGAATCTTTAAGACTCCCTCCCTTTTAAGAGTTTATAATTCTAAGTGGAGGCAGCCCTTGACAAATTCTTCTAAGGTTTAACATAGAGTCTGAGCATTTGGGAAGAATATAGTTCATTCTGCCTAGATAACCAGGTGGAGAACTGGGCTCAATAAAGAGTTGGTTCTCAATGTTTAAGTCCTGGCATATTAGATCTGTGCTCTTAGTGATCTAAGACTCATTACTCATTAGAGTAATCTCAGAAGCACATGAAAACCTGGACATTAGCAGCAACAGACATCCTTGGATGACACTTTCGTCTTTATCCATATCTGATGTTTTCAAAGTGCAGAGATACGTTTTGAGAAGGAATTGATGAGATTACTTGGGGCAAGCCAGTGGGATGGTTGAGAATGATTTACCTCCATCAGACCTGCCCACTTCCCTTCTGTTCACCACGTGTTCACGGCAGATCTCACTCAAAGAAGCATGTGAGGGCCCTGTCTTTGAAGTGGCTGCAGAAGATGCTCAGCAGCAGAGAAGCCAGCAGTTTATAAACAATTATTTGAGTCTACCTACCAGCCTTTATTTCCCCCCTGAACATTTTATTCCACAGAGAGCAAATTCAGCAGAAGTTAATGGACACTTCAAAGGCTAAAATGCCGAGTATTTACTCAGATATCAAGACTGCTGGATCAAGTGAAACCAGCTCTTTAGCTGCTTGAGGACTTTCTCTTAAATACTCCCCTTCTACTCTTTCC
>NW_006772326.1:880419-886534 GCF_000442215.2 Lipotes vexillifer
TTCCCCGTCTACCCCCTTGGATGTTCAGCTCTGATTACAAAGTAATAGGTCCTCCCTTTTACAGAACACCCATAAGAATTCCCTTATTTTGATAAATGTAGCAAAATACAACATTCTTCCTCTTAGAAAGACAGCACTTAGAAGTGCTATCTTCTAGCCACTGATGACAATAACTCTCTAGGCTTTGAAGTTGATCTACTTGCTAATCCCTCTTTGCCTTGTTCCTGTCAAAAGTGAGAAAATTATACCACTGAGTGTTGGGAGAATAAATTACTTAATATAATAAAAAAATTTTTAAAGAGTATACATGCAAAAATCAATGTTCCAATCACTGTTATTTCAAAATACTTCTGGATAAATATGTCTAAATGTGTATACGAAACACGAAGAGAAACATAAATATTTATCCACATTCACTTAAAATTAGTAGAAAATGTGTTTTGTTGCTATGTTAAAAAGGAATTACCTGTTTTATTCTTTAGAAATCGCCCACCAGTTGTATTTGTAGACTAGAAGTATAATTTATAATTAATATATATTTGAAGAGTCCTATTTTCACAATTAATAATCATCTCTAGGTAGAGCTTTTTACCTTGGTGGACTTAACATCCCTGTATGGGAAGCGAGAGCCACTTACTGATCCCCCACTGCCCCCTACAGTATGAAATTCCCACTAGATGAACTAGTAAGAACTTAGCAAAATGCAGGCACAAATCAACAACCATCAGTACCGTTTGGAAAGCTTCATTTGGAGGTTTAGAAATAAGCCACAAAAGAATACTGAAAAGGACACCCTTGCATAATTCTGTTGGAAGTATGGAGTGGCCAGTGCAAGAGCCTGTACAATGATCCCAGGTACTTTGACTCAGAAATTCCACTTGTGGAACTCAGTCCTAAGGAACGATTATTAATATTATTAATCCTAATATGGAAAAACTTTTATTCATCAAATTGCTCTTCAGAGTATTATTTATATAGTGAAAAATTATCTAAAGACATAATCAAAATAGGAGAATGTTTAAATAAACCAGAGAATAAACGTAGTAACATGAGAAACTGCCCCACTGTCCTTAAGGAAACAACAAACAGAAAAGGACACAAATCATTACTTCAACGCAAACAACTAGATGAAAAAACACCAAAATATTAACATTTCTTAACTATACATGACTTCCCCATTCTTCTTTCTCTTTTTCTGTATTTTCCAAAAATTTTTAGAGGGTATACTGGTTTATGATGGAAAAAAGTAATGAACTTAAAATAAAACTCTGTAAGGATTCATAAAATGAAACAGTTATACCCAGGAAATTAAGTACTACAAACTCTAATGAAGTTCAGTTTGTGCTCCTGAGTGAGTAATGGGTTTCACAAGTTATGATCACTACAAAGACAGTTCGCAATTTTAAAAAAATCTCAATTTGTAACAGAGAGACAAGATCTCAGAGCTGATTCCTCGCTTCTTTGTGAAGAGCCAAGGCAGGAATAAATGTTATGAATACCCAGAAAGGAGCTACAATTCGGAGAAGGTCTTAAAGGATAAATATTAGTGACATAGCTGTCCTGCCTTACCTGCCTCAGAGTTTAACTCCAAAAGTCGGTCAAACCGAATGGACTGAAACCAAGCTAATAAGAAAACCAGAAAAAAGTGTCTAAAATCGATTTTAGGAGATTTGATCAGCCTTATGAAGGCAAACAGGATTTTGAAAAGTTAATTCTGCTCAAAGTTTATTTTTTTGATACAATAAACCAACTGTTTTTCTTCCTGGGATTTGAATTCAGACACAAAACCAAGAACAATGTGGAAATGGTAATGACAAATAATAAATCACAGACGTTTCAGAACTGAAAGGAACCCTCCTATTTTACAGATGAGAAAGAAAATGAAATACTTGTCTGAGGTCCCAGAGAAATGGTGTAGGAGCCAGGCAGGAAGCCAGGCCTCCCGAGGCTAGCTCAGTGTGACACTCTGGGTTCAGAGAGTTGGACGCCATCACTTGGAGTGGCATTTTGGGCATCCTGCCAGTACACTCCCTTGCCTGGGATCCGACCGACTGCCTTCCTTTGGCCTCATGGCTCCCATTTAGCACTAACAGCTCATTAATACAAAGGAAAGAAAAGACCTTACTTTTTCAGTGTCTACTATGTGTCAAGTACTTTGTACACATTATGCAACTGCATTTTGCTGCCACTGTACGAAGTAAATTAATTCTTTTCTTTTAGTACTTGAAGAAACCAAGGCCCCAGGAGTTTAAAGGATCAAGACTTGGCCCAGGCTGCCATTTGCCTCTCTTTGATGGTAACTTCTCCCACTGTCAGGCAGCTAACACAGAAAACTGATGTGTTAGAGTTCTCCAGAGAAAAGGGACCAAAAGGATAAATAGTTAGATAGATGGTACATATGATTTTGGAGGCTGACAGTAAGCTGGAGACCGAGGAGAGACAGTGGTGTTCTTCCAGCCAGAGTCCAAAGGCCTGAGAATGAGGACAGCCAGTGTTTCCAGTCTGAAAGAAGGCGGGCTCAAGACCCAAGGAGAGTCGATCTTTCCATTTGAAGGCTGCAGGTAGACGGTGTTCCCCCTACCCCTTACTCCTTCACGAGGGTCAACCTTTTTGTTCTATTCAGGCCTTCAGCTGACTGGATGGGGCCCACACACATGGGCCCAATGTATGTGGGCCACACACTCTCAGTCTACTGATTCAAATGTCAATCTCATCCAAAACGCCCTCACAGATCTATCAAGGATAATGTTTGACCAAATGTCTGGGCACCCTGTGGCCCAGTCAAGTTGACACATCAAAGTAACCATCATCCATCATATTCTTCAGTATGTTGAGGACCTGGACTAGGGGGAGGTAAGCAAGGCACCCAGAGCACAAATTTATGGAGGCACTCACTGCCAAGTTCAACAAGCACCCTGGGTGCCTTACTTCTCTCGCCCTGGTCCTGGCCCCATGTTCCACTCAAAAGGGCAGATTTGATTACCTTTTTTAAACTGAAGTGTTTTATACTGGGGAACAACTTTCTACAATCACGTAAATACCATTCTAGAAAAGTCTCGGGTATGCAGAGTTTCTCAAGGAATTGATAGCAACAAATATCTGAAATACCAAATAAGGAAACAGAAGAAAGGGTAATTATTTCTACACTTACTATGGAATGGAACGATAACTCACTTATATTTTCTACTGAAAATGTTTCCTTATAATTTAAATAGTATTTATTGCATGGGGCCTCATTTATTTTTGTTGAAAGGCAGAAGCCTTTCTACAAAATCACAAACACACAAATCTGTGTATTATAGAAAAATGCATAGCTATTAAAGATTAGGTTTGAATTATTTTACTTTTGGCTAAAGGCCACTCATTGCAAATTATCATAGTTATTCCTCACATTTGGTTATCTACAGTTTCACTGATGCATGATTTTTTCACAGTTTTTGGGAGGACTGAATGAACCTAATGAGATCATATAAATGAAAACATGTTTTAAACTATTAAGTGCAATATAGAAAAGTGTCACTACTATTAGAAGAATGATAGAACAACATTTTACCTGAATTCAGGAGAGCTGTATCAGTTCATACACTCTCCCTCGGTTAACAAGTAATGTTTCCTCAAACCGTGGACAACATAGGACATGCAATGATAACTCTCCAAACTCAAGGCTGCAGATGTCCAAGAAATCAGATAAGTTTAATGATCAAACTTTGGGAACCAAAGACATTCAGCCAGTCTGGAGTCAAGTGCTATTTGGCATCTGAACTAGATCTTGTCTTAGATGATTTGTTATTTGCCTTGTAAAGTAGGACTCTCTAAATGACATGGGCTGCGGAAACTCAACATTGGTGGCTTCAGTTGATGTCAGGGTCTTAAGTTGTGCTGCATTAAGTAGCAAGTGACAAAGTTCAATGCCAAACTGTGGACAGGGGTAGATTCCTCATTTTTGCACAGAACACCAAGCTTCTCTGAGGCTGTAAGCCTTGTGGAGAATATAGCCCCCAGCTTGACCCCTTGAGTCTGTATAGCTTGGGGAGCAGGGAGAGGCTGAACCTGGACCTGAGAAGCAGACTTCTCTCAGTGCCGCCCTGCAGTAGCAGAGGTCAAGACATTCCCCTCCAGGATGGCATGGGTAGAGGCTTTCCAAGAACTCACAGAAATAGCTGGTCTTCGCTGGGGAAGAAGTAGGAGTAAATGAACCAGAGGCCTTACATCAGCAACGGAGGGGACAAGTCAGTAAATTTTAGGGTATAAATGCAAAGTAGGACTCACCAAATGTGAGTCCATAGACTGGTAGAGTCTTGGTATATTCAAGTTACAACAGGAAGACAGGTTTGGGCCTATTACGAAGAACAACTTTCTATAATTAACACAATCAAATTTACTAAATAAAATCTGCCTTAATAAGTTCCTTGCCACTGAGCATGTTCAACTAGACGTTGAGCGACCACGATTCCTGGATGCTTCAAAGAAAGGGTGGGATTCATGGGACGGATGAGTTCTGAGATCTCTTCCAACTCTATTCTGTGACATCTTAAAGATACAGCCAGAGAAAGCAAAGAAAAAACTGGATGAACACGGACACGTAACTCAAAGCTTGACTCCTGCCTGAAATTGAGCAACTGTTTAAAAGGAAGAAATGGGTAATCAGTGTATAATGAAATCATGCACATTTTTAGTTATTTAGGATGAGTTCTCAAACATAGGATGAGGCTTAATGCTTTCAGGGGCACTGAATTTGAGCAAGTTGTTTTCTCACTTGCTGAATATATTAAAGATCTACTGGGCTTCCCTGGTGGCGCAGTGCTTGAGAGTCCGCCTGCCGATGCAGGAGACGCGGGTTCGTGCCCCGTTTCGGGAAGATCCCACATGCTGCGGAGCGGCTGGGTCCGTGAGCCATGGCCGCTGAGCCTGCGCGTCCGGAGCCTGTGCTCCGCAAATCGGAGAGGCCACAACAGTGAGAGGCCCGCATAACGCAAGGAAAAAAAAAAAAAAAAGATCTACTGAAATGAGTTACATAAAGATCATAGTTACTCAAAATGGGTCTCTGTTATAGAGAGCACCCCTACAGCCTTTAAAAGTATTGGGGTGGAAAATTCCACAAAGGAGTAACCTTTACATTGCCATCTGCTGGCTACTGGCTACTGCTGTAAGTGACGGCAACATAATACACTCTCAAATCCTAATCAGATTCCAACTGGAAATAGGAATACTGATTGAATTTACAAATGATAGAAATCAGATGACTTCGCTAAGTACTCAAAAGCCAAATAAATACCAGAGTACTTTTACAAGTCTACTGGAGATCCGTCTGGTTATTGCCTTGATTAGGCGATGTCCTACTTGGACTTGTGAATCTTCCCAGTGGTGCATCCATGACCAGTACTGAAATAACCCTTTGAAATGAGGCATCCTAACAAGTCCTACACTGGAGGTTTATTCAGGTGTATCTTCAGCTCCCACAGATAGTTTCCTAAAAATAGTTTTAAATGTTTACCTTGGGAGAGCTGACTTACTCTATCACCTAGCAGTATAGTGACATTTGTTGTAGTCATTTCAAAAAATATATATACATATGGCAAGTGGAAGGCAGAATACATTAGGCCAAATTATCTCAAGTACATAAAAGCCATGAAGTTAAGCACAGAAGTTGTTCCAAATGTGCATATCTTAGTTTCACAGGTCTCAGGCTATGCCCTGAAGAACACTGGGGACCCTATGCTGGTGATTCACTCCTCTCCCAACAGAGGTAATGCTCCCTCTTCAGTACTTTCATAGAATCTTGTTCATATTGCATTATTACATGGTTGATGTCGTATTATTGTTATTTTGGTTCGTATCTGTTTCTGTACCAGACTGTAGTCGCCTTGAAGGCAAGCATCATATACAATTCACATTTTCTTTGTTTCTTTTTTTTTCTAGCATTCAACACATGTTTGGCATTAGGTAGGCCCCCAATAAATATTTATTGAGTTGAGGTCAAAAGACGGAAGAAAGGGAGGAAGAAAAGAAGCTTCCAAAGTCTCCAAAATCAGTATTTCTATTCTATTCCTGAAGTCTTAGCTCTAGACTCCAGTTTTCAAATGCACACCAGACTTTGCCATCTGAAAGGTTCAGC
>NW_006772326.1:886544-903304 GCF_000442215.2 Lipotes vexillifer
CATGTTCAGCAATTTCCAAATGGACCCTACTGTCTCTGTACCTCAAACTATTCTGCTTTTGCTCCTGTAATTAATTTCTCAGTTAAGACATAATTATCTGCCCAACCATCTGAGTCATCCTCTATTCCCCCATCTCCGTAATACCCACATTCAATAAGTCCTGTCAGTTACACTGAGAGAGACCTCTCAGTCGTATCTTCCTCTCTCCTCCCTCTCTCCCCCAATTACCTGCCTTAGTTCACATCCTCGTCACCTCTTGTGGTGTCTTAAGTAACTTCCTAACTGGCTCCTGTCCTCAGCTAGGTACTTCATCATCTATCCTCCATCTGCCACCGAAGTTATCCTCCATACAGATATGACATTATCATCTACTTTTAAACTTTCAATGGCTCCCCACTTTTTACAAGACAAGTCAACTATGGCATACAGAAGTCATCATAATCTTCCTAAACTTACTTTTTTAGATCTATATTCTTCAGGTATGTTCCATAAACCCTAACCATTCTGAGCTAATTGTCATTCTCCAACCACACCAACGATTCTCAATCCTGTGTGCCTCCCCACAGGTCATTCAGCAGACCTAGAATGCCCATCCAATCCCTACCTGCCTTGGCCACTCTCTGCCTACTGAACATTTTTTGTGACCCAGTTTAGATGTTACCTCCTCTGTGATGTCTATTCCAGAATATAAGCAACTGCAAATTTACCTGGTCAATGGCAAAATCCTCTGGCTTTATGCTCCTGTAGCACTTTTCTTAGGGCATTTAATGGGGGCTACAGCTAGCCCATATGAAGGCTCTGTGCAAATTAGGTATAAGTGCCCCCCCCACCCTGCCCCGGGCAGAGGCAGCTTTGTGTCAGGCTATAAGACTTGACAAGTGAAACATGGGCTGGATTTCACCTTGGTCAGGTTGGACCTGCCTCTTTGATCAGGTTCCCTCATGCAATGAAAAACCCTGTTCAGCTGTACATGGTGGCCCTGAGAACTTATCACAATGATTATGATTGCCTTTTTTTTTTTTTTTTTTGCGGTACGCGGGCCTCTCACTGTTGTGGCCTCTCCCGTTGCGGAGCACAGGCTCCGGACGCGCAGGCTCAGCGGCCATGGCTCACGGGCCCAGCCGCTCCGCGGCACGTGGGATCTTCCCGGACCGGGGCACGAACCCGCGTCCCCTGCATTGGCAGGTGGACTCTCAACCACTGCGCCACCAGGGAAGCCCTATGATTGCCTTTTTGATGTCACAGTCTTCACCACCAGCTGGTGAATTCCTAGAAGGCAGTTAGATCAATCAAAATCTGTACTCTCAGAACCTATGACATGTAAACATTGATAAGTGTTCTATGAATTGCTATTTTTTGGAATGAGAAGATATTCCAAAAATCATCAAAGAAACATCTGTGAAGTATATAAATGTGTACATAAGTATTCTTAGGTGTATAGTCTTGGGCAAGTAATTTGACTTCCTTATGCCCTAGTTTCCTCATCTATGAATTGGGGATAATAATAGTACGTACCTCAGGACTGTTGTGAGGATCTGATGAGATAATATCTGTAGAGTGCTTAGAAGAGTGCCCAGTTCAGAGTATGCTTTATGTAAGTATTGGCTGTTATCAGTAACATAGGATAAAGAAAGGATTCTCAGATGAATCTTTTTAAATTTGACAACAAGACCATTTTGGAGGAAGAATCTTTCTGCCTTGATTTAAAAAAATCTAGAGACAGACGTTACAGTTTGTATAAAGATATTACCATTAATATTAAATGACTGAAGATGTTCTACTTAAGACATAGAATCATAACATTTCAGAATTCAGAAGGCATTTAGAGGTCCTCTAAACTGCTTTTCTTATAGATTTAAGAATTGGGTCAAGTGACCTTTCCGTGGGTTCTAGTGTTTCTCCATCTGGCCCTTACCAAATATCCAGCTTTAGTGCCTCATCTCCCCCCATCCCTAGCCCCCAGTATTCTCCCTTCCACTCATCAGCCCTCAGTCTCGGGCACCACCAGCCTCTCCCAGAATGCACTTGCACAACTCTTTTGCCTCTGCCTGTGACAGCCCTCCTTCCTGTGCCTTGCTCCCGTCTCGGCTGATTAAACCACCTCATGCACATCCTTCAAGGCCCAGTTCGATTACTGCATCTTCTCTGGTGAAGACTTCCCCTAATTCTTCAGCCAAAATTAGCTGCTTCCTCCTCTGTGTTCCCAGAGCTCGCTGTGTGTTCATACCTCTATTTAGCACTTATCAGAGCAAGGGCTCTGGATCTCACCTGCCTAGGATTAAAGCCCAGCTCTGTCCCTTGCTACCTGTGTTTCCTTTGCTCCTCTGTGTCCCAGTTGCTTTATCTATCAAGTGGGAACAATAGTATATTCATTCATTCAACAGTTATCGCCTACCTATTGTGTATCAGATGTTCCAGGACCTGGAGTTATATGGTGAATAGGACACAAAGTCCTTGCTCTCATGAACTTATATTTATTGAGAGTCAAACAATTAAAATCCAATATAATCAAGTATTATCATTATTTTAGGTGCCATGGAAAAATATGCAGCAGAGCAGAAGACTCAAGAGTGCTGGGTAGCTCTTGTTTTAGAGGGAGGAGTCAGGAAACGTTTCTTAGAGGGGGTGACATTTGATCAGACATGGGGGAGACGAAGGAACAAGCCACACAGAAATCTGGCAGGAGTGCACCTAGGCAGAGCAAACTTCATGTGCAAAGGCCCTGAGGCAGGAAGGGTAACCTTGGAGGTAGGGGACAGAAAGGCTAACAGGGCTACTGCCAAGTTGGTGAAGCAGAAAGTGCAGGAAATGAGGCACTCCTTATTCTTAGCACCAAGACTTTCAGATTTTTCTCTCTTAAAGGTTTTCCCAATCCATTTTCCCTTCTCTTCGTCCTTGATCTTGTTTATCCCTGATTTCTCTCCTTGCTGTCAACTCCCCTCAAAGCTCTGCTCCACTCTCCTGACAGGATGATCTAAAGATCTAACTCGGACTCTGTTGTCCTCCGCTTTATACTTTTCCACAGACTGACTCAACGCGGCCTATGGAGTAAGTCTCAGATGCCTTAACATGAAGGACAAAGTCGTCTAGACCTACCCCCTGCCTTCCTCTCCACTCCCTACCTTGCATATACACTCCAGCCACACCAAAGTACTAGTTCCCCAGATAACGTATCTCTGGTCTCTCTGCCTTGTCTGACGTTGTCTCCTTTCCCTAAAAATCATCCCCTCCTCCACGTCTGTGCTTGTCCAGCTCTATAGTCAGACCCAGTGCCGGAGTTACTTCTCCTGTGTACTCTCATTCCAACCTGGGAATTACCAGGAATTATTAAGATGATCTGTTTATATATAGCTGCCTCTCTAGTTAGCTCCTAATTTTCTCAAGGGCACGGACCTGGTTCTTAATCATGTTTTGCACGCAGTGCATGATCCGAGTTCTGGCCAAGAGCAGCTACGCAAGGACTGGGTTCACGTCCTTTTTCTCATCACTGCCAGGTAAGAACTCACTCCCCAAATCTGTCCTGTTGTCCCAGGCCCACAACACACTGCTGCCCTGTGAGATTCTGTTCAGGTGAATGGGTTTCAAAAGATGCCTGATATTTTCCAAGATTCTTTAATCAGATTCATCCATAAAATCCAAAAAGAAGACAAAATGTACAGCTCAGAGGCATAGACAGCCATATCTCTACCTGAGGAAAACAGGGAACAAGAGAATTTGTCCTATGACTTTAGAGTTTTAACTATTAGGTTTTGAAAGAAAATCATATACTTGAAGAAGCAGGCTTAGTTTGAATTAACCCATTTCCAGTGTTCGACCTCTCATTATCTTAACTGAAAGATCACCTGCCAAGTGTAATTTCTATATCTTTATTACACTTTTCTTGATACTTAGAAAAGTTTTCTTGATAATCAGAAAGGTAGTATGGGAGTTGAGAATAGATGCTAAGTCAATTCTTTTTCAAATTAACATTATTTTCTTCACTCAAGCATCCTTTTACAGTAAGTTCAAAGTCCTAGATTCCATTAGAAAAAATTTTTCCTATGCACTCACATAAGTGATTTTTTATAGTTCTGTGCCCTAATCACCTAAAAAAATGTAACCTGGAGCTGAGACGAATCACGGCAAACTCTTCCAAAAGTTTAGTTGTAGAAAAGCCACTGTCATGGAATCTAAACTATGATACAAATGAACTTATCTATGAGACAGACTCACGGACATAGAGAACAGACTTGTGGTTGCCAAGGGGGAGGGGGGTTGGGGGAGGGATGTTTTGGGAGTTTGGGATTAGCAGATGCAAACTATTATATACAGAATGGATAAACAACAAGGTCCTACTGTATAGCACAGGGAACTACATTCAAGATCCTGTGATAAACCATAATGGAAAAGAACATGAAAAAGAATGTATATACGTATATATGTACGTATAACCGAACCACTTTGCGGTACAGCAGAAATTAACACAACACTGTAAATCAACTACACTTGAATAAATTTTTAAAAAAACAAAAGAAAAGCCACTGTCTACCCAACAGAGAAACCGAAGGTTTACTTAATACATCCCCGGGACAAAGCTGCAAAATGTGGAGTCCATTCTCTTCACAGCAGAGAAGACAGTAAACCTCCCTGAATTGTTTCTACCTTCTTTTCCTCCCCCCAAAACACTTCTCCATTGTTTGACCTTGACCTCCCCTTGACTGAATTTCCCTTACCTCGCAGATGAGACACAAGGTCCATCATGATCACCTAGAACACGCCTTCCCTTTAAGACCTCCATGCACTTGAACATCCTGAGCTCTTCACTTGGAAGGCATTTTCCTCTCTCGCTGGCCTGATGAAAGCTTACGCATTCTGCAGGAATGAATTCGGACATCACATGCTCAGCTCCTGGCTCCTTTCCTCCTCCAGACAGGGAAAAGTGTGGCCTTCCTTGTGTTCTCTGCCAGTCCTAGACTTTCTAACCTCATTTGCCTGAGTGTGATGGATATCTGTTTCCTAGACTGTAAGCTACCTGAGGGCAGGGACCATGTTTACTCCTCTTTGTATGCTCCCGTGACTGACTTGAGTGTCTGTGTTTGTTGACTGACTGTGTGCTGAAGGCAGAGAACATGTTCTCCTGCATATGGGAGAACAACTCCCCATCCACTAAGGTTCAGGGGAATGTAACCAAGTTCATCCCAGGTTGGCAAATGGAGAAAGCTGGCTAAAAAACTGCAGCAAAAGAAGCCCTGATCTGACAATACCTCTTCCAGAGACCCAGCTGAAGGATGAAAAGCATTTTCACTATACTCTCAATCCCCAAAGTGTCTTCCTCACGACACCCATCCTGCTCATTAGGGACATTTAAGTTAAATGAGTTTAATCCAAAACAAAATGCTTTATTGAACATCATTCCTTTCCACTTCACCACAATGATTGAAAAGATTTCTATTGGTGCAAGCATTTAAACGTCAGAAATAAAGATAGAGGATAACGGCAAATGGTTTGTTTACGTGCCTTTACACCACTGTGTAAGGAAGACAAAGCACAGTTTACATTTATACCATGTAAATCGCTCTAGAACCAGATGTGGCTTACAAGGTACCTTGTAACTCATCTCCTCTAAGCTATAAAGCCTTTTTTTTTTTTTCCTTGCAAAAGTTTGAGAAACTTACTGCTGTTTTCTATCAGCAGATACGACAGATGGCTGGCACATGCCTGCTATGCTAAATGAAATGGGTCCTCTGCAGAATTACTCTTTGATTCCCTTGTGGCATGTCCACAACACCACAATGCAAAATACTACAGCATAGCAGAATCTAAACACTAAAGGTTTAAAGCTGTGGTTTGGTTTTTTTTTTGTAGGAAATGGATTTATTCGAGTGGAATAAAATGCATCAAATATATTTAAAAAAAAATGGGAGGTTTGTTAAAGCTGTGCTTTTGATATAAGTACCTTCTTTTAAAAAAGTCATGCTCACAGTATGTAAACATATGCACATTCCCACTTTGAAACCATGGAACAGGGGTCAAAAAACGACTCCATTTCATGACATAAAACCACTGCAAAGGTATGATGGCAAACCCCAGGAGTACAAAGGTATGCTACTACTCGGCTGTAACTACCAACACAATCATAACTCCATTAGGAAAAAATGTGGACAGTACACATTAAGGGATTTAAATAATAATAATAAGTGTTACCATAACTTCAGAGTTGGGAGGAGGTGTTTAAGGGCATTTGGCAGTTCTTTTGAAGACAGAGAGGAAGTACTTGAATGAAAATTCACTCTCAATTGTTTTTCTTTGATTTTTGTCAAGGGGAGAAAGGAAGGAAAAAACCATTTCAATACAGGTCTCCTTAACTCAACCAGTCCAAGGGGAAATTTGAGACCTCAAACTGCAGCTAGTTTAAGAGGGCCAGTGTTACATCATATCAAACACAACGTTGCAAAAACAAGCTATCTGGAGCTTTAGGGGTATTTGAATGACGAAACTAGATTATCCAGTTGATCTTACACATACATGTCAGTAGAGTGATTCTATTTTTTTAAAAATTAGCAAAACTGTGTCAAATGTCTGCAAAATGGCCTGTTTCTAACTTTTCTTTTTTCCAGTGGTACTTTCCTCATTTTAAAACTGAATTTGGATACAGATACACACATGTATACTGTGGACAATTGACTTTATTGGGTTAAACTGCAGAAACGTGCTCCTTTGTTCGATGTGTGATCATTGAAAACAGAAAATATTAGATATACTGAAGATACAGTGTAGAAAGTGAAATATTTTCCAACACGTCAGGTTAGTTTAAATGTGTTCATAAACTTTACTAGCTACCTATCAATTAAAGACAACTTCTTCAATTATTGAAAAGTGCCAGAAGTAACAAGAACAACCATTGTAAAGCAATTATACTCCAATACAGAAGTAAAATAAAAAAAGAAATAACAACAATAATAATACAAAATCAAGTATAAGGAAAGCCTGAGAACTTTGCCTGGATAGTTGTGTCTTTGTGAATGATTCCAGTCAGTAGCACCCAAATTCAGCTTTTTTAAAAACGTGAAGTGTAGTGTATTTACAATATTGTGGGGAGACCTTCAACATGGTGGAGGAGTAGGATGTGGAGATCACCTTCCTCCCCATAGATACATCAGAAATACATCTACATGTGGAAAACTCCTACAGAACACCTTCTGAATGCTGGCAGAAGAACTCAGACTTCCCCAAAGGCAAGAAACTCCCCAGTACCTGGGTAGGGCAAAAGAAAAAAGGAAAAACAGAGAAAAAGAATAGGGACGGGAGCTGCACCAGTGGGAGGGAGCCGTGCAGGAGGAAAAGTTTCCACACACTAGGAGGCCCCCTTCTCGGGTGGAGACTGCGGGGGGTGGAGGGGGAAAGCTTCAAAGTCACGGAGGGGAGCGCAGCAACAGGGGCGCGGAGGGCAAAGCGGAGAAATTCCCGCACAGAGGATCGGTGCCGACCGGCACTCACCAGCCCGAGAGGCTTTTCTGCTCACCCGCCAGGTGAGCAGGTGGGGGCTGGGAGCTGAAGCTCGGGCTTCAGAGGTCAGATCCCAGGGAGAGGACTGGGGTTGAATGCGTGAACGGGCGGGGGCTGGGAGCTGAGGCTCCGGCTTCGGTCGGAGCGCAGGGAGAGGACTGGGGTTGGCGGCGTGCACACAGCCTTAAGGGGCTAGTGCGCCACGGCTAGCCGGGAGGGAGTCTGGGAAAAAGTCTGGACCTGACGAAGAGGCAAGAGACCATTGTTTCAGAGTCCACTATGCGACGAGAAGGGATTCAGAGCACCACCTAAAGGAGCTCCAGAGACGGCCACGAGCTGCGGCTATCAGCGCGGACCCCAGATACGGGCATGAGATGCTAAGGCTGCTGCTGCCGCCAGCAAGAAACCTGTGTGCAAGCACAGGTCACTGTCCACACCTCCCCTCCCGGGAGCCTGTGCAGCCCGCCACTGCTAGGGTCCCGTGATACAGGGACAACTTCCCCGGGAGAACACACAGCTTGCCTCAGGCTGGTGCAACGTCATGCCGGCCTCTGCCGCCGCAGGCTTGCCCTGCGTCCGTACCCCTCCCTCCCCCCGGCCTGAGTGAACCAGGGCCCCTGAATCAGCTGCTCCTTTAACCCCTTCCTGTCTGAGTGAAGAACAGATGCCCTCAGGCGACCTACACGCAGAGGCGGGGCCAAATCCAAAGCTGAATCCCAGGAGCTGTGCGAACAAAGAAGAGAAAGGGAAATATCTCCCAGCAGCCTCAGGAGCAGCGGATTAAAGCTCCACAATCAACTTGATGTACCCTGCATCTCTGGAATACCTGAACAGACAACAAATCAGCCCCAAATTGAGGCAGCAGACTTGGGGAGCAACTGTAGACTTGGGGTTTGCTTTCTGCATCTAATTTGTTTCTGGTGTTATGTTTATCTTAGTTTAGTATTTAGACTTTATTATCATTGGTAGATTAGTTTACTGATTTGGTTGCTCTCCTTTTTTTGTTTTACATATAGATATATATTTTTTTTTCCTTTTCTCTTTGTGTGAGTGTCTATGGGTATGCTTCTTTGTGTGATTTTGTCTGTATAGCTTTGATTTTACCATTTGGCCTAGGTTTCTGTCTGTCATTTCTGTTTTTTTTTTAGTATAGTTTTTAGCACTTGTTATCATTGGTGGATTTTTTGTTAGTTTGACTGCTCTCTTCTTTCTTTTTTTATTACTTTTTAATTTTTTTATTTTTAACAATTTTTAATTTTAATAACTTTATTTTATTTATTTTCTTTCTTTCTTTTTTTCTCCCTTTTCTGCTGAGCTGTGTGGCTGACTGGGTCTTGGTGCTCTGGCCGGGTGTCAGGCCTGTGCCTCTGAGGTGGGAGAGCTGAGTTTAGGACACTGGTCCACAAGAGACCTCCCAGCTCCATGTAATATCAAACGGCGAAAATCTCCCAGAGATCTCCATCTCAAAACCAAGACCCAGCTCCACTCAACGACCAGCAAGCTAAAGTGCTGGACAATCTATGCCAAACAACTAGCAAGACAGGAACACAACCCCACCCATTAGCAGAGAGGCTGCCTAAAATCATAATAAGGTCACAGACACCCCAAAACACACCACCAGATGCGGTCCTGCCCACCAGAATGACAAGATCCAGCCCCATCCACCAGAACACAGGCACCAGTCCCCTCCACCAGGAAGCCTACACAACCCACTGAACCAATGTAAGCCACTGGGGGAAGACACCAAAAAAACCGGAAACTACGAACCTGCAGCTGGCGAAAAGGAGACCCCAAACACAGTAAGATAAGCAAAATGAGAAGACAGAAAAACACACAGCAGATGAAGGAGCAAGGTAAAAACCCACCACACCTAACAAATGAAGAGGAAATAGTCTACCTGAAAAAGAATTCAGAGTAATGATAGATGATCCAAAATCTTGGAAATAGAATGGAGAAAATACAAGAAACATGTAACAAGGACCTAGAAGAACTAAAGAGCAAACAATGATGAACAACACAATAAATGAAATTTAAAATTCTCTAGAAGCAATCAATAGCAGAATAACTGAGGCAGAAGAACGGATAAGTGACCTAGAAGATAAAATAGTGGAAATAACTACTGCAGAGCAGAATAAAGAAAAAAGAATGAAAAGAATTGAGGACAGTCTCAGAGACTTCTGGGACAACATTAAATGCACCAACATTCGAATTATAGGGGTCCCAGAAGAAGAAGAGAAAAAGAAAGGGACTGAGAAAATATTTGAAGAGATTATAGTTGAAATCTTTCCGAATATGGGAAAGGAAATAGTTAATCAAGTCCAGGAAGCACAGAGAGTCCGATACAGGATAAATCCAAGGAGAACCTGGCCAAGACATATTAATCAAACTATCAAAAATTAAATACAAAGAAAACATATTAAAAGCAGCAAGGGAAAAACAACAAATAACACACAAGGGAATCCCCATAAGGTTAACAGCTGACCTTTCAGCAGAAACTCTGCGAGACAGAAGGGAGTGGCAGAACATATTTAAAGTGATGAAAGGGAAAAACCTACAACCAAGATTACTCTACCCAGCAAGGATCTCATTCAGATTTGTCTGAGAAATTAAAACCTTTACAGATGAGCAAAAGCTAAGAGAATTCAGCACTACCAAACCAGCTTTACAAAAATGCTAAAGGAACTTCTCAAGGCAGGAAACACAAAAGAAGGAAAAGACCTACAATAACAAACCCAAAACAATTAAGAAAATGGTAATAGGAATGTATATATTGATAATTACCTTAAATGTAAATGGATTAAATGCTCCAACCAAAAGACACAGACTGGCTGAATGGATACAAAAACAAGGCCCGTATACATCATGTCTGCAAGAGACCCACTTCAGACCTAGGGACACATACAGACTGAAAGTGAGGGGATGGAAAAAGATACTCCATGCAAATGGAAATCAAAAGAAAGCTGGAATAGCAATTCTCGTATCAGACAAAATAGACTTTAAAATAAAGACTATTAGAAGAGACAAAGAAGGACACTACATAATGATCAAGGGATCAATCCAAGAAGATATAACAACTGTAAATATTTACGCACCCAACATAGGAGTACCTCAATACATAAGGCAAATACTAACAGCCATAAAAGGGGTAATCGACAGTAACACAATCATAGTAGGGGACTTTAACACCCCACTTTCACCAATGGACAGATCACCCAAAATGAAAATAAATAAGGAAACAAAAGCTTTACATGATACATTAAACAAGATGGACTTAATTGATATTTATAGGACATTCCATCCAAAAACAACAGAATACACTTTCTTCTCAAGTGCTCATGCAACATTCTCCAAGAAAGATAATATCTTGGATCACAAATCAAGCCTTGGTATATTTAAGAAAATTGAAATCGTATCAAGTGTCTTTTCCTACCACAACGCCCTGAGACTAGACATCAATTACAGGAAAAAATCTGTAAAAAATTCAAACACATGGAGGCTAAACAATACACTACTAAATAACCAAGAGATCACTGAGGAAATCAAAAAATACCTAGAAACAAATGACAATGAAAACACGATGACCCAAAACCTATGGGAAGCAGCAAAAGCAGTTGTAAGAGGGAAGTTTATAGCAATACAATCCTACCTCAAGAAACAAGAAACATCTCAAATAAACAACCTAACGTTACACCTAAAGCAATTAGAGAAAGAAAAACAAAAAATACCCCCAAAGTTAGCAGTAGGAAAGAAATCATAAAGATCAGATCAGAAATAAATGAAAAAGAAATGAAGGAAATGATAGCAAAGATCAATAACACTAAAAGCTGGTTCTTTGAGAAGATAAACAAAATTGATAAACCATTAGCCAGACTCATCAAGAAAAGAAGGGAGAAGACTCAAATCAATAGAATTAGAAATGAAAAAGGAGAAGTAACAACTGACACTGCAGAAATGCAAAAGACTATGAGGGATTACTACAAGCAACTCTATGCCAATAAAATGGACAACCTGGAAGAAATGGACAGATTCTTAGAAATGCACAACCTTCTGAGACTGAACCAGGAAGAAATAGAAAATATAAACAGACCAATCACAAGCACTGAAATTGAGACTGTGATTAAAAATCTTCCAACAAACAAAAGCCCAGGACCAGATGGCTTCACAGGCGAATTCTATCAAACATTTAGAGAAGAGCTAACACCTATCCTTCTCAAACTCTTCCAAAATATAGCAGAGGGAGGAACACTCCCAAACTCATTCTATGAGGCCACCATCACCCTGATACAAAAACCAGACAAAGATGTCACAAAGAAAGAAAACTACAGGGCAATATCACTGATGAACATATATGCAAAAATCCTCAACAAAACACTCACAAACAGAAGCCAACAGCACATTACAAGGATCATAAACCATGATCAAGTGGGGTTTATCCCATGAATGCAAGGATTCTTCAATATATGGAAATCAATCAGTGTGATACACCATATTAACAAACACGGATTAAAAACATTATGATCACTCAATAGATGCAGAAAAACCTTTCGACAAAATTTAATACCCATTTATGATAAAAATCCTCCAGAACGTAGGTATAGAGGGAACTTACCTCAACATAATAAAGGCCATATATGACAACCCCACAGCCAACATTGTTCTTAATGGTGAAAAAAATGAAACTATTTCCACTAAGATCAGGAACAAGACAAGGTGCCCATTCTCACCACTACTATTCAACAAAGTTTTGGAAGTTTTAGTCGCAGCAATCAGAGAAGAAAAAGAAATAAAAGTAATCCAAATCAGATAAGAAGAAGTAAAGCTGTCACTGTTTGCAGATGACATGATACTATACACAGAGAATCCTAAAGATGCTACCAGAAAACTACTAGAGCTAATCAATGAATATGGAAAAGTAGCAGGATACAAAATTAATTCACAGAAATCTCTTGCATTCCTACACACTAATGATTAAAAATCTGAAAGAGAAATTAAGGAAACATTTCCATTTACCACTGCAACAAAAAGAATAAAATATCTAGGAATAAACCTACCTAAGGAGACAAAAGACCTGTATGCAGAAAACTATAAGACACTGATGATAGAAATTAAAGATGATACAAACAGATGAAGAGATATACCATGTTCTTGGATTGGAAGAATCAACATTGTGAAAATGACTCTACTACCCAAAGCAATCTACAGATTCAATGCAATCCCTATCAAAGTAGCAATGGCATTTTTCACAGAACTATAACAAAAAATTGCACAGTTTGTATGCAAACACAAAAGACCCCGAATAGCCAAAGCAAACTTGAGCAAGAAAAACAGCTGGAGGAATCAGGTTCCCTGACTTCACATTATACTACAAAGCTACAGTAATCAAGACAGTATGGTACTGGCACAAAAACAGAAATATAGGTCAATGGAACAGGATAGAAAGCCCAGAGATAAACCCATGCACATATGGTCACCTTATCTTTGATAAAGGAGGCAAGAATATACAATGGAGAAAAGACAGCCTCTTCAATAAGTGGTGCTGGGAAAACTGGACAGCTACATGTAAAAGAATGAAATTAGAACACTCCCTAACACCATACACAAAAATAAACTCAAAATGCATTAAAGACCTAAATATAAGGCCAGACACTTTAAAACTCTTAGAGGAAAACATAGGAAGAACACTCTATGACATAAATCACAGCAAGATCCTTTTTGCCACACCTCCTAGAGCAATGGAAATAAAAACAAAAATAAACAAATGGGACCTAATGTAACTTAAAAGCTTTTGCACAGCAAAGGAAACCATAAACGAGATGAAAAGACTTCAGAATGGGAGAAAATATTTGCAAATGAAGCAACTGACAAAGGATTAATCTCCAAAATTTATAAGCAGCTCATGCAGCTCAATATCAAAAAAACCAACAACCCAATCAAAAAATGTGAAGAAGACCTAAATAGACACTTCTGCAAAGAAGATATACAGATTGCCAACAAACACATGAAAGGATGCTCAACATCACTAATCATTAGAGAAATGCAAATCAAAACTACAATGAGGTATCACCTCACACCGGTCAGAACGGCCATCATCAAAAAATCTACAAACAATAAATGCTGGATTGGGTGTGGAGAAAAGGGAACCCTCTTGCCCTGTTGGTGGGAATGTCAATTGATATAGCCACTATGGAGAACAGTATGGAGATTCCTTAAAAACTAAAAATAGAACTACCATATGACCCAGCAATCCCACTACTGGGCCTTTACCCTGAGAAAACCATAATTCAAAAAGAGTCATGTACCACAATGTTCATTGCAGCTCTGTTTACAATAGCCGGGACATGGAAACAACCTAACTGTCCATCGACAGAAGAATGGATAAAGAAGATGTGGCAGATATATACAATGGAATATTACTCAGCTATAAAAAGAAATGAAACTGAGTTATTTGTACTGAGGTGGATGGACCTAGGGTCTGTCATACATAGTGAAGTAAGTCTGAAAGAGAAAAACAAATACCATATGCTAACACATATATATGGAATCTTAAAAAAAAATGGTTCTGAGGAAACTGGAGCAGGACAGGAATAAAGACACAGACATAGAGAATGGACTTGAGGACATGGGGAGGGGGAAGGGAAAGCTGGGATGGAGTGAGAGAGTTGCATGGACATATATACACTACCAAATGTAAAACAGATAGCTAGTGGGAAGCAGCCACATAGCACAGGGAGATCAGCTCAGTGCTTTGTGACCACCTAGAGCGGTGGGATAGGGAGGGTGGGAGGGAGACGCAAGAGGGAGGAGATATGGGGATGTTTGTTTAGCTGATTCACTCTGTTATAAAGCAGAAACTAACACACCATTGTAAAGCAATTATACTCCAATAAAGCTGTTTAAAAAAATAAAATACTGTAGTGCACACTTAAAAAAAACAACATAGTGTTAGTTTTAGGTGTACAGCAAAGTGGTTCAGATATATAGATTCTTTTTCAGATTCTTTTCCATTATAGGTTATTACAAGATATTGAATATAGTTCCCTGTGCTATACAGTAGGTCCTTGTCGTTTGTCTCAAATTTAGGGGAAAATTAGAATAAGGAATGCCTCATTGAAAAATATCAACTATTGTAAGTTATGTACAGCAATAAAGAGTATTTTCACTTTAATTACCAAAAATCCTTTAAGCCTCAACCTCTGTAGTAGAAATTCTTCTCTAAACGGCTTGAGATGCGCCACACCTAGAGAAGCCCACATGCCACAACAAAGAAGAATCCACACGCCACATCGAAGACCCAGTGCAGCCAAAAAAAAAGTCTTAGAAGGAGCATGTCAGAAAATGAATATTTTAAATTGCAGATAAAGTAGAGACAGGGTTTTCCATGGAAAATGAGGATTACAGGGAGAGGAAGAGGCCAAGGAATCAGATTTCAGGCAGGAAAGCTTTGCAAAGCAGATTTTTGAAGATTTCATAAGAAACTGGTAGGTAAGAATAAGGTAAACATTAGCAAATTTGGGCTACATAGGTTACAATTGGCCATGAAATCAAATTCTTTTACCATTTTGTGAGTGATATGTAGTGGATAAATGATACTGGATAATAAATGAAATAAACTATTTACAATACAGAACATGGTACAATTTTAAACTCTAAAGTACAACTTTTTACACATGTTTAATGTAAAATAATTTTTAAAATTACAAACCAATACACATTCACTGTGGAAAAACCAAAACAATACATGTAGATATAACTAATGTGAACACCTTGGAGGATTAGACCTTTATCAGACATGTTTTCCTATGTCTCCCCACATATTTTGTAATGGAACCAAACAGAATATACTGTTGTAGACGACTGACTTAATTTGTCATGAACATCCTTCCACAGCATTGAGTAGATGTCTAGAATATTCTTACTAATGCTTCTTGCCACTATCACGGACCTCTAGGTTCTGCCGTTTTTCACTTTTATAAATAGCATGACCAAGAACAGGCTTGCACCAAAAACTTTATTCATATCCATGATTATTCCCTCAGGAGGAATCTCTGGAAGTAAAATTTCCTAGTCAACGGATCTATGTCAAGCCTTTTGCCATCAAAGTCAAATTGCCCTGCAGAAAGGCTAACTTACGCATCAGCTACAAATAAGTATGCATAATTCTCCACATACTAAAAACACTTTTAAAAAACTTGACCAATGTGATGTGAGGAAATGATTCTCACTGTACTTTTTATTTGCATTTGTTTGAAGTAGAACATGAAAGTTATTTTAAATGGCTCCAAGAACCCCTTGGGTTACTGGACAATACTTTATTGGAAGTAGATAACACCTACTGCCTCTGCTAGATCTTAATCCTGAAGTTATTTTAACTTTTCCCACATGTTTCCAAAACAGTTAAATATTAAGTTTAAAATTTCATTAATCAGCTATGTATTTTGCTTGTGTTGAAATCCCTAAATGTTTGATATTCTTTTGAATGAAATAACTAGATAATGCAGTGAACTTTTCATTTTCCATGTAGATATTTTGATGTGGTTTGGCTTTAGCCAAAGATGCCTTTCAAAATACTTAATTGACATTGAAGTCATTTTTCCCATATTCAAAATATCCATGCATTTCAAACATTATGGTGCTGGAATCACAGAACTTTATTGGCATTAGTCAAATTTAAATAATATTTTAAAACATCGTGCTGTTTGGCATTGTGTAGATCCTTTCCCCCTTCCCAGTACGCCACACTGCTCCAAAAAAAACATACCAGATTTCACACAGTTACCTGTGGTAACCTATCTGGAGCAGACTGGACATAGAGAGTAAGATAACTGAGGTGCTAATATTGGCCTGCATAATCCACATGGGTAATCAACACCTAAACAAGAGAGGGAAAGATTCTAGAAGCTTCATCTCCATGCCAGTTCTACCATCTTCTCTAATCCCCTACAAGAAATAGTCCTGAGATTGTTTGATATGCAATCCATTTTGTACTCAACAATATGCCAACGTTTGCAAAGAGGAGAGAGCGTGGAACTTAAGTCTTTGCTTCAAATTCCATTCTTCAAAAGACAAACTCAGAGGAAAAATAAATAAATTGATCAATCAATCAGAGCTACTGACATTTTAAAAATATTGATCCCAGCTGACAAGTGGTCAAACACAATAGATTCAGGTGAAAAAGAAAAGGAGATAATAAAAGGTCATTCACTGATTTATTACTGATTTCATAATATTTCAAAATTAGTTGTCCATAAAGTATCTATGAAGAGGAAACTGTAGGG
>NW_006772326.1:903314-915345 GCF_000442215.2 Lipotes vexillifer
GAAACGGTAGGGAAAAAAAAAAAAAGAGGAATACTCTCCCTATAGAGCAACAGGAGCCTCAGTGAACTTATCTGCAGAATGGGGGTATTAGAATAGATGACCTTCCTGTTAGGAACTTTGGTGGATCCAAAACATCTATTCCTTTATGACAATGGAAGTGTTGAAGGGTCTAGATTTGATCTGTTTTAGAAAGGAAAAATGAGAGAACAGACGTGAAGGAAAAAAGGCAGCTAAAATGGTCACGCCCATACTACAACAGGTAATTAGAGGGAATGCTAGTGGTGTCTCAATTCAAAATAGCTACTTTTTATAAAGTGTTTTCTGGATCACATTCTTTATGAAGATATACATTTAAACAGTTTTAGAATAAAAAGACCTGAAAATGTGACTTTAATTATAATTACAATGATTTTCATAAGTAGATACACTTTACCAACTAACGAGCAAAAGAATTTACTTACCATTTGTCCTCTAAATTCTCCAACTGCACAAAAGAAACTAAACTCACATGTTTATTCTCCCTTTCTTTCCCAAATTAGGTCATTTATGTAATACTGAACCACTACAAAAGGTAACATACAAAAGATGCTAATGTGCTAAGAAATAAAAGGAACACTTCATAAAAATATAGTGTAGTTTTCTTTTTCCATATGAAAGTATTTAAAAAACCGGTAGCTTGCAATATGTTACAAACATTCTTATATGACACTTTTTGAGTCTGTGAATTCTTGCCAGACATATATAGTGCTCACATCATTCCAGTGAATAACACTCAACATACCAATTTTTTTCAAAGACACAATGTCAAAAATACTTATCGACTTTAAAATTTGTTGTAAAGTGTAAACAATGTCACAGGTGGTTGGCCTATACTACAGAAAAAAGTCTTAAATATTAAGTTAAATTTCAATGTCGGTGAACACAGAAAAAAAAGTAATGTTGGTATTTGAGGTCATTATATTTCCAGCAGCCTGAAGACATTGAGATTTATCAAAATAATGATCTTAGGCACTTTGCCTACCCCTTTCTTTTGGGAATCTTTAATTTATGTGACATATTTAAATAAATGGGAGTTAACTCTTCATATGCTTTGGAAATTAGATGAGAAATCATTCTTAAAAATTGTAAAAAATGTAGCTGACTACACACTATATAGTATTATTTGTACCTGCCATCAGGTGCTGTAAATATTAAAGGGTAATTTTCTTCAACCTTTCTGGTTAACATAACTCACCTGCCCTTCAGCTTGCCAAGTGAAATTCATGGAATGGATATTGACAGGAATGGCTGGCATTCTCTGTTGTGCTCTTCTGAAATCATGTGTAAAAGGGGCCATTTTCCCCTCTGAAACAATCAAGATATCTTCTTCAAATCCTGGTTTTAAAAAAACAAATAAAACTATCAAACTAGCTGGACTTAAAAGCATCCAAATAAGAACTTGCACGCAAAAAGAACACCAAAGAATTAGTAATGGGTCATTTCTTTTCACAAGGCACCTGCCTTCGTACCAACTGTCATTCCTGTGGGCGATAAGAATGATGCCAAAGAAGCATGCTTTCAGGGAAAAAGAGTGGACGTGGAATTAACTGGTGCTAGCAAATGCTGGGTCCACCTAAAAACGCAGGATTGTAGAAACTAGCAACAGCATGATCAGAACACTAGATCAGCTTAGGTTTCTTGAGAGAGAAGTTTATACTCTTTTAGATGGAAAATAGCTAATTAAAAGGCGGAGCCCAACCTTCCTTGGAAATTAAGCTTTGAAAACATACTAAATGTACGCATCTCTCCTCCTTTAAGGGAAAAGCTGGACAGAGAGTGAAGACCCAGGCAGGGGAAGAAGCAGAAGCTCCATAGGCGCGAAACCTTACCTATGAGCACTCTCGCCTGGTGAGCATCGATCCACAGGTACAGGCTTTCCTCCGGCGGCTGCCCGACCTCCGCCCGCAGCACCAGCAGGCACGGGAGGATGCTCCAGAATCGGAGCGCGGCGGCAGGGAAGGCGCTTCTCCGGGCCATACTACTCCGGACCTCCTGGCTGGTGGCTCTCGCAGCTGAAACTCCTGCCGCACCTACCCAACCTGCAGCCGTTAAGCTGTCTCTCAGCCGGAGCCGTTCCCGCGTAGTCAGCTGGGCGTGTAGCCTCTCGGCTTTGATGCGAGTGAGCCCGGGTGAGCGCGAGGAGGAAGAGGAGAAGGGAGTGGAAGAACCGGCGAGAGCGGGGCAAGACGGGGCGGGGGGGGGGGGGGGCGGGGGGAAAAGCTTCGGAGCCACAAAGGAGAGGGCAGCAATAGGGGTGCAGAGGACAGAATAGAGAGATTCTGGCACGAAGGACCAGTGCTGAACAGCACTCACAAGCCTGAGAAACTTGTCTGCTCGCCTGCTGGGCAAGGTGGGTGCTGAGCTCTGAAGCTCAGGCTTCAGAAGTCAGACCCCAGGGAGATGGCTGGGGTTGGCTCCATAAGGACAGCCTGGAGGGAGCTAGTGTGCCACAGCTAGCTAGGAAGGAGAGCGGGAAGGGCCGGCGCAAGTACGGTGCGAACGAGGAGGCACTCGGCCCAGTCGGCCGCCACTGGGCGGCGCTGGGGAGACGCACGGGGGTGGGGCGGCACGGGACCCCTGAGGCCGCGTCCACGCCGCCGTGCGCCGCGTGGGAGCACGCACGAAAGGCGCACCTGGTGGAGGGAGATGCGGAGAAGGGCGCTCAAAGGCGCCTCTGGGACGTCCCTCGCTTCTGCCTCTGGCTAGACGAGGCATGAATGGAGGGAAGTGGGGTGAACTGACTTCACAGGGCTTGACTGAGCGCAGATGATGATGATAACTCCCATTTGTACTCCGGGGCTAAATGAAGGCGCATATTCCTCCACTTCTCCCTTTCCGCTACTGTCATTCCTCCTTCTGCAAACCCTATCCTCACGCATCCGCGCTAAGCTGACACGGCGCATTCCCATCCATTTAAAACCCAAGACTCGACCGTCCAGTGGTTCCCTAATGGCTGGCGCTCAGGTTGGCGGGGGCGTGGGGTTTCATTGCTCACTTGCCTGACACCATGGAGGATGCTTTTTAACAGCTGTGGAGGCTCTTCTCCCTGCTCACCGGAAGCACCTGGAAGAATTCCCTGAGCTCTGGATGACAGGCTTACCTGACCTGCTGGGGTTGGGATCCCAAAAGTTGTGAATATCTTCATAGTTGCCGGTATTTTAAGAAATTTGGAGGCGTGCCGCGCTGGTACTGAAATCGCAGGCGCTTTAGAGCAACACCAAGGATCTGGCCTTGCCTGTGGGAAGAGTAGTTGGCTGGCAGTGGGCTCCAGCCCAGCCACACCGACTCGACCCCAGCAGAGAGGATTTGTTTTGCCCCCTGCCTAATCCCTTGGATGAGCAATGAAAACGGAAGCAAAGGTTTTTTAAATTTTTTTAACTTAGATTTCAAACTCAGAAAAGAGTTGTTTACTTCTGTCTTTTTTAGCATCCGAATGCTGGACAAATGTCCCAAGGATTGAGCATCTGGGGCTGGGCGTGTTGTTTCACTCAGTCCCTTGCAAAAGTGGATACATCAAGAGGGGAGAGCAAACCGGCAACAACGGAAGAGAAGCGGAACACGTGCATGAATTCAGCTAAGCGTTGGGTCATGAGAAGTTACTAAAAAGAACAGAATATGTGTATTTCCAATTATGAAATATTTTCAACCGTGCAACTGTTGATCTTTGAAAAGAACTAGACGAAATCTACAATGGATTTGAACTTTGTGTTTTAATTGTAAAAGTACTTTAAAGTGCTTGCTTAAACCTCACGTCTTTTAAATAGGTACTATTATTATTCCCATTTTATTGATGGGGAAACAAGGCTCAAAAAGATCCAGTAAGTTAGTTGACTGTGGTTACCCAGTGGTAACTATGGTTACTTACCGGGTCAGAGGCAGAGTCAGGGTTCAAATTTCCAGTCACTCTGGTTTCAGAGCCTATTCTCTTAACCACTATACCTCCACTGATAAGTAAATCATAATTAAGTCTGTTTGCATCCAAAGCTTCACAGCCATTCTTCTTTACAATAACATTTACCTCTTTTCAAAGATTTCATGAGTTTTTATTTCAGTGAATATTCATTTATGTAATGTATTCATATACATTCCGAAACCCTTAAAGCACTTTAGCATTGTAATGCCAGTTGTCCCCCAGTTAAAGATAATACTTTTGCAACACAATGGACATTTTCCTTTACTCCAGAAAGTTGTCGTTTTAATTGGAAATATATTTTTCCCTCAGTAGTGTTCAAACCCCTACGGCTCTTGATGCAAGGACGCCCTCTACAGGTTGTTCTAATCAAATACTAACTGAGAAATAGCCTTCATAAAATTTACTTTTTATGTAGAGAAAAAGAGGGACTAAATTCTCTCCTAATTCACCTTCCTCTGAGTGAGGTCTTTCTGCAACAGTTGAATTTGGTGTTGGTGATACTGGTAGTATATCGTGCTGTAAGGAATTTTTCTTTCCAGAACAACGGGTCTCTGTTCGCTTCTCCCCAGCAGTGGACGCTTAGAAAAATTACATTTTATGATAGAGAAAAGTGTTATTTAAAAATATTGGATTTGGGCTCTTTTGGTTTTTAAAGGGAAGGAAGGAACCAGTCAGCTATTTTCAAGAGTAATATGGTGTATCTTTGGGGGGAAGGTCCATCTAAGAGTTGAATCAGGCTGGACTCTCCCTTCTATTGTTAAAGAGCAAAGAGCCTTTTTAATTCAGAAAAAAGTCATGTTTTAAAATTTCTCTGCTCAAACAGAAATGCAACAATATTTGCACATGATAAAATGTTGGAAATAATATGCTAGGAGGTGTTGTGAGTTAATTTCATTTAGTTGAAAATCCTACCATTTATTTTTCCAGTCCATTATCCTTCCTTTCCTTGTGTAATTAATTCTTGTGAATTACATTTGCAGGCAACTTCATGTATTTGTTCATTAACTCATTCACTCATTCAACAAATATTTATTAAACACCCATTTTGTGCAAGACACTGTCCTAGAAACAACAGGAAAGACAAAGCCAGTGAAAAATATCACGAAACTACATGAGAAACAAAACACGATCCCAGCCCTTGAAGACCACTGGAGCTATTTAAATGAATAAGATAAGTACCCAGGTAACCGTAATTCAAGGCAGAATACAATGATTGTTGACAAAAGGACTGGAAATTCAAAGGAGAAATCTCATATCTGGGACTCTGAAAGTTTTATAGTTCATTCATTCATTCATTAAAAAAAACACTGACTGTGTGTCTGATGTATGCACTGTACAGGTACAGGGGATAGGAAGGCAAGTAAAAAGACAGCCCCTGCTCTTGAACTCTCAGTCTAACAGGGGAGATTGTTAAGAATGAACAATAAAGAAGAATGAATGCCAGGACGGGGATGTGCACAGGGTATTTTGGGACTGGGAGAAAAGTCCCCTAATGCAGACTGGGTTCTGGTAAGAATTCCTACGGGCCAGGGTACTTGAGTAAGCAGTTCTGAAGGTTAAAGGGGAATTGAACATGCAAGGGAGAGAGACAAGGGATGTCCAGCAATAGTGAGAACAGAGATGAGAGAAGGAATGGTACCATCCAGGACCTGAATGTACTGATCTGCAATGTGATGAGCCTGGAGTGGGGGAGAGAGGGATGGATGAAGCCAAAAAGGGAAGTAGGAGTTGGTTATGGAAATTGTGCTGAGAAGAATTCTCAATAATTTATGGAGAGACACTGTCCTCAAGGAGGTGGAGCATAACTCCCCACTCTTTTTTTTTTTTAACATCTTTATTGGAGTATAATTGCTTTACAATGGTGTGTTAGTTTCTGCTTTACAACAAAATGAATCAGTTATATATATACATATGTTCCCATATCTCTTCCCTCTTGCGTCTCCCTCCCTCCCACCCTCCCTATCCCATCCCTCCAGGCGGTCACAAAGCACCCAGCTGATCTCCCTGTGCTATGTGGCTGCTTCCCACTAGCTATCTATCTTACGTTTGGTAGTGTATATATGTCCATGCCTCTCTCTCGCTTTGTCACAGCTTACCTTTCCCCCTCCCCATATCCTAAAGTCCATTCTCTAGTAGGTCTCTGTCTTTATTCCTGTCTTACCCCTAGGTTCTTCATGACATTTTTTTTTCTTAAATTCCATATATATATGTGTTAGCATACGGTATTTGTTTTTCTCTTTCTGACTTACTTCACTCTGTATGACAGACTCTAGGTCTATCCACCTCATTACAAATAGCTCAATTTTGTTTCTTTTTATGGCTGTCCCCACTCTTAAGTGTAGGCTATGCATAGTGACTTCCTTTCATAGCGTTCCATATGGAAAGAGGTAAAAGGAGTAACTTTACCGCAGAGAGACCTAACAGACATGGGTGATCTTGTCCAGGTGATCAAGGTCAACATCAACAGTGATAAGTCATGTTGATAATATGTACCCTGGATATGATGTGATGAGAATGGTAACTTCACCTCTGTGGTCTTCTCTTAAAAACCCATAACTTCTTTCTAATCATGAGAAGAATATCAGAAAAACACAACTGAAGGACATTCTACAAAATACCTAACCAGTAATCCTTAAAACTGTCAAGGTCATCACAAACAAGGAAAGTCTGAGAAATGGTCACAGCCAGGAGGAGCCCAAGGACACACGACAAGTAAATGTAATGAGGTATCCTGGGTGGGATTCTGGAACAGAAAAAGGACATCGGATAAAAACTAAGGAAATCTGAATAAACTATTAATAATAATGTATCAATATTGGCTCATTAACTGTGACAAATATACCATATTAATGTAAAATGTTAATTGAAGGAAAACTGGGTGCGGGATTTATGGAACTCTCTGTGCTATCATTGCCATTTTTCTGTAAATGTAAAACTGTTCGAAAAAATAAAGTTTATTTTAAAAAATTAAAAAGTAAAGTTTATTTTAAAAATAAATGGTAGACCTAGATACATTCAAAAATACTAAAATACTACAAAAAGATGCTCAACATCACTCATTATTAGAGAAATGCAACAAAACTACAATGAGGTATCACCTCACACTGGTCAGAATGTCTATCATCAAAAAATCTACAAACAATAAATGCTGGAGAGGGCATGGAGAAAAGGGAACCCTCTCACGATGCTAGTGGGAATGTAAATTGGTACAGCCATTATGGAGAACAGTATGGAGGTTCCTTATAAAACTAAATATAGAATTACCATGTGATCCAGCAATCCTTCTCCTGGGCATATATCTGGAAAAAAACATATTTCAAAAAGATACACGTGGGCTTCCCTGGTGGCGCAGTGGTTGAGAGTCTGCCTGCCTATGCAGGGGACACGGGTTCGTGCCCCGGTCCGGGAAAATACCACATGCCACGGAGCGGCTGGACCCGTGAGCCATGGCCGCTGAGCCTGCACGTCCGGAGCCTGTGCTCCGCAACGGGAGAAGCCACAACAGTGAGAGGCCCACGTACCGCAAATGAACTTATTTACAAAACAGAAATAGAGTCAAAGATGTAGAAAACAAACTTATGGCTCCCGGGGGGCAAAGGGGGATAAATTGGGAGATTGGGATTGACATATATACACTACTATATAGAAAATAGATAACTAATAAGGATCCACTGTATAGCACAGGGAACTCTACTCAATACTCTGTAATGACCTATATGGGAAAAGAATCTAAAAAAAAAAGTGGATATATGTACATGTATAACTGATTCACTTTGCTGTACACCTGAAACTAACACAACATTGGAATATAAATATCAACTATATTCCAATAACAAAAATACTAAAGTGCTGACATTTGAAAATCAAAGGATTTCTCATAAAAATTTGGATTTTCAGGTTCTTGAGGCTTTTTTTGGGCTTCTTGTGGCTTTCTCAAGTAAAACTGAGACATCTGGCAATACTCCCTTCCAAGAGGATGTGTGTGAGTAGTGCTGTAAGTACAGTTACAATACTCCTCTTTCCAGCCTGCTCCACTCATTTACTTGACTTGCTGGGCTTCTGGAGGCCCAGAAGTTTGCTACCCGCTACTCATGGCCTGGAGGAGAGGCCATGGGACAGGGAGTGGGAAGGTGCCTGAGGGGGCTGAGCCATCCCTCAGCCTGGAAGTGCAGTTATGTGGGAACAAGGACAAAGCCTGCTTTAGAGGAGGATCTTGTCACTGCCCAGCCACCCGTTCACCCCAGCAAACTGCCATCCTGCTGGCCACTCTGCCTTGTGGTCTCCGCCAGAGCTATTTTGGTGACGACAGGTGTTGGGACCGAGACTAGGCTATATCAGCCGCACCCTGAGCTGCGTTTGGAGAAAGAGGGGAGCAGGCACCCCTGTAGCACACTGGTATGGAAAGGGAGCCACAAGACACAAGATAGCAAGTAAAGAGAGCAAGTTGCCAAGCATTGCTTTAATGCAGCCCTGTTTTTAAAAACCAAACACAATATCTATCTGCCTATCTATCTATCTAGTTAATATGTATATAAAACCATGCAGAGAAAATGTCTAAAAGGTTACATACCAAAATATTTCCAAGGGTAACCTATGAGGAGTGAGACTGGGATGAGGGAATGATTTTTCACTTTATGCACAAATATTTTCTGATTTTTTTTTTAATGGGCAGATGCTCTTGTAATTAAAAACCACTTCGAAGAAGAAAGGTTGTTTCTCTCCTGCTCAGTCAGTTTCTCTCAAAGTAGGCAGCTGTCACCACCCTAGTCTAGCACTTCTTGCTATGCTGCTTGCATACTTTATCACTTAAGAACTGTACATCACAACACATGACAGCTCATTACTAAAGCACAGCACAGCTTGAGGGTTCCTCATCAGCACGTGTAACACTCCTGCTCTTCTTCCCTCACATGATGGCATTGCCAAGCAACCTAGCATATCTTGTCTTCCACAAACCATACCCATTATTTTCTGTTCATCCATGCTGTTTCATCCCTATGACATTTAACAGCACTATTTTTTTATAATTGGGAATAAAAGGAAAACAATTGTACTGCCCAATATTAGAGAAATGGAAAACAAATTAGAATACTTTCATAAGATGAATTATTATTGAACTATTAAAATTAATGTTCTGACCTATGTATTCAACCATGAAACTATCATCACAGTCAAGATAAAATCCATTATCCATCACTCCCAAAAGTTGAACAATCATATACTTTAAATATGTGCAGTTTATTATATGGCAACTGCATTGAATTAAATCTGTTTAAAAAATTTTTAAGAAATAAAAAATATTGATGTTTTATCAGGACACAAAAAACACTAACCATAAAAGAAAAAATTGGTAAAGTAGGTGATATTAAAATTAAGACTTTTTTTTATCAATAGATAGCATTGAGAATGAAAAGACAAGCTATAAAGTAGGGGAAGATACTTGGGCATATAGTACTCTTATCCAGAATATATAAAGAATTTCTATAAATTCATAAGAAAAAGGTCAAACAATCTGGTAGAAAAATGGGCAGAAGGCTTGAATAAGCGCTTCACAAAAGAACATATCTGAATGGCCAATTAACACATAAAAAGCTGCTGAACTTCATTAGCAATCAGAATTAAAACTACAGTGAAACCGGTTCACTGCATTCAGAATGCTTAAAATTAAAAAAGAAAGACTATATGAAGTTGGTGAAGAAGTGAAACCTGTACTGCTGATGAAAGTGTAAATTAGTACAATCATTTTGGAAAACTGTTTGGAAATAGCTAGTAAAGCTCAGTGATTGCACTCCTATGGATAAGCCCAAGAAAAAAAAATGTGCACCTATCCATCCAAAGACATGCACTATTTATCTTGGCCCCCTAGTGGAAACAACTCAAATATCAACAGTGGAATGAATTAATAAATTATTATTATTGGTATGATGGAATACTACACGGCAATGAGAATATGCAAAGTACAATTACACACAACACAGATGACTCTCACAGACATCAGGATGAGCTAAATAAACCGAAAGGGTACATACTGCATGATTTCATTACTAAAATTCCCCAAACAGGAAAAACTAATATTAGAAGTCAAGATAATGAAGGGATTACCTTTGGAGGGGAGTAATGACTGGAAGGGGATGTAAAAGGTGCCTCAGGGTGCCGGTAATGTTTTGTTTCTTTCTTTTTTTTTTTTTTTCCGGTATGCGGGCCTTTCACTGTTGTGGCCTCTCCCATTGCGGAGCACAGGCTCCGGACACGCAGGCCCTGCGGCCATGGCTCACGGGCTCAGCCGCTCCGCGGCATGTGGGATCCGCCCGGACCGGAACACGAACCCGTATCCCCTGCATCGGCAGGCGGACTCTCAATCATTGCGCCACCAGGGAAGCCCGATGTTTTGCTTCTTGATCTGGATGTTTGCTACATGGGAATGTTTATTTTGTGAAAATTCGTTACATTGAACGAATTTATGATTTGTTCACTTTTCTTTGTGTATATTTCAATAAAACATTTACCAAAAATTATTATATCATATAAAAAACAAAATTATAAACGATAGAACACATAGGTGAATGTATGTATAAGCTTAGAGTGGGAATGACCTTTCTAAGCAAGACACTTGAAAGCTATAAAAGAAAAGATAAATAAATTTGGCCGGAAAAAATGTTTTAAATAGTTATGTAGCAATTAATATAAAAATAGCTACACCATAAACAGATTACTGGGGAAAATATTTGCAAACATATGACAGACAGACAGATAATTTTCAAACTTCCAAAATGCTTATCCTTACCAATAATGCTTATGCCTACCATATCAGCTAGTAGAAAAATGGACAACAATATAGATTTCTGTTTCACAGAAATAGAAATACAAAAGGCTAAAAGGTGCTTAACTTCATTCATAATGGAAGAGGTGCAAACCAAAACAATGAGATATTGTTTTATTTTACTGATGTCCAAAATATAAAAATTGACAAATATAAAATTAGATAAATTAAAAATTAGATAAATTTTTAAATAAGTGAATATAAAGTATGGTCAAGGAAATAGGCAACCAGAAACTCTCATATATTATTAATGAACATGTTAATCAACTTATCCGTTTGGGAAAATAATTTCTAATTTTCCAATATCCATCAAAAATTCAAAATGCATATATTCTCTGACTCAATAATTCCACTGTTAGGAATTTATTCCATGACTATACATAAAACACCACCAAAATACATTCACAGAGATATTCTCTTTGTAATGGCAAAAGACAAAGAAACAAAAAACTTGAGACTATCTAAAGATCCATTAATAGGAAAGTAGTCAAACAAATTATGGTACAGTATTCAGTGGAATATCAGGCAGCCATTATTCAGAAAAAAGAAACTCTGTGCTGATTATGAAAATACTCCAAGATTCATTATGAAGTGAAGAAGATGCAAGCAAGATGCAAAGCAGTGTTTGTAGTATGTGTTCCTTAGTGTACATAAAAAATGAATACACACACAAACACTGAAGCACAGATGTACATGTACATACAAAAACACAGACATCATCATCACGTGCACACATAGCCAGCCACACACACACACAAATTTATCTGCAGGAAAAATACATAGGAAACTTGATGCTAGTTTCCTTTGGTGAAAAGAACTATGGTTTAGGAAGAGTTTGGGGAGAGAGGTTTTTTTAATTCTATTTTTCTCTATTATTTGAAATATTTTAGACATATAGTTGATTTCTAGTTTTTGAAATGTTAATAGAAATTACTTAGGTAACATGCTATGAGCCATTTAAATTTTCTTCTTTTTGCTTTTCTGTTTTCAAAAATAAAAGTCTAAGAAATGTTTTTTTAAATGACATTTCCAAATACTTTCTGAGAGCTCATAATATAATTTTGAATGAGAAACCCCAAGAAAAGAATGTTTCTGTGTAATATATTATGTGTAACATAAACACACAAAAATAATATAAAAATGCTCTGAAATGTTAATGAGAAAGGAGAAACTTGCCCCGATGGAATAACCAGAACAATCCTGTACTTATATAGTAGGGAGAGGCAGACTAGATACAGACACTCAGAATATCAGCAGGA
>NW_006772326.1:915530-927466 GCF_000442215.2 Lipotes vexillifer
AGCAGGAAAACCATGGAATATTGAATAAATGATATTGAGGTAACTGGTTTCTGCTGAGAAATAAAAGATCTCTATTTCATACCACATTCCAAAATAAGTGTCAGATATGTTATACATATATTTATGTATAAATGTAAATATTTATATATATTTAAATATAAAACAGGAAACAAAATACTAGAAAAAAAATATGAGTTAGTATTTACCTGAGAAAAGGAGGAATTTAAGGCAGAAAGCATAGAGAAAAATGTTTAAACTTAACTACAATGTTCACTGCTATTTTACATATAGTAGTAAAAAACTAGAAACCACCTAAATGTCCAATCATCAGTTTTAGTTTAAATACAAGTTTAAAAAAAACTATGCACAGTTAGGAGTATTGGAAAGTTACATAATCACATTTAACAACATCTATGATATATTGTTGAATGAAAAAAAATCACATTAAAAATATTATGTACTCTGGGAACCTACTTAAAACGTGTGTGTGTGTGTGTGTGTGTGTGTGAAAATACATGACTGCAGGGATAATACTTCAAAATGTTAACAGTAACACCAGTGTTTATAGCATTATTCACAATAGTCAAATGGTAGAAATATCCCAAATGTCCTTCGATGGATAAACAAAGTGGTATTAACATACAATGGAATATTAACAAATTTCTTAAAAGGAATTAAATTCTGATGCATGTTACAACATAGATGAAACATGAAGACATTATGTTTAGTGAAATAAGACAGACACAAAAGGAAAAATATTGTATGATTCCACTAATATGATATTCCTGGAGTAGGCAAATCCATAGAGGCAGAAAGTAGAACAGTGGATACCAGGAGGGGAGGGAGAATGAGGGATTATTGTTTAATGGGTACAGAGTTTCAGTTTGGGGTGATGAAAAATTCTGGACGTGGATAGTGATGGTTGCATAACAATGTGAATATTTCAATATTTAATGTAACCTTAAAATGTTAATAGTAGCTATCTCAAGTTTTTATTTTCTCCTCTTATTTTTACTTTCTTTTTGCTTGTTTTAATTTTATTTGCTCGTCATTATTTTCTAACATTTCTATAACAAAAAAGTTACTTATATATCGAAAATTATTGCTAAAATAGTAGCTATGGACTCTTGTGAAAGGAATGAAGGGCACTAACAGTCACATTAGTCACTTCTATATAAGAGGCATTGGTTTTATTAATTTACTCCTCACAAAAGTGAGGAGTCGGGGGGTCTCAGGTGACCCTCTGTCAGGGGGTCACCATGCATATTCACATAAGAGGCTCAATGAGGTTAGGTACTGTGTATAAGGTCACACAGCTAAAACTCCGCAGAGCTAAGGAAATACCTCAGGCAAGTTTAACTCCAAGTCTGTGTCCATGTCACATACAGCTTATGACCGTGGCCTTTTAAATTATTAAAGAGTCAGGTCCCAATGAAATCCCTAATTAAAATTCCTCCCAGATAGTCTAGGAAAACATTCCCTGTATGAGAAATTGTGTCCGGAACGAAGGCATTGAGATACGAAGTAGGAGCTGGGAGTTGACAGAGAGATGGACAGAAAGGTTGGACCCAACCAGGAATGTAATTTTCTCAGGCAAGAGACAGAATTGCTGAAAAGGAACTCAGAATACAAATGTGTTGTTTCAACAATAACTGGATAGTTCACGTGAAAGCACTTTGTAACCTGCAAAGCCCCACTCGTAGCTGGTATTTTATGAGTTCTGGTAGCAGTGGTCTGAATAGCCAAGACTCAAGGTCTGGGTGCAGAGCTGCTCGCTCACCTGTATGTCTGAGGCCGTCCTCAGGACAGAGGAGTGGGAGGTTTTTCTTGTTGTGATCACTGATCTCTGAAGTCTCCAGAACACTATGAACCTTCCTCCCTTGATTCTTCTCTCCAGCTTATTTGCTAATCTGAGTTCCAGTCCTTGACCCATTCCTACATCCAGAAAGTCATCACAGACACAGACATCCTAGAACACAGACACCTAAAGCAACGGAAAATTCCATGGGTAACAGAAATACTATGTGAAGGAGCTTAATTCAGAATGAGCCTCAAAAAAGCAGCAGGACAGTTTTGACATAGAGCTTTGATGATGGCCATTTTGCCTAGAGCAGGGGCAGACACGCCATTCTCCCTCATCCTTTTGACAGGGTTGTTTGGGGGCCAGTAAGAATGGGGCTGCTACCTCCACAAGGTAACCCTCACTCCTTCCTTTCCTGAGTCCTTCTCTGTCTGGTGAGATTGAGGGATGGCAAAGAGCCGACGGGTGGGGGGAAGACATCTAGTTTGTATACCCCATGGGAAAAGGAAATCTTGCGTGTGATACTTTGTAAACATTTTAGAAAAAAATTTAGGTGTGCATTTGGCAATCTTTCTAAACAAACACACCAAAGATATACAAGGATATATATCATATATATGTACCAAAGACACATGTAAAAGATATATCTTCATCTTTACATGGTTTCTGTATGCATATAGATACATATCTCTCTATATATGTATCTATATATCTACAACCATATCTAAATCTATATCTCAGGGATATAAAAAATATTTAACATTAAAAGATAAATGATATCCTGGGGGGAAATGTTGGGTTAAAATCCTTAATATAAGACAATTCATGCCAAAATTTTAAAAGAGACGAATATCCCAATAGAAAAATGGCAAATATGGGCAAAGCTCCAGGTAATTGACATAAACATACAAGTAAATTAAAAACTATGGCCATTTAAAGACATGGAAACAACCTAAATGTCCATCGACAGATGGAGAAAGAAGATGTGGTATATATATACAATGGAATATTACTCAGCCATAAAAAGAATGAAATAATGCCATTTGCAGCAACATGGATGGAACTAGAGATTATCATACTAAGCGAAGTAAGTCCGAAAGAGAAAAACAAATACCGTATGATATCACTTACATGTGGAATCTAAAATACGACACAAATGAACCTATCTACAAAACAGAAACAGACAAACATAGAGAACAGACTTGTAGTTGCCAAGGGGGAAGGGGGTGGGGAAGGGAAAGATTGGGAGTTTGGGATTAGCAGATGCAAACTATTATCAATAGAATGGATAAACAACTAGGTCCTACTATATAGCACAGGCAACTATATTCAATATCCTGTGATAAACCATAATGGAAAAGAATATGAAAAAGAATATATATATGTATAACTGAATCACTTTGCTGTACAGCAGAGATTAACACAACATTGTAAATAAACTATACTTCAATACAATTTTTTTTAAAACTACGGTCGTTTAACATTTTAAGATATCCAGCTTCACTAGTAATCGCAGAAATACAAATAAAAACAATGAGATATTTCCCTTTACCTTTCATTACAGGAAAATGATTGATAGCATTCACTGTTGTTGAGAGTAGGAATTGGTGCAATCTTTCCAGAGAGCAATATGGAATCTCATATCGATGTTTTAGATAAGCATACTCTTTTTTTTTTTTTTGCGGTACGCGGGCCTCTCACTGTTGTGGCCTCTCCCGTTGCAGAGCACAGGCTCCTGATGCACAGGCTCAGCGGCCATGGCTCATGGGCCCAGCCGCTCCGCGGCATGTGGGATCTTCCCGGACCGGGACACGAACCCGTGTCCCCTGCATCGGCAGGCGGACTCTCAACCACTGCGCCACCAGGGAAGCCCACTCTTTTTTTTTTAAAGCAGGTTTTTTTAAAGTAATTAATTAATTTATTTTTGGCTGCATTGGGTCTTTGTTGCTGTGCATGGGCTTTCTCTAGTTGTGGCGAGCGGGGGCTACTCTTCGTTGCGGTGCACAGGCTTCTCATTACAGTGGCTTCTGTTGTTGTGGAGCATGGGCTCTAGAGCGCAGGCTCAGTAGTTGTGACGCACAGGGGCTTAGTTGCTCCGTGGCATGTGGGATCTTCCTGGACCAGGGCTCGTACCCGTGTCCCCTGCATTGGCAGGTGGATTCTTAACCACTGCACCACCAGGGAAGTCCCAATATGCATACTCTTTAACAAAAATGTTTACTTCTGAGAATTTATGAAATAATTAGATATGCATAAAATGTATATGAACAAGAATGTTCTTGACAAACTTTACTATATTAAAGAATTAGAAATAATTCCCATCAAAACTGAACAAACAAGTACACAGTAGAATGCCACGATGTAAGTTAAAATGGGTTCTAATGGAATTTGTTGACATTAAAAGAAATCCTCATTATTTTAAATGAAAAAAGCATGAATGATCGTGGTATAATCAATAGTATAATTACAGAATGGTTTAAAATATGTCTATGCATGTTAACATATTTGTGTACATCTGGACACTACTTATGTTAACAGTGATTAACTCTAAATGATTACGTTACTACAGATTTTCACTTTATCTTGTTTAGTTGTATTATCTAGATCTTTTACAATAAAGTTGTATTAATAAGAAAAAGTAGTAAAGCTAGTTCACTGTGTTTGAAAAATATTTAATGGCTTTTTTTTTCAAGCAAAGAGATTGAATCAAAATGTCATGTACCTCCATGAATGATGACTGTTTTGGAGTCTGCCATAGCATTATGTGAGGTTAGCTATCAACAATCTTGATTAAAATCAGGTTTTACAAAGACGGCTCTCATTTATGCAAGAATACCAAGGGATTACAAGCTGTTTGGAGCCTTGTTTACAATATATTTATAGTTCCCACAAAATTTAACCTTTTCTTTGGGCCTTTAGTGCCACTTGGGAGGCAATGTAGAGTTATGGAAAAAATGTGGATTGTGGAAACAAGACAGCCTCCTCACTTCTCCACACCCCACCGATTGAATATTTGAGGACACTTTGTTTGATTAGCTACTCCAACTCAGATTTAGTTTAAGGAATGCTTCTGGCACTTTAACGCATCTGAAATACAATAGGTACTTCATGAACGTCTGCAAAATATACACTGAAAGACTTAATGCAATATTTGGATCCACATGGCTATGGTTGGTTCCCTCTTGTAAATTACTAGCTTCTTCCAAGTTACTACAGGCTGTCTGCAAAAATTTACTCTTAACAGAGTTTATTCTAATGGCACAAATGCCTTGAATATCTATCATTAATTTATATGAAGCCATATAACTTGTGCCCAAGAGGAAATTTTGCTCTGCCCTTTGGTTATGGCAATAAAAACTTTACCATTAATAGACAATGGGGGGCATAGGTCTAGCTTCATCATCTGTGCAACCCTAGCAGCATCAACTAGCATCTTAGAAAACACTGTGATTCTAAAAACTCTTCTCACATATGAAAAAATTATCTTTATTATTAAAAAACTTTTCCCAAGGCTTTTTATAAAATATATTGTGGAAGTTGCCTTATTAACAAGTGATAATCACAATGAGGGTTGAATTCTTCTATCTTGCACTCATTCTTGAGAATACTCAAGTTTCCTGAGGCATTTTTCTCTGGACCATCTGAACATGATACATTCATGGGAATTCTTTCCATTCATGGGAATAATCACAGTCAAACAATGCCAGTTTATGTGACTGGCTTCATTTAGGTAAAATACTGAATAGCATTTGGCCTGTAGTAACCTTTAAAAATATGCACTTGTGAATTTTCGAAAGGACACATTCAAAATTTCAAGGGAGATCAGCTAATTGTGAAAGTAAGACCTAATGAGGGAAAAATTCCTTGGCAGAGTTAACACAAAATAGGAAATTAATTTGGGGCAGACAAATCTCAATTTTGTCACTTTCAGGTTGATCAGGTCCTCAGAGACTGTTTCAGGATAAACTCAAAACAGAAGCAGGATAAACCAAAATGATAATTTGTTAATCTCTAACAGGCGGAATCTATTTTTGGAAACTAGAATACAAAAGTCAGCATTCCGGGCTTCCCTGGTGGCGCGGTGGTTGGGAGTCCGCCTGCCGATGCAGGGGACGCGGGTTCGTGCCCCGGTCCGGGATGATCCCGCGTGCCGCGGAGCGGCTGGGCCCGTGAGCCGTGGCCGCTGGGCCTGCGCGTCCGGAGCCTGTGCTCCGCAGCGGGGGAGGCCGCAGCGGTGGGAGGCCCGCATACCGCAAAAAAAAAAAAAAAAAAAAAAAAAAAAGTCAGCATTCCAAGACTTCCCTTTCCTATGAAGGTATGAAGATATCTGCAGAATTCACTTGGTAATCACAAGATTGGTGAACATTGATCCCAGATGACAGTATTAGATGGCATGAGAGTTACTTCATATTGGCCAGTGAGTTTCAACTGCCACCCGCTAGGAAGCATTTTAGAAATGCCTTGTGGGGATATTTTTGGTTGTTAGAATGACTAGAGGGCACTTTGGGCTCTTACAGGGTGTGGGCAGGGGTAGTAGATGTCCTGCTATGCACGAGACAGGACCACACATGAATTGTCCTACAGTCTACACATCTTTTGATGACCCCATTGGAGATTCATGTAGATGAAAACCTGTTTATAATTATATGAACCTAGAAACCTAGCTCCATTTTACATATAAACATACAGTTTTTAATATACACTGAATTTTCCAGAAATGCAACTACTGGCAAGAGTAAGATTCTGCGAAGAGTAAGATTGTGCTTGGTTTAGCTTGGATCTTTACCAAGAATTATCCACGTTTTGGAAAAATCACATCACACCTCTGCTTTTCTCATTTTCCTGTACTTTTATATATAATAGCTTCTGATCTTCTTACTTCCCTTGAAACCAAACTTTTCATTAAAGTAGATGCAAGCATCCATTTGGATTCTATTTAAGGATCATAAAGGGGGAAAAACAGAAGGCAGCTTTGGGTCAGTCTGTAAAGTCTATATACTATGTGATTCCATTTATGTGACATTCTAGAAAGTCAGGGAATACATCAATGGTTACCAAACACCGTGGGTTTCCAGGATGGCTTAGTTACAACAAGCCATCATGAGGGAATTTCTTGGGGGGCAATGTTAGCTCTTCTGAATCTTGACTATGGTAGTGATTACTATATGACTGCATGAATTTGTCAAACATTATAGACATGTATACCAAAAAAATTGAATTTTACTGTATATAATTTTTTAAATGTTTAAAAACTTGGGGAAAAAAACCCACAAATGAAACACAGAAAATAAAACAACTTCAATGGTAGTGTTGGGTCTTAGTGTTGAGAACCACTGAACTAGGCCATAGACACTGATGATATTTATGCTCCGACACAGTTCACATCTCAAGTGATTGAACTACTCATTCTCATCACTCTCCTGTGAATAGTGTCAGATATGTGGAGAGATGTTATTTTTTAATAGGATTCATGACAATGAATGAACTATAGCTCAATCAAAGCCAGCAAGTTATTGGCAGTTAGGATTAAAACCTAGCCACTAATTCTAGTGAACATTTACTACACCATACTGCCTCACTAGTTTTGTGCTTAAATGGAAGAATGCTGTGAATTCTTAAGCTTTTCCATTCATTGCTATATTACAACTCTAAAATAAAATAAAATAAAATACCAGGACTCACATTATACTACCTCCTGAGTTTACTAAGAATTGAAAAAAAAAATTGCTTTTGTTTCCTAGAAGAAAAGTGTACTAAAATGTCACTTCTACTGAGAGAAAATACAAGTCTCTTGTATTTTTATAAGGTGTTTACAATTGGTCAGCATTTTGGCTGGGGTGTTAAAGAGTTTTTGCCATTTAAAAGTATTTATTCTGCAGCCTTCTGAAACTGATTTGGGAAACTTTAACACGTAGAAATGTTTAGTTCACTTATTGTAGGTGATTAAAATGGTTAAGGAAGGAACATTACCTAATAAATGCCTTAATTTGGATAATATCCAAAGAACAGATGTCAAAATGATGAATTACTAGCTTTTTAAATCTTCTTGCCTAACAACTATTTAACCAATTAAGCTATATGAATAAGTAACAAGAATATAACATTTAGATAATCATTAATTGATACTTGTGCTAAGAATCTAAAATTCATATCCAGTATGCTGGCTTTCTAAAAGAAGAACTAAATAAATTCCACTTTAATAAATTTGCTTCACAATAACTGACATTGGAATTGTGAATTCAGATGACTTAAAAACAAAATCCAAAATGTACCTCTATTGACTATAAGCTGAACCATGGATTTGAAGTCAAGATGAAGGTTCCAATGCTCACACTGTACATTCTAGCATCTGTGGCACACCATCAACCTTCAAGTGGTAATCCTATTTTAGTTACTCATAATTGTGGTTGGAATTGTCCCATCCACCATCAACTTAAAATTGGAGGGGTGGGAGTGGAGGTGGAGGTAAAGACAAAATAAGGTTGGCCATGAGTAGATAATTATTGGAACTGAAACTTCCTCTGATGCTATGATGGAGTAAATGGTGCCAAACTTGTCCTCCTATTGCAAACAACTAGAAAAGTGGACAAAATATAAGAAATCTGTTTGAAGACATTGAATGATAGGAAGTGTTAAAGTTTGTAAATCCTAAAAGAAAGGAGACAAGTTATTTAAGCTCAATGATCACTCTGGCTGTTTTTCTGAAGGCACTTTCCTGACTATAGAGTAGGGGAGAGGGAATCCAAGCAGAGCAAGGTAGTCTCTGAGGAGACAGAGATGGAGGAGGCTGAGGCAGCTGGAATTTGTGAAGCAAAGAACTTAGAAGAAAGATTATGGGGGAAAAACGCTCAAGAATTCTTCATAGAAGTCTCCTTGAGTCTGTTTCTGAATACTAAGATGAAAATCCATAGGGGGAAACTTCACAAGGCTGGTTAAGAAACTACTCAAAAGCAATAAGCTGAAAAGTTCCCAGAGCTCATGCAAAGCAGGGAGACATTTGATTTCCAACCAACCAAACTGTAGAGATTTTGGTGAACACTGAGGCACTTGGTGGAGACCCCAGAAGGATAATCCTTTAACGGTAGGGTTAAACTAGCTCTAGAATAAAAATTACCCTAGATCGACTCTAAGGAAGCTTAACAAGATTCAAAAGGATCCAACTAACCTGCAAGTAAGTTAACTTCCTTCAGAACAAGACTCAACACTCTTTAAAGAAGAATTTTTAAATCCAGACATTTGAAGCCTAAAATTCATAATGTTCAGAATCCAATAAAAAATTACTAGGCATGCAAAGAAGCAGGAAAAGGTAATACATAAACCAGAAGACAAATGAATCAATAGAAAAAGATCAAGAAATGATAGAAATGATGGAATTCACAGATAAGTACTTTCAAGCACTACTTTAAATATGCTCAAGAGTTTAAAGAAAAACATGAATATAATGAGGAGAGAGATGGCAGCTATAATAAAGATAAAATTGCTGAAAACAAGTGATAAAGAAAAGAATCTTTAAAGCAGGCAGAGAGTAAAAGACACATTACTTATAGAGGAATAAGCTTAAGACCTCTTTAGAAACAGTTCAAGGTAGAAAAAAATGGATTTTACAATGCTGAAAGAAAAAAAGGCAACCTAGAAAGCTATATTCATTTAAGTGTCCTTCAATAAATTAAAAATGAAATGAAAACGTTTAAAACAATAGTTGAAAAAAATTTGTCATTAGAAAATTTGCATTACAAGAAATAAGAAAGGAAGATTATATAAGATGGAACTCAAAAAAGCTAAATATGTGGATAAATAATATTTTCTTTTAAAAAATTTTCCTTAAAAGCAGTTAACTCTTTGAAGCAAAAATAGTATTGTGAAGTTTATAATATGTAAAAGTAAAACATATGACAGCAATAGTACAAAGAATGAGAGGGAAGAAACAGAGGTGTAGTCTTATAAGTTTCTTCAGTATATGTGAAGTGGTACAATATTATTTGAAGGTAGACTGTGCTTAGTTATAGATGAATTTTGTAAATGCTAGAAAAAACACTAAAAAATAAAACAAAGAGGTATAGTTAACAAAACAATACTGGAGATAAAATAGAATACTAAAAATACTCAATCTAAAAGAGGGGGGAAATAATATAGAACAAATATAACAAGTAGAAAACAAATAGCAAAATTGTAGACTTAAAGCTAAATATATCTTTAATTAAATTAACTATAAATGTCTAAATACCCCATTTAAATACCAGAGATTGTTAGATTGGATTTTAAAAAGGAAGTCTCAACAATGCTGCTTACAAAAATAGTATTTTAAATATAAAGATTCAGGTAAGTTAAAAGAAAAGGATCGAAAAAATGTATACCAAGGAAAAAGTATTCATAAGAAATAGAGGCATTATTAGTATCAGAGAAAACTGACTTCAAGATAGTGACTATTAGTGATAATTGTTGAAGCTGGGTGATAGATATATGCCAGCTGGTTATACTATTCTATTTACTTTTGAATATGCTTGACAGTTTTCAAATATAACATTAAAATTGAAAGAAGAGAAATATGCATTAAAACAAAGTTTTGTCTTTTTTTTTCTGTGTAGACAATATATGCATCCCTTATTTCACTTACCCATTTTGAAACAAAAATAGCTTATGCTGTGGGTTTGCATTACCAGCTTCAGTACTATAGAGACATACTTTTTCTTTTTTCTATTACTTTAACTTCTCCTAAAATGATTATAATACATATTTTTGAAATAAAGATACTTAGGGATATTAGAGAAAGTTAATAATTCCCCTGGTGGATGTGGATATTAGGTTCTGGAAAGCTGTGGGTGGATTTCACTTTTATAGAGTTCCCAGAGTTACTACGTATTTGGAACACTGTATTGCAATTCACATTTTAGAGCTTTTATCTTCAAACCCTCCAGAACAGAAAAGAATGTTTTCCATTATTAACAGGATACTTTTCTTTTTCTTTTTTTTTTTTTTGCAAAAGAGAGAAGCAATTTGAAAACTGCCAGATTGAAAATGGCATATAATTTACATGACAATAAAACATTTCACAGAGAATTGCTATAAATGGCACTTAGCCCAGTATAGAAAAGATTTGTCATTTAATTTCTATCTTCTCCATTATTACTTATCATCCTTACAGGAGTTTCAGACAGTTTTTCACAGGTAGACATAATTTCCAATCTCAGACAAGATTTTGTAGATAAGCATTAAGCTATTTTTCTCATATTCACAAGTCTATGCATATTCTTCCCTAATTCACTGGGTAACATTCAATAAATTTCCAACAGAAACTGAAGGATAATACTTAACAGAATTTTACCCATATATAACACCTTAAAGATAAAGCATTTTTTGTTATAATGTTTATATCTTATATTTTTATGAAACCATACTTACACAGGGTAATACACTAATACTTATTTGTGTCAAATACTTTCATGAACACAAACGTGCTTTTATTCATGTTAATTTATACCCAACTGTTTCAAGAGAGGTGTTTAAGTGGTTTAAAAGATACATTGAAGCTTTGTAGTATAGTCTGAAGTCTGGGAGCCTGATTCTTCCCGCTCCATTTTTCTTTCTCTAGATTGTTTTGGCTATTCAGGGTCTTTTGTGTTTCCATACAAATTGTGAAATTTTTTGTTCTACTTCTGTGAATAATACCATTGGTAGTTTGATAGGGATTGCATCGAATCTGTAGATTGCTTTGGGTAGTATGGTCATTTTCACAATGTTGATTCTTCCAATCCAAGAACATAGTATATATCTCCATCTGTTTGTATCATCTTTACTTTCTTTCATCAGTGTCTTATAGTTTTCTGCATACAGGTCTTTTGTCTCCTTAGGTAGGTTTGTTCCTAGGTATTTTATTCTTCATCTTGCAATGGTAAATGGGAGTGTTTCCTTAATTTCTCTTTCAGAGTTTTCATCATTAGTGTATAAGAATGCAAGAGATTTCTGTGAATTAATTTTGTATCCTGATACTCTACCAAATCCATTGATTAGCATACTACAAAGCTACAGTAATCAAGACAGTATGGTACTGGCAGAAAAACAGAAATATAGATCAATGGAACATGATAGAAAGCCCAGAGATAAACTCATGCACATATGGTTACCTTTTTTTTTTTTT